>NC_089843.1:195505841-195854370 GCF_035609145.1 Eleutherodactylus coqui | reverse complement strand
TAACTTAAGTAACAAATGGAATGGGCGGACTACAGTACCCTGAGAGGTTATCAAAATTGGGGTTATTTAGTTTTAAAAAAAGATAGCTGAGGGGTGACCAAATAACTATATATAGATGTATCAGGGGGTCAATA
Source organism: Eleutherodactylus coqui (assembly GCF_035609145.1). NCBI lineage: Eukaryota > Metazoa > Chordata > Amphibia > Anura > Eleutherodactylidae > Eleutherodactylus > Eleutherodactylus coqui. The sequence continues at coordinate 195,854,236 of NC_089843.1, read as the reverse complement.
CAGAGATCTCCCCCCATGATCTACTTATACCCAGGACTGTAATAAGGGGCGCCCTCTACCTCTAAAGGAAAGAAGGTTTCTACAACAACATAGAAGAGGGTTCTTTACTGTAAGAGCCACAGTGAGACTATGGAACTCTCTGCCTGAGGACGTGGTGAATGTAAATTCAATGGAGTACGAGAGGGATCTGGACGTCTTTCTTGGCAATATAATAATGTTATATCACTAATCAGAAGGGTCGGTTATCCGGGGATTATTCTGATTTGAAGTAAAGTCCGTAAAGAATTTTTTCCCCCAAAAGAGGAAAATTGGCTTCTACCTCATTGGGGTTTTTTGCCTTCCTCTGGATCAACATTGGGGGGTAATAGGCTGAACTGGATGGACATGTCTTTTTCAGCCTTACATCCTATCTTACTATATAATATCAATTGTTCAGTCTGTCCAGTAAAAGAATATCGATTGGGAGAGTCCCAATCTAGAAAAAAGATGGCTGAGGGGTGACGAAATACCTATGTATATACCCCGTTTCCCTGAAAATAAGACATAACATGATTTTCCAGAATTTTTGAGGATGCAAAATGATTTTTCAGGCTTTTTGAGGATGCTTGAAATATAAGCCCTACTCCAAAATTAAGCCCTGCTAACAGTTAATTAAAAAAGTCAATTTAAACAGTGTCCAGGCAGCTATACATGTAAAAAAGTTAAACCTTTTTGAACAAAAATTTATATAAGACACTGTCTTATTGTCGGGGAAACAGGGTGTGTGTGTGTGTATATATATCTCAGGTGTCAGTATAGAGATCTCTCTCTCATCATCTATTTATACCCAGGACTGTAACAAGGGGGCGCTCTAATAATTATGTATAGATATATCAGGGGTCAATACAGAGATCTCTCTCATCATCTATTATACCAAGGACTACAACAAGGGGGTGCTCTAATAACTGTGTAGACTAACTGATATACCCGGCTTTGCCCGAGTTTATTTGGTCCAGGTTTTTACCTGCTGTTCATCCGTGAAAATTTTATGAAGTCGTGGTTACTGTTCGTGAGGAACAGAGGAATACAATATGTATACACATAGAGGAGCTTTAGATTCTCCTCAGGCTGCATGTACCAATGTCCCTTTGCAGAATCTGCCACCCCTCCCACTCTCCTCAATTTTTACCCTTAAAGTTAATGCCCGTTTTTATTCAAATTTACCCCCAGACTGGAGGTTGAAGCCCCTTCTTGGCCTTAACCCCTTAGTGACCAAGCCTATTTGCTCCTCAATGACCAAACCAATGGAAATCTGACGTGTCACTTTAACATCTGTTTACTTTATTCTGGATGCACATTTGAAAAACTTCTTTTTTTTAAACCATTTAGGAGACGTACAAATTTTACATTGATTATCAACATTTTGAGTAAAATTTTGTTTTCCTACACCAAGCCAAGATTGCAAAGGCTCATAGGTGTCAGAATGATAGATACCCCCACAAGTGACCTCATTTTAAAAACTAAACCTCTTAATGTATTCACTGAGGGGTGTCATTAGTATTTTGACCCCACAGTGTTTTTTTTCAGGAGTTAATGCAATTTTGAGGCGAAAAATAAAATTCCTTATTTTTGCTAATATGTCATTTTAATGCCTCCCTCACATGGGCGACAAAGTCACGCGATTTTGTCTCTACAATGCTACAAATCACATGTATGAGAAGCCCATGCTTTCCTATGGGTTCCTTCACACATGCAATGTTTTGTAGCATGCAACAACCCGACACACAAACCTTGCAGGTCTGGCGATATGTTTCCCTATGGAGCCTTCCTCCCTGTTGCATCGCACAAAAACGCGATTATCGTGTGGTACGATGCAACTTTGACAGTAGGAAATCCTATGGCAAAGCTCTAATATAAGCCCTAGCTGCAGGGAAAAAAAGAGCTACGTCACCTTAGAAGCGCTCTCCGCCGCAGCTTCTCCCCGGGCGACGTTTAGCCAATCACAGCAAGAGCTCAATGAATGGCAGTAATTGAACCAATTACAGCTATTCATCGAGCACTGGCTCTCGGGGCACAACGAATAAATTTCAGACTCCATTGCTCACTTGTGTGGAAAACAAAAATGGACTCCCTAAAAATAATTCCCCTCCCCTCCCCCCTCTCCGTGCCCTTTTTGCCATTCCCTACATCTTAGATAAAAGTAGTAATGTAAACTGTGTGATATGTCTGAAGACAGGGGTACTTACGGGGGCCTGGTTGGGATGGGCACATGGGGCAATAAAACGGGTATTCCTCCAGCTCCCATGCTTTTTGGAGGGTATTTCTTGACCTCAGTGGCGGGTATGGGGTGTATAAAGTGGCGCTCTGAGGCTTCCTAAGCTTGCTGAGGTGCGGTGGTCTCACACAGAAGGCTCTCAAGAAGCTGCTCCTGGAACTGCAGGAAGGCGAACGTTCCCGGGGCTTCTTGTAAAATACAGGTAGCAATCTGAATAATGCCAGGCTCATATGGCCGGATGTGGAATCCGCTTGCAGGGGCCCGCAGCGGATCCCAGCTGTGAGCCCAGCATACGGCTGTGTAATATACTGCACATAACTACGTACTCACACAGGCGGTCATGCGCAGTACACCTTTTTTGTTTGTATTTCTTGCACCGTCGCTCAGCGATGACGCATGCGCAGAAGGTGGGAGACTCCACGAATGATGATCGCATCACGGTTCAAATACAGAGGCCTCTGGTAAGATGAATCTTCAACCTTATTAACTTTTACATTATCGCCATTTTCCATTGGATAACGGCGATCATGTGACAAGGAACTGCATACCACGGCCCCCTGCGAGATCTCCAGGCTCTCAGCTACCTTTGGTAGCCAGGAGCAGGGAGATTATAAATTTACTAGACAATTCTTGACTTTTGTGAATGCGTTCGTCATTTTGCTGACTCCTGCATGCGCCAAAGCTGAGTAAGGTCCACGGATGACGACCCGATCGGGGGACCAATCTGGGGACCTTAGGTATGTCATTTCATCTCCCCTTACGGATACGATCCATAAGGGGAGATGAAACTTTAAACTTTTTAAATTTTGTCTTTTACACTTTTCAACTTAACGTGATCACCGTTATCAAATGGTTAACAGAGGTCATGTGACCGGGAACTGCATGCAGCGTTCCCCGGTGACATCTCCCTGCACTCAGCTATCTTTGACAGCTGGGTGCAGGGAGATTTTGAATTTTCCAGGCTCTCCAGCCTTCTGCGCATGTGCAGAAGCCCACGACTGGTGCAGACGGCCATAGGAGATCACGGAGGACGGGGGTGAGTATTTTCAGCTGCCCTCATGGATCCGATCCATGAGGGCAGCAGAAACTTGTAACTTATTTTAACTTTCCTGTGATGGCCGGTATCCATTGGGGACCTTTGGTAGCCGGGAGCCAGGAGTTTTTTAAATTTTCTGGGTCTCCTGGCTTCTGCGCATGTGGCTGATGTAATGACGTCTGGCTCTCCTGCGCAGAAGATCGGTGTCAGGTCCTGAAGGATCAGCTAGCCGTGGGACATCGTGGAGGACGGGGGTGGGTATTCTCAGCTGCTCTCATGAATCTGATTCATGAGGGCAACTGAATCTTTAATATTTTTTTTAACTTTGTTTACTGCCGTTCACGTGACCAGGGATGGAGGGGGATCCCGTGGCTCCCCCATGACAGCTCCCAGGTTGCCGTCTTCCCTTGGTAACCGACAGCATGGAGCTGTCACGTCCACAGCCCATGTGGCTTTAATCCCCAGACACAGCATGTTTTTTTAAGGCAACTAAAGCAGGACGTAAAAACACAGGGTGGTCACTAAGGGGTTAAAGACCTGCTCCATCTCTGCAGTCCATGGCCACTTCCTTATGTACTTTACAGCTTTTTAGTATATACACACAGAGGGGAGGTGGGCTCTCCTCAGCATGTACACACAGAGGGGAGGTGGGCTCTCCTCAGCATGTACACACAGAGGGGAGGTGGGCTCTCCTCAGCATGTACACACAGAGGGGAGGTGGGCTCTCCTCAGCATGTACACACAGAGGGGAGGTGGGCTCTCCTCAGCATGTACACACAGAGGGGAGGTGGGCTCTCCTCAGCATGTACACACAGAGGGGAGGTGGGCTCTCCTCAGCATGTACACACAGAGGGGAGGTGGGCTCTCCTCAGCATGTACACACTCACTTACTTTTACACTTGGAATTGAATAATCAAGTTGTGACCCCATTTACTTTTCCTATTTACGACTTAAAGAATGGCTGTGCAAAATTTCACGTTTGTATGACATCGGGAAGTGAGAGAATTAGATTAGGTACATTACATAGGGGGTCACTTACTTTTGCACTTAGCAGTCAATCATCCTTTTCACATATAGATAGATTTTTTCAGGGCCCAGAACAGATCTCTCTCCCACCATCTATTTATACCCAGGACTGTAACAATAAATGGGTATAACGTAGTAACATAGTATGTTGGGGTGAAAGAATTCAATATCCATCCAGTTCAGCCTGTTTCACTCTCCACCCCCCATGTTGATCCAGAGGAAGACACAACCCCCCCCCCCCCCCCAATGAGCCAGACGCTGATTTATTTAAGTTAGTCTAAAAAATTCCATCCTTAAGCCACTCTTACACATGCACCTTTTTACCGCGGCGTTTTGTATGCCACAGTAATTGCGGTACAACCCTACTATTGTTTTGAATGGGGCCTCACAGACAGAATAACAGTCAGAATAATCCCTGGATCAACGTTTTGAAAGTTCCCACCTCACTACAAGACCCAGATCACCAACCCCGCTGGTTATTTAATCGGTTTGTGACAGGCTTATAGTGTTTTTACGTCCTAGCTTTGTGGGCGTTAGTCCCCAGAGCCTTAAGGCCTCATGTCCACGGGAAAAATCAGGCCCGCCGCGGATTCTCAATGCAGAATCCCGCAGCAGGTCCCTCCTTTCCCGCGGACATGAGGGCTGAAAATAAGATTAAACTCATCTGTCTGGACGCTGCGAATCTTCCCACCGTCGTGGCTGGATCTTCTTTCTTCGGCCCGGCGGATGTGCTCGGCATGCCGGCAGCGTGCCACGCGCATGCGCCGAGCACTCCATTTTTTTAAACTCCTGCTCTCCCGCGCTACCGCGCCGGAGAGCAGAAATTCAGGTACTGGTGTTCATGGATCCGGATGACTTCCATAGGCTTCAATAGAAGCATACGGGAGCCGTCCCCGCGGGAGACCCGCACTAAAATGGAGCATGCTGCTGGTGTTTTACCACAGACGCAATCCGCGCCGGAAGGGAAAAAGACATCCACAGGTATTTAACTACCTGCAGGTGTCCAATGCATCCCTATGGGGCACGGATCACGCTGCGGGAAAAACGCTGCGGATTTTAAATTACATTTTACCAGTGGACATGAGGCCTAAAAACACGCCCACACTGGGGATTAAAGTTGCGGTGCTGTGGACGTGACAGCTCCCTGTTGTTGGCTGCCAGAGGTGGCCAAGAACCTGGAGCTGTCAAGGAGGGCGGCGGGGGGGGAGGGGGGGTCACTTTTTTGTTTTTAAAATCTTTGCTGCTGTGGACTCACAGGCCTAAGCGGCCGATTCGCCTAGGTATAAGGCTGCCTGGCCACGGGCGAGTTGTCATTGCATTATCCGCTGCAAAAATCCGGCCTCGGGTAACGCAGTGAATGCTTACCATTTGAGAACTATGGAAAGTGCAGCCCAATGTCCACGAGTGGAGAATCATAGCGATTCTCTGCTCGCGGGATTCAAATCACGGCATGCTGCGATTTTCTGCTGTGAGCCTGTCTATTAGATAGGCTCACCGTGGAGACCTGTCAGTTCTCCCTGCAGCGGAATATCGCTAACAATATTCTGCCTCGGCCGTGGACAGTCAGCCTAAAAGGCAGTTCTTGTTCCTGGACTGTGGAATGACTCGGCAGTTTTTGTGGAGAGCAGAGAGTCTTGTGAGGAGTGAGTTGACCTGTATCAGAAAGAGAGATTCCTGGTATGGTTCTATGGAGCTGTTCCAACACTAGTGTCAGAGGGAGGTCTGCTGATTGACGGAAATGTCAACTGCAGTTACCAACTGCAAGTGCCAAGTGGTCATCTAAATGGAGACTACTGGTGAGAGCCGATAAACTGACAGCAAGTGTCTTGATATTCCTGTTTTGGGGGTTTAGTCTTGAATATAATCTCCCAGGTTCTTCACTAATAAAACTGATTACTTTGACTTCATCGTTCTACATCCTTCTCAAAGGTACTGTGCTGATTGTTCGGGGGACAGTCATTGCGTATATCCGATGGCAGTTTGAGGCATTTGGTAACCCAAGTTCCTGGAAGACAAAGTTGCTTCAGAGGCTTCTATTTTTAAGGAAAACCATTTATTGACAGTGATAATTCTACATGCTCAATACTAAGGGCATCCTATTCGTCGGGTGTGACTGAGTTCTAGCCTTAACCGAAGTTGAGAAAACTGTTGGCATTGTATCCAAATAGCACTGTTGTATGTTACTGCGATATAATTCTTTATCGTACAAGCATTGCTTGTTCAATTGTAGTGTGTAAAGCTGCTCCATTATGGGCATTATATTCGGCACCCCATAGACAACTCTTACACATGCGCCTTTTACTGCAGCGTTTTGAATGCCGTGGTAATCGCAATACAACACTCTCATTGTTTTCAATGGGGCCTCACAGACATGCGCTCAAATGATTTCCCAGGGATGTCTGCTCTATTTTACAGCTTTTTTTGCGCTTTTAAACGCACCTCATCACCCATCACAATGATGGGGTACGTTAAAATCGCAGCAAAACGCAGCGATCGAAATCGCTGCGTTTTGCCAACTCTGTGTGAGAGTGGCTTTAATTGTATTTCTCACCCACTGACATTTGAAGCGCCTTTTAAAGTCTGCAGGAGATGCTTGTCTGCCGTCAGTTTGGCTTCATTACGGAAGGTCTGTTGTCTGTAACTACAGCTTTAGGGGCTTTTATACCTAACAATTTATTGTTCCACTGAGCAAATGATGACCAAGTTCACTTGTGCAGCCTACTTCTACAGGCAGATAAATCGCTCAAAGTGTTCAGTTGATGTATAAGTGAATGAAAACAACTGAACAGCGGTATTTAGTCTGAATTACTGTCTCATCTCCTGCCCTAAAATAGGCATACAACACCCACTATTGACTTGCATTAACTCTTTCATATCCAAATCTCAGCTACCACATTCCCTTTTTTGATGCTCAATATACCTATAGAGCATCATTATTTTGGTCTACGGGTCTATACTTCGAACCACCCCTAAACAAATCAGGTATTATTGTATCTTGTCACCACCGGAAGCTAGGGGTTTGACAGGGCTTCCATGGAGGAATGCCCCTGTCACACCCCTAGCTCCCGATTGGTGGAATAGTGGAAGGTCCTAAGATGCCTTTTTCCCAGCCCTGTGACTGTCCTACCTGGGCTCTGTCCCCCTGCTCTGTATGGACTCCCTGCTGTCCTCCTCCTACTACTGCGGTACTCTGTGGCCACCGGCAGCATCTCTCGCCAGTGGCGGTCAGCAGTGCTCACATGGACCGCCAGCTGTGTCCGCTGGCTTCTCCCCCACACCATCAGGAGCAGGACAGGCGACAGCGTGGCAGGAGGTGGGACACTACAGCCGGCATGGGCACTCCTGATGACGGAGTGCCCGGCGGAACAGCGGTTTTTTATGTGGCGGCGACACCGGCTTCCCTGCTGGCCTCCCTGCACTGGCAGCACATGTGGTGCCACAGAACGCTGGCGGACAGTGAGGGAGCGGCGGTGCGGCATCGGCTACTCTTGCTGCACTCTGAAGCCGTTGTCTCTGCCACCGGATAAGAAGAAGCCCCTGTTAGTGAGTCGCAGGACCTGAGAGCCGGAGCAGGGGAAGGCAGCCCTGCAGTCAAACTCGGATCGTTCCCAGGCTGTCAAGCAGCCTGTATTTTGTCACCATCCACACTTCCAGTGGTGACAAGATACAATAATACCTAACTGGAACATGTGCTACCTTTCGCATCCTATCTGTAATTTTTTCACCAACTTTCCCTTCATCATCAATCTGGAGACAGCTATTTGTAAGATTAAACTTGCCACATACACCTCCTTCAGATTCTTTGTTATTGCTTCGGGGACTCCTGGCATCAGATGAAGGCGTCCGGCAGCTTGCCATATTTTGGCTTAAAGGGAGAAAGCTTTATCTGGGAGGGACATACTTTTACAAAGTGCAGCAGTCGACCCACATTAGTTAGGTCAGACCGTGGGCACTAGGTGAGTTTCTCCCTCCTTTTTTTTTTTTTTTAATATATTGGAATTACATCTGGACCCTGTTCCTAATTTTATATTCTTGCTTCTTTAGATAATGAAAGATGAGAGGAAAAAAGATGGAGCGGAGCAAATGTATATACCGATGTTTTGGTTTGAGAATTTAGTTTTGTTTTTCTTCTCCCTTATTCTATATATGGCAGTGAGATTGGTCGATTCTTGACAAATCTGAGAGGGTGCAGTCAGTCCATGAAACGTCACACCTTCTAAGGAGAATGTGCGCCTACAGCCACATTTTTTTCCTACATTCATTTCATCTGCTTTTTTAGTGACCTTCTCTGCTTCAGCAGTCTCACTGTCTGCCTTGTCTATGTCTTTACTATTGTTTACAGAGGCAATTTCTTCCCTCAAGACTTTTTTAGTTTTCACAAACTGTTCACCTGTAGCGCCAAGGTCACCTTCTAGGCATACTTTTAGTGCTTGTATCATTTTTAAGATGCTGCCTTTCTTTTAATTGCTGTCTGAACTGGGTCCTAGACCTCTCTAGTCTCTGAAACTTCCTTTCCACAACCCGACTATTCGATACCCATTGTTTCATCTTCGCACTCAACTTCACAGCGAAGCTTAAAAACACAGTGTTTTCCTCTGACACCAATTTCAGGATGCATGTCAAGGTTAGTGTAGGTAAAATCACTCATGATATGCCTCAGGTATCCAAACTGTTTTAAATCGGTTAATTCAAGTTTGGAGAAGCCAATGAATGACACACCAAACAAAAGAAGGTGGGACATTCAGATACAGTACACTTTGTGTGCTGATGGGTCATTCTCATGGGGAATGTTTAGGATGTAATCAGAAAAGGGAAGGAGATTAGCAGACATGGCACAATTGTCAACAGACTGTTGAACCTTCTCTGTTGGTCTTACCTGTTTGTCCTGCTTACTTTGAGAGGTATCTAGATATGAGAAGACAATAAATTAACACTTTGTGTATAGGGGATGGTTGCTGACCCAAGTAGGTTCAAAGACTGAAGCACAAAACCAACTATAGAAGAGATACAATTTTCTTTACACTCCTCCATTTTATACCTACACAGCTGAGCAACCAAAAATACACATACAAAATGAAGTACACCTCCGTCATCACCCACATTAGCGCTTTGGTCTCTTTCTTACGAGCCCTTTCCTCAGCACCCTTGCGTTCAATGACATATCTCACAGGCCTAATTTTCCTTTCAGTAAACCGCTGTTCACATGTCTTCTATTTCTTCTCCAGTTTGTACACAATCTGATGTTGGTGACCAAGCTCCACAGTAATATCTTCTAATTCTTGCTCAAGACCCATTTTTAAACTTCTCACATTTATCATAAGCACCTGATTTTTCTTCATACCATTGATTTGCAACTTCTAATTCTCTTCGAATTTTCCCCTTCTGCTCTTCAAGCAGAATCCAAGCATGCAGTATTCTTCTGCATTTTCTTTCCCATATCTGACACCTGAGCCTGAAGAGTTGAAATCTGCTTTGACTGGTTTATCTTTAAATTCTGCATCTTCCACTAACCGCTTGAGGAACACAATTCTCTCAGCTTCCATTCTCTTCAGGTTTGCACTAAGGCCAAGCCTCTGGTCCGTCTCTTCTTGCACCAGCTTCTGAGACTCTTCAAACTGAGCTGCCAACTCCCCCTGCAGTTTGTTCACCTTCTGAGACAGCTCTGCCTGTACTCTATCACCTTCAGTGATTTTTACTTGTAGCTCTTGAAGCTGCATCTCTATCTACCCTGTTTCACTTGCATTTAGAGTTACGCTAGTCTTCCAATAGCACCTTCACATCATGGCTCAGCGCAGTACACTAACTTTCCAAAGTCTGGCCTTTTACAAGGTTTTTTTTTTACATTTTTAGTTTGCTCTAAATGGTTTGGACAGTTACCCCATAACTAGAGCATGATTCTATTTAAGATCCTAGATTTGGGTTTTATATACTTCACAGCCTCCTCATCTTGCTCATTAAGTACTTCTTGGGCTTCCTTGAAATCCAGTATATCTTTCAAGACCTTTGTGTGCGTCTCTGCCTGGCTGCAAGCAGCTTTCTACGTTTCCAGGTTTTCTTTGAGTTCACTAATCTGAGACTCCAGTACACCATTTTTTTTAGCTAACTGCATTTTCAACTGCAGATCTGTAGACTCTCCTTCTGACTTGCCACACATAATTTTGGGCTCTTCTTTGCATTTTCTTAAACTCCTGTTTCCACTGCGCAGTTTGCACTTACAGACATAATCTGCGATCAGCTTCATTTTTGGCTAAGCTTGCTCCAGTATGTCTGTCTTTTTTAAAGTGGGGTGCCCAGAACTGGACACAGTATTCCAGATGAGGTCTGACTAAGGAAGAGTAGAGGGGGATAATTACATATGTGATGTAGACTTTATGCTTCTCTTAATACATCCCAGAATTTTGTTTGCCTTTTTGGCTGTAGTATCACATAGTTAACTCATGTTCAGTTTATGATCTATTAGTATACCCAAGTCTTTTTCACATGTGCTGCTGCTTAGCCCAATTCCTCCCATTCTGTGTGTACTTTTTTTCATTTTTCTTGCCCAGATGTAGAACTTTATATTTCTCCATGTTATATACCATTCTGTTAGTTTCCCCCCACTGTTCAAGCTTTTCTAGATCTTTTTGAATACTCTCTCTCTTCCCTAGTGTTAGCTTTCCCTCCTAGCTTTGTGTCGTCGGCAAATTTGATCAGTTTCCCATCAATTCCCTCCTCCAGATCATTTATAAAAATGTTGAACAACACTGGGCCTAGGACAGAGCCTTGTGGTACCCCACTTGATACATTCTTCCAATTATAAGTGCAGCCTCAGTGGAATACTGACAGCATATACAGTGCACGCTCGATCCAGGCTGGGATTCCACATTCGGCTTCAAAAACGATCCTTTGTCAAGCTTGATGATAATAACAGCATGTGAGCCCTCTTATTTGACACATTCCACCCTGAGCAGCTATAAGGTAATCTAGTACTATTGTGTGTTGGTTAATAACAATCAATTAAGCTTGAATTGCATTAGTTTGATTAGCCAGCTCCAATACTGTGAAAATTTATTGATTTATTCAGTCTGTAGCTTTTACTAACTAACCCCTCATCTGTAGTATGAATGTGCAAATAAACCATTAGCCATTCCTATAGACATCACGTGTGTTCAGAGCCTACTTGTATATGACAGACCATCATGTGATAACACAAGGTTGGCAGGTGTAAGTCTAACAAGGCCTGTATGCTTAATAAGTAACCACCTGTATGACCTGATCTCCAACACAGTGACCGGTATAGACCCTATAGGAGAATAAATACATACTCAACAATTTTTCTGCATCATCAAGTGCTTCATGACTTTCAACGAAGTCATTATCCCAATCATTTCAACACATTATTGCGTCCGTGTGTGTACGGCAGCACATAGCAATAGTGACGAGTCTTTTTCTTGTTTAGGAGCGATGACTCTTGTAGCATCTGGCCTGCATCCAGTTGTCTTTTCCTTCCAATCTGACTGAAGTAGCAGTTGTCAACTGGATCTGGTATAGACCATCAAATCTCGGTTCCAAACTTTTTCTGATGTGTCCTTTTAGGATAACCCAGTCACTTGAAAGTAAACTATTAGACCCCTCTTTCGAGTCTAGAATCAAGGAAAATACACTTTTATGAGTGACCGTTAACTCCTGATTTATAAAGCACCCACATGGGAGTGAGCTCCTCCTGCTGAGCCTGGAGAAAGTATGCGCTTGTTACGGGTGCCCTACCAAACAAGACATGGGAACTCAACTTAGTTTTATGGTTAGGCGAGTAGAGAGACCAGTAAAAAAAAAAAATAAAATAAATATATATATATATATATATATATATATATATATATATATATATATATATATATAATATATATATATAATATATATATAAAAATTATTTTTTTTTTCCCAACAATTTCTTGGTCATAGTCTTGGCATTTTATTTTTCAAGCCACGCCTCTAGTTAATGTGAGAAGAGGTCTGTGCAAACTCTAAAACGCCTACCTTTGGTAGCTGTATACAGGGAGTCTGCAGTCGTTGAAACAGATAATCTAGCCTTGGCGAGGAGGCAGCTCGACCAATTAGCGCTTACCATGCAGCCCTGTTCAAATCGGGTCACAGCAGTGTTGAACCCTGGGGCAAACCAAGCAGAAGACATGATACCACACATTACCTCCTTTGGATTCATGTGATCACTCATGGCTCAGGTGTGACATAATGGCGTAAAGCATGTGGGCGAGACACAGGTCTTTAATAGAGATGAGCGAGCGTACCCTGAAAAGCACTACTCGCTCGAGTAATTTGCTTTATCCGAGTATCGCTGTGCTCGTCCCTGAAGATTCGGGTGCCGCTGCGGCTGACAGGTGAGTCGCGGCGGGGAGCAGGGGAGAGCGGGCGGGAGAGAGGGAGAGCAAGATCTCCCCTCCGTTCCTCCCCGCTCTCCCCTGCAGCTCCCCGCTCCGTGCCGGCCCCCGAATCTTCAGGGACGAGCACAGCGATACTCGGATAAAGCAAATTACTCGAGCAAGTAGTGCTTTTCCGAGTACGCTCGCTCATCTCTAGTCTTTAACTTTCCTCAGACTCCTTTCTCATCAAGTGCCATTCCTCCTTTGCACCCCTAGGGGCTAGTTGCTGCAAGAGGTACAGCAAAGAGACATCCAAACTTGATTTAATTGCAACCATAAGGTTTCCAGTGGAAGTAGGGCTGCTGCTTTAGCTGCTGCATCGGCCCTTCAATTCCCGAGGGCCTCCGGAGTCACTTCCTTGGTGCAAGCCTGAAACTTTGATAAAAGCCTCCTGTTTGGGAAAAACTAAAACCTTGTGCAACAAAGACACTGGTGCTGCGGTCTGAAGTGCTTTACCCAATGATCCAACAAAACTTCCACTGCCCCATATAGGTTCAAAATCGAATGCGATTCCAAGTGTGCCTCGAGTTTGTGCAGATACTAACAATCTTGCCTTTAGCCTGTCCGTACACTTAAGCGAGCACCATCAACTCCAGCCTCCTGGGCAGAGGTTCAGGAAGGGAGTGGTTTTTCTACAATTATCTCATTGTTGCATAGCCTATTTTTCTTGCACATTTCACAGTACCTGGAGCCATCTATGAAACGCTCTAAATCTACTTAGCAATAGGAGTTTAAACAACATTTTCAAGACCCCTAGTTTTACTTCCATTAATTTCAGACAATCTTACTCATGAATTACATGGTCTCGCCTGCTGCCCCCCCCCCCCCCCTCCAAATTCAGTAAATGTGAATGCCAGACGTGAATTCAGCAATGTAAGGGTGCTATCAGGGTGGTCTCATATGTAATGAACAAAAATCCAAAATAATAGGGTGCTGGTTGCCTTGAAAAAAATGTCTTGCTTTTTCAAAGTATACGTGCAATTAAATACGGAAGTTCCAAGTACGCGTTTCAAACCCTTAAACAGGTTGTTCACCCCAATGTCCACTCCATACACTTCCGTTAAAATAGATTATTCATATCAATTAAAAACACCTGAATTTTAACCCTATGAGCGCTCTCTATATATTCTGTTGGAATAGTACCTTGTCCCCATCACAAGGAAAAAATCCCATATATGTCTTATATCCAAGTTAATGCGATGCATATACATGATTTGAAACTAAAATGCATTTTAATATTAGTACATGTAATTAATTCCTCTTAGTAAGTTTTTGAATATGTAGAAAAAATGATAAATTTCAGTATATGTACAGCAAATCCGTTCTTGCATTCATACCAGCCGGTATTCTACTGTTAAGTTTTAAAATCCAAAATGCCTCTCATTTGAAAAACGTTTTTTGGCCAATAGTTTTGTCTTTTATGATCTGCCAGTATTTCAATGCCATACCGCTTAAAACTATCCATATTGCCATTATGTACTTCTGCAAAATGCTTTACAGCCCCTGAATGGGAGCTTTTATTCCTCTGACATGTTCAGCTATTCGCAACTTTACTTTTCTGATGATGCACCCTACATATTGGATATTACATTGAATACATTCTATTATATATATTACATTAGTGGAGTTATAACTTATGAACTTTTTCATTCTATGCTCTATTGTTCGTTTTTTTGGTCTGAAAACACATCCTTTTTCATGGTCAGATCACAGGCACTACATCATGCGTTGCCGCAGTTAAAAAAAAACAAAAACTTTTTGTGTGTGAGCCAATGTGACCGTTCATTCTGTATGAATAGGCTTGGGGATGAAATATTCCCTAAACTGTTGTTTTTCCCGGCGTCATCCTGACGGCAGACATGGAGGTTGCACCTTGACCTCGTAGGGACAGGAAGCAAGAGACTTTAAAAGGCTCCTCCCGTCTCCCATTCACCAGTGCTTCCTGTCCCTACAGGGACATGCAAGAGGAGCTCCCTCCAGGGAGCTGCAGGATGACAGCTGGGGGAACGGTCCATAGGGCTGCTTTCCCCCCTCACCCTTTTCCAAGCAGGCTGACTGTAGGGATTGACGGTCCACAGGGCTGCTTCCCTTCTCATCTCCCTTCTTGGTGTCAGAGCGGTCCGGGAGCACGGCGGGCCACAGGTCTGACCGCCCGGGGTTCACCACCGCAACGGTCGGAGCGGCGGACTAGAGTCCCCTCCTTCCTCTTCCAGCTCGGAGTTGTTTTTCAGCCGGGGAGAGCGGCGGGCCACAGGCTCAGATGCCTCTCTCCTCCAGGCATGCCGGCGCGGCCGCCCGCGGCGTCGGGGGGCGGAGCCAATGACGCGGCGTGACGCGGTGACGTCAGACGCCGTCAGCTGACCCGGAACAGCGGGAGATTTGAAAATGGAGACCCCCCGACAAGCTTCCACTGACAGCACACCTTCAGAGAAGGATTCATCTGTCTAATCTGGTTCTGTCTGCGTTTCTGCATCATGACTACAAAGGAACCAGAGATGGAAGCCCTGCAAACTGTAAGTGTTACTTGTTGCAGGAATGTTATGCTCAGGGATTTAGCATTGTGTGGGGGGTTTTCCCTTATGTGCATGCATGTATATTCTGCAGGACAGGGAATCCACTCGGTCTAAACAGGACCTAAAGGAAAAACACAGGAAAGGCGCTCTGTGTCTTTAAAAAAAAAACAAAAAAAAACAAAAAAAAAAAACTGGACGAGGCGTATAAAAAAGCCGCTATGCCCCGATTGTACCTCCAAGATCCTTACGGATGAACAGGCGCATTCAGGGAAGATATTAGATCCCTGGTTAGAGAGGAGGTCCGGGCATCGATTTCCAGTCTCCCCCCAGCTCAGTGGAAGGAAGGGCCGCTAAAAGGGCGAGCCACATACCGCTAACGAGCTCAGAGTCTGAGCAATCCCTGGGCGACTTGTCAGATGGCGAACTCTTTGACCGTCCCCCTGACGCCAGGGATGAGAATAAAAAGTACTATTTCTCATCTGGGGACCTGGTTGACCTGATCACAGCAGTCGGGGATACAAGGAAGGTCGAGGATGTGGTCAAGCCAAGGTCCGTACAGGACGTCGTGTCCGGCGGGCTCAGACCAAGGAACCGCACAGTGTTCCGGTTAATGATACCCTGAAGAAAGTAATCACGTATGAGTGGGCTGCGCGGACAAACGCCTCTATTTGTCCCGCGAATATAAAGAGAGACTCCACTTTGCGGAGAAAGACGTGAGCATCTACGCGCGGTCCGGGAGCACGGCGGGCCACAGGTCTGACCGCCCGGGGTTCACCACCGCAGCAGTCAGAGCGGCGGACCAGAGGTCCTTGGGTCCCCTCCTTCCCCTGCCACAGCTCGGCGCAGTGGTTTCAGCTGGGGAGAGCGGTGGGCCATAGGCTCAGATGCCTCTCTCCTCCAAGCATGCCGGTGCGGCCGAGCGCGGCGTCGGGCACAGGTGGCCATAAGGGCCAAAAAGACAGCCCTGCCATTCGAGGACTCCTCTCATCTTAAAGACCCGATGGACAGGGTTGACGCCTTGATGAAACGGGCCTGGCAAACAACGGCCTATACGCTGAAGTCCAATATCGCAGCGACTTCTGTGGCGAGGTCTATGTTCCTCTGATTGGGGGAACTCGACGACCAGATTAAACAGAAGGCCCCTAGAGATGTGTTACTGGAATGCATGCCTCTACTTAGATCAGCAACAGGCGGTCTGGCTGAAAACATGGAAAGCAGATATGGCTTCCAAAGGAAGGCCGTGTAACATCTCGGTTTCATGGCCAGCACATCTTTGGCGCGGACTTGGAGGAGATCCTAAAAAGAGCTACCGACAGGACCCACAGTTTCCCGGACCAAGCAAGAACGGGATTTCCCCACAAACCTCAGCCATCCTTCAAGCCATTCCGAGGCAAAGGAAAGACGGGGTGCTGGTCCTACCCCAAAGGAGGCAGGAGTAAGACAAA
The DNA here is from genome assembly GCF_035609145.1 of Eleutherodactylus coqui. Lineage (NCBI taxonomy): Eukaryota > Metazoa > Chordata > Amphibia > Anura > Eleutherodactylidae > Eleutherodactylus > Eleutherodactylus coqui. Next base: position 195,837,545 of record NC_089843.1, on the reverse strand, counting down.
AACAACCCCTTCCCCTGTAGGCGAGTACCAGGTGGGGGGCAGACTATTGAGCTTTCCCGGCCCCCACGCAATCCCCCGCCCTGCAGGGTATCTTTAGAAATGAAATTTCTAAGGTGCTACAGATGGGGGCGGTAGTCCAGGTCCCCGCAGTAGAACAGGGCTTGGGGTTCTACCCACCCCTATTTCTGATCAAAAAACCGAACAACAGTTTCGGATGATCCTTAATCTGAAGGGCCTGAACAGGTTGATTACCTACAAAAGGTTTAAGATGGAAACCATCAGGTCTGCAGTAACTCTGATCAAAATAGGGGACTTTATGAGTACCGTCGATCTAAAGGACGCGTACTACCACGTCCCAGTCCTGTCGGAACATCACAAGTACCTGCGGTTTGCCATCAGGATGGGCAGCCGTGTACACCATTTTCAATTCCAGTGCCTACCCCTCGGAATTTCAACGGCACCCAGGATATTCTCTAAAATAGCGGCAGAGATGGTGGCGCATCTCCATGTGGCAGGCATAAACATTGTCCCATACCTGGACGATTTCCTGGTAATGGCATCCGCGCCGAAGATCCTCAAAGAGGATACCAGCCGAATCATCTCCCTATTTCAGAGACTGGGGTGGATAGTTAACTTCCCTAAATCTAGTCTTCTCCCCGAGACGCGAAAGACCTCCTGGGGGTACAGATAGACTCAGTGTCTCAGATCTTGTCTTTGCCTCCACCCAGGCAGGAAAACCTTAGGCTGGCAGCACAGAAATGCATCCAGAAGAAACAAATAACGATTAGGGACGCAACGAGGCTCCTGGGCCTCATGACCTCCTGTATCGGCATTATTCCTTGGGCCCAGGCTCACTCAAGGACGCTACAGAGAGCCACCCTTGGCCACTGGGAAGGGGAAACAACCTCTCTGGACCGCAGAATGCCCGTGCCATCAGCGGTCACAAGGTCCCTCCGCTGGTGGCGGTCAACTGGCAACCTAGAGGCGGAGTCCCCATGGGTGACAGAGCCCTTCATCTCCGTAGTCACCAACGCAAGCCAGCCTGGCTGGGGAGCGCAAGTGGGGCAGCGTTTGCTCCAGGGCAAATGGGGTCCGACATTGCGTGCCTAGACCTCAAATTTCAGAGAGCTTAGGGCCATCTGGGAGCATGTTAAGATCTTCTCGGATAACGGGACCGCCGTTTCACTTATTCACCACCAGGGAGGCACCAGAAACTTTCACCTGCTGAAATTAACAGCCCGGATTTTCCAATGGGCCGAGTCCACGGTACAGTCCCTGACAGCGGTCCATCTCAAAGGATCCCAGATCCTGACAGCCGACTTTCTAAGTCAAAGAGGCCTAGACCCCGGGGAATGGTCTCTGAATCAAGAGGAATTTCGTCTCATTACAGAAACCTGGGGCAGTCCACAGTTGGACCTGTTTGCGAGCAGCAAAAACTCAGAATGTCCCGCCTATTTTTCCCTAGATCCGAGGGACAAGTCCGAGGGGTTAGACGCTTTTTCCCATAGTTGGAATTTCAGTCTGGCGTACGCCTTCCCCCTCCCCCATACCCCTGATCCCGAGAGTTCTTCAGAAGGTCCAGCAGAGCAACATCACGCTGATCCTGATCACCCAACACTGGGAAAAAAGGGCATGGTTTCCGGTGCTCCTAAAGCTTGCCATCTCGGAGCCAATCCGCCTTCCATCCAGGAAGGACCTTCTAGCGCAGGGCCCAGTTCTTTGCCCCAACCTAGAGAGACTGAACCTCGCAGTGTGGATATTGAGGAACAGACGCTAAGAGAAGGTCTGTCCTCCAGAGTTATCGCGACTCTACGCCAGTCCCGAAAACCTGTAACCTCAGCTACTTATAATAAGATCGGGTAAGAAATTCTCCTCCTGGAGGGGGCTGGAGGTCTCCAATCTTGACGCTTTGGTGGCGGAGATTTTGGACTTCCTCCAGATAAAAACCTGAGACCAGGAACCCTGGAAGTACAGGTAGCAGCGCTTTCTGCCATTCTAGACCAACCTTTGGCGGATCATAGACTGATCCGCAGGTTCATGAAAGCGGCAGAAAGAATGAGGTCAGTTAGCCGTAGTACAGTCCCCCCCCCCCCCCCCCATGGGACCTGAACCTAGTTCTCCAAAGCCTCTGCAAAGACTCCCTCAACCTATCGATCAGATTCCAATTAGGTTCCTCATGTTTAAAACTGTGTTCCTGGTAGCTATCACAGCAGCAAGGCACGGAAGCGAGCTCCAGGCCCTATCTTGTAAGACGTCTTACCTATTAAGCCAGGACGATAGGGTCATACAAAAAACAGACCTCCGTTTTTCTTCCAAAGGTAGCCTCAAAATTCCACAGACAGCAAGAAATTATTCTCCCATCCTTCTGTCAAAATCCCCAAAACGATAGGGAAAGAGACTACCATAGCCTGGATGCAAGGAAGGCCATTCTATGCTACCCAGAGCAGACATTATCCTTTTAGGAAGGCTGACTGTCTTTTGTTCAATTTCAGGGGCCAGGCAGAGGAAGAGCGGCTTCTAGGAGACCCATTAACCACCGGATAAAATCCACCATCCAGCAGGCCTACTCGTCCTGCAACAGCGCTATCCCGGAAGGACTCAAGGCCCATTCTACCAGGGCAGTATCCTGCTCCTGGGCAGAGAGGGCTATGGCGACGCCGGACCAAATCTGTAAGGCAGCCACATGGTCCAACCTGCACACATTCGCAAAACATTACAGGCCGAATGCGGACCTCTCCTCCGATCTCTCTCTTTTGGGAGAAAGGTCCTGCAGGCAGTGGTCCCTCCCTAAAGAGTTAATCTGGTATACTCCATGTCTGCCGTCAGGATGACGCCGGGAAAAGGGAGTGAATTTCTTACCGAAAATTCCTTTTTCCCGAGTCATCCTGACGGCACGTATTTCCCTCCCAAAAATTCACACGTTTATATAAACGTTTATGCGGGCATGAATCTGTAGCCCAGACGCTCCTATGGTGGACATTTCCTTTTATGCGGAAAATTTGTGCATATTATATTGTGTTATGTCCGGGTAAGCTACCCTCTTCTTGTTTATGTTCAAATGAAACTAACCATGTTATTTTTTTCGGAGCAAATAAATATCTTCCTTGGTTAACCACGACATGTCCATGTAAGTAAGTTTAGAAGACACTGGTGAATGGGAGACGGGAGGAGCCTTTTAAAGTCTCTTGCTTCCTGTCCCTACGAGGTCAAGGTGCAACCTCCATGTCTGCCGTCAGGATGACTCGGGGGAAAAAGGAATTTTCGGTAAGAAATTCACTCCCTTTTTTGGCAACAAAAGATACACCCTCATCCAATATTTTACACAAATCATTATCCTGTTTTAAAATAGGTACATATGTGAAGAACAAATTCCTGTTCTTATAAAAATCATCATTAACCATTTCTAATCCACTGTCTGACCTCTGAAGACATTGTGATTCAAAGCTGTACAGCTCTGATGTTGGAAGACGCCCGTCGGGGGTTCTCTTACTGTATATTGCCAGCCTCTCTGCTCTGCTATCTAATGTGTCACCTCATGCAGTACTTGCTTTAGCGAGCATATAGTGCCGTTGCATAACAGCAGAAAAAGAGTAAGCCCCCTAGGAAAACCAGGATACAAATTGGATTGGAAAGGGTTAAAGGGAGTTGAAAATACCAAATTATTCCTCTTTCTTTTCTAATTAGAATTTTTCTTTAGAGACGAATCCTCTAATACTTCTTCTCTCGTACGATCTTCTACCTTGTTACAGGCTTTTTTAGCACTGTTTTATCATAACCCCGTTCTGATAATCTGTCACAGATTTTTTGTATCATTATAAACTTCATTTTGGAGCAAGCTCTCTTTGCTCTTATGAGCCTCCCAAAAGGGATAGCATCCATTGTATGTCCAGGATGGCTACTTTTTGCATGCAAAATAGTATTACCAGCAAATGGCTTCCTGTATAATTTAGTTATTTACCTGGTTTCACTGTCACCATGCAAGTTGAGGTCCAAAAATTGGACCTCGGCTTCATGCTAACTACAAGTGAAGCGGCGGTTACATTCATTGTTATTGACATATTTCTCCAACTTAGTTACACAACACTATCTATTGCATCACTGTTTTTCCAAATTATTACAATGTCGTCAATAAATCTAGCATACCACACCATGTGGCCGAAGAATGGATTGTCAGAAAAAATAAACTAAAATTACTTTCTCACCAACTCATCAATACATTTGTGGCGTGTGTGAAAATCTGGTTCCCATCGGGGCTCCAGATACCTGTAAATAATATTTATTGTTGAAAGAAAAAAAAGTTGTGTTTCAGCAAAAAAAGACACTTTACAAAAAAAATTCATCAGTGTACTTGCTAAAATGATTCAAATAACTAACTGCTTTTACGGCCACACGGTGTGGTATGCTAGAGTACAAGTCAAAATCCAGCCCAAACCATTTTGCCACCTAATACTCCTAACCTGCTGGATAACATCTTTGCTATCTTGAAGAAAACCAGGAACACGTCTCACAAATGGTTGTGTGGATGGATCCACCGACGAGCTAGGGCGCTCACATGGTGAATCGATCCCTGCAACAATGGCTTGTAGTGCAGGAGGGAATACCCCCTTATGGAGCTTTGGGAGGCCATGAAAGATGGCCATTGCTGGATATTCAGGGCTTAATTATAATGCCTCTTTCTCATTTAAGACCCCCATATGTTTTTTTTCCCCCCTCCAACAGCCTCCTGAGTTTAATTAAACAATTAAAATAATCAATTGGATTATATGTCAATTTTCTGTACACTGATTCATCATCTAATATGTCTTGGGCTAATTTAGCATACAATGTTGCATCTAACACTACCACGTTACCGCTCCATATCAGATTTTCTTCATGATCAAATTCTTATTGCATGAAAGATTTTTCAAATTTTTTTTTTTTTCTTTGCTCTTTTTGCCCCTTATGGATTTTTCCTTTTAATTTAATTACTTCTCTTTCCATAACTATCTGAAACTCCTCCATACTTTTAGTTCCCGAGGATAGAAGGCTAGGTTTGCAATGCTGGATTCTATGAAGTTCACACATTTTTGTGCATTGTTCTCTATATGAATTTCATTTTCAAGCTCCATCAAATTCAGCATTGCCATAACCTCATTGAAGTTTTTATTATAGAATTCATTAGACAATACCGATATATTTTCTGTTACCATATTGTGATCTTCATTTTCCATATTTAGGAAATGCTTCTTAACAGTAAGAGTTTGTATAAATTTATTAATATCGATAATTGTATCAAACACATTGAAATCAGTATTGGGTACAAAATTCAACCTCTTGTTTAAAATGTCAATCTGTTGTTGGGATGCTATAAACGGGTTCATGTGAGGGGATCTCCTTGTTCCTTGTATGTTTCCTTCTCCGCTTTTTTTTTTTTTTTTTCAAATTTTATTTATGTTTTTATTAGGTGATAAGAAAAATTCTAATTAGAAAAAGGAATAATTTGGTATTTTCAACTCCCCTTTAATGATGATTTTTATAAGATCAGGAATGTGTTCTTCATACACTTGCCTATGATTTGTGTAAAATATTGGATGAGGATGTATCTTTTGTTTCCAAAAAAACAAAAGTTTAGGGAATATTTATTCTCCAAGCCTATTCATACAGAATAAAAGGTCACATTGGGTCACACGAAGAGGTTTTTTAAGTGCGGCAACGCACGATGTAGTGCCTGTGATCTGACCATGAAAAAGAATGTGTTTTCAGACAAAAAAAAAAGAATAGAGCATTGAATAAAAAAGGTTCATAAACTGTAACTCCACTAATATAATGTATATAATAGAATGCATTTAGTGTAATATCCAATATGTAGGGTGCATCATCTGAAAAGTAAAGTTGCAAATAGCTGACCATGTCAGAGGACTAAAAGCTCCCATTCTACCCATTCAGGGGCTGTAAAACGTTCTACAGAAGTACATAATGGCAATATGGATAGTTTTAAGTGGTATGGCATTGAAATAGTGGCAGATCATAAAAGACAAACTATTGGCCAAAAACGCTTTTCAAACTTTTAAAACTTAACACTAGAATACCGACTTGTATGAATGCAAGAACGGATTTGCTGTACATTTACTGAAATTTGTCTTTTTTTTCTCTACACATTCAAAAACTTACTAATAAGAGGAATGAATTACATGTGCTAGAATTACATGTGCTAATATTAAAATGCATTCTAGTTTCAAATCATGCATATGCATCACATTAGCTTGGATATAAGACATATATGGGATTTTTTCCTTGTGATAGGGACAAGGTACTATTCCAACAGAATATATAGAGAGCGCTCATAGGGTTAAAATTCAGGTGTTTTTAATTGATGTGAATAATCTATTTAAGCAGAAGTCTATGGAGTGGACATTGAGGTGAACGCGTACTCTGTAAACTCCTGTATTTTATAGTATGTATACTTTAATAAAGCAAGACTCTTTTTTTTCAAGACCACTATCTCCCTATTTATTTTGAATTTTTGTTCTGATGGAGCTGCTGCGACTAGGCAGTAAGGTTTGATGAGGAAAAGTGAAATCTTGCAAAGTGGACAGGTGCAGAGATACCAACAGAGGTGAGCTCTTTTTCCCTTTCTTTGAATTCATATTTAATGAGTCCGGCAGCACGACAATAGGAGGGCCCACATCAACTCTGGAACCTGTGCAAACATTTGTTGCAAATAGCATAAAAAATTGTCATTATAATCTGCACCCATAAGAACTGCACAAATGTATTAGAGGCCTAATACCATTTGGGGTAAATTCAATTCCTGCATGTATTGCAATAAGCACGTCTGCCCCTGATATATTGACTCTGCCGCAAAAAAAAATCTACCCACATTTTAAATGTGACACACCTTAAGTAAACCCTTGTTACTAATGTATTTCTGTTTATAATGTACCTATCAGGATTGTCAAGTACACATCCTTTTTAGAATTACAATTCAATAGTATTCAAATAAGTAGAACCCGATATTGTGAATACACCATATACTTTGTGTGTAAAATATACAGTTAGGGCCAGAAATATTTGGACAGTGACACAAGTTTTGTTATTTTAGCTGTTTACAAAAACGTGTTCAGAAATACAATTATATATATAATATGGGCTGAAAGTGCACACTCCCAGCTGCAATATGAGAGTTTCCACATCCAAATCGGAAAAAAGGGTTTAGGAATCATAGCTCTGTAATGCATAGCCTCCTCTTTTTCAAGGGACCAAAAGTAATTGGACAATGGACTCTAAGGGCTGCAATTAACTCAGAAGGCGTCTCCCTCGTTAACCTGTAATCAATTAAGTAGTTAAAAGGTCTGGGGTTGATTCCAGGTGTGTGGTTTTGGATTTGGAAGCTGTTGCTGTGACCAGACAACATGCGGTCAAAGGAACTCTCAATTGAGGTGAAGCAGAGCATCCTGAGGCTGAAAAAAAAAAGAAAAAATCCATCAGAGAGATAGCAGACATGCTTGGAGTAGCAAAATCAACAGTCGGGTGCATTCTGAGAAAAAAGGAATTCACTGGTGAGCTTGGGAACTCAAAAAGGCCTGGGCGTCCACGGAAGACAACGGTGGTGGATGATCGCCGCATACTTTCTTTGGTGAAGAAGAACCCGTTCACAACATCAACTGAAGTCCAGAACACTCTCAGGGAAGTAGGTGCATCTGTCTCTAAGTCAACAGTAAAGAGAAGACTCCATGAAAGTAAATACAAAGGGTTCACATCTAGATGCAAACCATTCATCAATTCCAAAAATAGACAGGCCAGAGTTAAATTTGCCGAAAAACACCTCAAGAAGCCAGCCCAGTTCTGGAAAAGTATTCTATGGACAGATGAGACAAAGATCAACCTGTACCAGAATGATGGGAAGAAAAAAGTTTGGAGAAGAAAGGGAACGGCACATGATCCAAGGCACACCACATACTCTGTAAAACATGGTGGAGGCAACATGATGGCATGGGCATGCATGGCTTTCAATGGCACTGGGTCACTGGTGTTTATTGATGACATAACAGCAGACAAGAGTAGCCGGATGAATTCTGAAGTGTACCGGGATATACTTTCAGCCCAGATTCAGCCAAATGCTGCAAAGTTGATCGGACGGCGCTTCACAGTACAGATGGACAATGACCCCAAGCATACAGCCAAAGCTACCCAGGAGTTCATGAGTGCAAAAAAGTGGAACATTCTGCAATGGCCAAGTCAATCACCAGATCTTAAACCAATTGAGCATGCATTTCACTTGCTCAAATCCAGACTTCAGACGGAAAGACCCACAAACAAGCAAGACCTGAAGGCTGCGGCTGTAAAGGCCTGGCAAAGCATTAAGAAGGAGGAAACCCAGCGTTTGGTGATGTCCATGGGTTCCAGACTTAAGGCAGTGATTGCCTCCAAAGGATTCGCAACAAAATATTGAAAAAAAAATATTTTGTTTGGGTTATGTTTATTTGTCCAATTACTTTTGAGCTCCTAAAATGTGGAGTGTTTTTGTAAAGAAATGTGTACAATTCCTACATTTTCTATCAGATATTTTTGTTCAACCCTTTAAATTAAACGTTACAATCTGCACTTGAATTCTGTTGTAGAGGCTTCATTTCAAATCCAATGCGGTGGCATGCAGAGCCCAACTCGCGAAAATTGTGTTACTGTCCAAATATTTCTGGCCCTAACTGTATGTATCACATATACACACACACACACACAACCAAACACACACACTTTGTCCCTCTGCTGAGTTAGTCTGTATTGAGAAGGGGCAAAACCATTGCATACTCTTCTTCCCTCCCTTTCCTTACATCACCTAGCTCCACCTCTTGGGAGTTTGGCTTCCTGTTTAAAGCGTATCTTTCACACTTCAGATCAAATACTCAGATAGTGCATACATATATGTGTGTGTAATATATATATATTATATAGTGTGTATGTGTAATATATATTAATGTGTGTATATATAACACATGCACACATTCCTGGGCCCTTCACACCCACACACGCATTCATAAAAATAACAGGTTCACATTGAACCAAAAAGTCTTACATCCCAACTACATCCTTTCAATTCAATTTCCTTGTAACTTTCATCATACACTTGCTGAGATACTTTTATTCACTATATTTTCTAACTCCTATTCACTATATTTTCTAACTCCTTGTACAAAAGAATATAATGCAGTCTGCAGAAATTTGTGGAGCAAGTGTCAGAAAAGCTAGTGCCAATAATGAATTGAGGCTTGCAACAGAGGCCAAAAACAATAAAAAAGGATTTGGTGGTATATCAAAAGCAGAAGAAAAGTCAATTATACTATTGTATGCTTACAAGATGAAAATGATGAATTATTTAAGAATGATGTTGAGAAGGCCAAACTTTAAAATTCCTATTTTGTATCTGTTTTCTCTCAGAAAGTAAATGAAACATCAACTGATCTCACATGTGCTATTGGAAGAATAAAAGAATGCAGGCTATCTATAAGCAGAGAGCTAGTGAGGGAACACTTATCTAACTTAAATGAATTCAAGTCTCAAGGTCCAGATGAATTACATCCTAGGATATTAAAGGAAGCATTAGAGGTAATTGCTGAACCACTCGTCATAATCTTTGAAAATTCCTGGAGAACAGGAGAATTCCCAGAAGATTGGAAAAAGGCAAATATTGTCCCGATCTTCAAAGAAGGGAAAAGGTGGATCCAGGAAACTATAGGCCTGTGAGCCTGACTTCTATTCTGGGAAAGATCTTTGAACAAATTATTAAACAGCATGTATGCAATACTTGGATAAAAATGGAGTAATTAACCAGAGCCAGCATGAGTTTGTAACAAACAAGTCATGCCAGACAAATCTAATTTCCTTCTATGACAGAATCACCGACTTGGTTGATTAGGGAAATGCAGTGGATCTAGTATATTTTGACTTCAGTAAAGCATTTGACAAAGTATTTTTATAGCATACTTATTGAAAAAATGACCAAATATGGGATTGACAAGACAACTGTAAGGTGGATTCATAACTGGCTGAGTGGTCGTGCTCAAAGAGTGGTCATAAATGGCTGCAAATGAAGAATGTATAGAGTGGAGTACCACAAGACTCTGTCCTAGGTCCAGTGGTGTTCAACATTTTTATAAAGGATCTAGAGGAGGGAATTAATAGGAAACTGATCAAATTTCCCGACGACACAAAGCTGGGAGGGATGACTAACACTAGGGAAGAGAGGGAGAGTATTCAAAAAGATCTAGAAAAGCTTGAACAGTGGGCAGCGACTAACAGGATGGTATTTAAGAAGGAGAAATGCAAAGTCCTATATCTGGGCAAAAATATTAAAAAAGCACATACAACATGGGAAGAATTGGTTACCAGGATGGACCAGATAACCCTGGAGGTCCCTTTTAACTCTACCATTCTATGAAATATCTTGTACATTCTCTAGAAGGTTTTAGAGTTCAGTCTTTAGGAATTATTCTACTGAACTCACATATATTGATTTGTATTTTAAGGAAGTTCTAATTCCTGAAGAATCTGCCTTGGTGTCCTTGGATCCTACAACAGGGTCATAAGCAGCCCTCCTTCAATGTGATCACAGGGTGCCATTCATTTGCCTTGGCAGCTGAAAGGAATAATGTGATACTGTGGTATAACATTATACCGTATGAACGATGAAACTGTCAGAAGTCCTAAAAAGTATTGAAAAAAAGTGAAAATTTAACTTTTTTTTACTTTTGGAAAAAATAAAAGAAATTAAAAGTTTTTTTGTTTTTTTTAAAGAAAACCTTTTCTCATATTAGTAGTAATAAAAACAGTATATTTGGTATCGCAGTGTCCATAAAAATTGGATCTATCAAAGTAACACTATTTATCCCACACAAGAGAAAAAGTAATGGGTAGGAGAGCGCTCAGGCACTAGATCAATACTAGTAGCTGTGATATAAAGAGATAAGACTTAACCATACAGAATCCACTGGTGTATGGAGAGCTGCAGACCCCTATAAATACACCAGACACTTGGACCAGTGCCCAAGAAGCAACAATACTGCGATGTACCCCTAGTGCAAACGGGGGAAAAAACCAAAGAGGAGTCTGTGCTGCTTTATAAAAGAGCTTAGGAATTACTTACTTGAGGAGGGATTTCCCTAGATGGAGACCCCTCAATGATGTGATGAGCCCATAGGTATCAGTCACAGGATGCCGGGTGAAGTCTTTCTTTTCAGGTGCCTTTCAAATAGCGGACATCTTAGTGGATCTCCTTTTCAGGAGGTTTATTATTGAATGCACAAAGGGGCATATAAAACTGACTGAACAAACATACATACACATAAAAGGGGTCCCGCCCCAGTTGCTGTTAGGGCGTCTGTTAAACGCGTCATAGCATTACCTGCAGCCCCTAACAGCATCCACTAAAACGTCTGCCTGGCACAGGTTATTTAGCAGAATTAAGAAAATCTAGATTAAAATTTTAGATTCGTCTGCAAGTTCAAAGTAATCACGATTTAGAGCGTATCCGCCCCCCCCCCCCCGCCTTAACGTCCTGTAAGACTATACCCTCCCCTCAACCCCCCCCCCCCCCTCCCGTGCACTGGTATGTATGTGTTGCCGCAGCTCTTGGGCACATGCATGTCTTGTTGTCAGCACCTTTAGGCCATATCGTATATAGAATGGTCTGAATTTGTAAAGAAGCCTCTTGAGAAGAACCTTGGGAAGTAGAAGGGGTGTAATTGGGGAGGATGTCTAGTGTTGTTGTAGTCAGTACTTGTGTCGTCCCACTCACATACAGTCTTCTATCTCCTCCCATCCAGATGGCATCCGCTACAGATACTCGTTATGGGCAGAAAGAATCCTCAGACCAGAACTTTGATTACATGTTCAAGATCTTAATTATTGGGAACAGCAGCGTGGGCAAAACCTCCTTTCTTTTCCGATACGCAGATGACTCCTTCACCCCGGCGTTCGTCAGCACGGTTGGAATAGACTTCAAAGTGAAAACTATCTACAGGAATGATAAAAGAATCAAGCTGCAGATCTGGGTAAGGCTGTTAACCTCTTCCTTAAGGTGTCGCCGACGGGTCTCTGGCTTTCTATATTACGGTGAATTTCTAGGTTCTCAGTGGGTGTTCTGTACAACGCATATATCACACTTGTATACATAGGCATATTTTATGTTTGCGGAGGGCTACATTTGGGGTGGCTTTTCAATCTGAGCCATTTATGAAATTGTCTTTGAGTTGAGGAAGAAACGGGTGAAAAAAAACATAACAAAAGGGTTTAAAGGTCCAGTTCTTGAGGAAAAAAAGCCGCAAATGTAAAAAAAAGAACAAAACTACTACTTTCTTGCCCTTGCCAGTCTGTCTGAGATGAAATGCCATAAAGACACATGACCACTGTAGCCAGTCAATGGCTTCAACAGTCATACTTGATGGCATGTGACCATGTAAGCCATTGATTAGCTGCAGAGGTCACATGCCAAATCAATGACAGATTGTTAAAAAATGATCAATGGCTACAAAAAAAAATAATGTTTTCAAAATTGCTCAGCTTCCTAAAAAATATTTCATTGTTCAAATAGATATTTGCGGAAATAAACTTCTAGGTAAGAAAAACAAAATATTGTAAATATGAGACCCTTTAATAGACAACAAGAGGTTTACAGCGAATTCTTGAGACTACTTCCTCAGGAAGCTAACAAAATATATATCAAACAGAAGAAAAGCCGGACTTGTAAAAATATGTATATTTACCAGATTGACCCGATTTTTACTATGCAAATATAAAATGTTTGGAGAAATGGTTCTTGTGAATCTTCTCTGTCTCTCTGTGTCTTTCTCTCTCCCTCTGTCTCTGATTGATTGTGTCTGCGTCTTTCTCTGTCCTTGTCTTTCTTTCTCTCTGTCTGTGTGTCTCTCTCTCATTGTGTCTTTGTCTGTCTGTCTCTCTCTCTCTCTCTCTCTCTGTCAGTGTGTCTCTCTCTCTCTGTCTCTGTGTCTTTCTCTCTCTCTGTTTCTGTGACTTTCTCTGTCTTTTGTCTTTCTCTGTCTCTGATTGTGTCTCTGTGTCTTTCTCTGTCTTTGTCTTTCTTTCTCTGTCTCTGATTGTGTCTCTGTGTCTTTCTCTGTCTTTGTCTTTCTTTCTCTCTCCCTCTGTCTCGGACTGTGTCTGTGTCTTTTTTTTTTCTCTCTCTCTCTCTTTGTCTCTGTGTCTTTGTCTGTGTCTCTCTCTCTGTCAGTGTGTGTCTCTGTCTGTGTCTGCGTCTTTCTTTCTTTCTCTCTTTCTCTCTCTGTGTCTGTCTTTCTTTCTCTCTCTGTCTCTGTGTCTTTCTCTCTCTCTCTCTGTCTTTCTCTGTCTTTGTCTGTCTTTCTCTGTCTTTGTCTGTCTTTCTCTGTCTTTGTCTGTCTTTCTCTGTCTTTGTCTTTCTTTCTCTGTCTTTGTCTTTCTTTCTCTGTGTCTTTTTCTGTCTTTGTCTTTCTTTCTCTCTCCCTCTGTCTCGGACTGTGTCTCTGTGTCTTTCTCTCTCTCTCTCTGTCTGTCTGTCTGACTGTGTCTCTGTGTCTTTCTTTCTTTCTCTCTCTGTCTCTGTGTCTTTCTTTCTCTCTCCCTCTGTCTCTGATTGTCTGTGTCTTTCTCTGTCTTTGTCTTTTTCTCTCTCTCTCTCTCTCTCTCTCTCTCCCTGTGTCTCTGTGTCTTTCTTTCTCTCTCCCTCTGTCTCTGACTGTGTCTCTGTGTCTGTCTTTCTCTCTTTCTCTCTCTTTCTCTGCGTCTTTCTTTCTCTCTCCCTGTGTCTCTGTGTCTTTCTCTGTCTGTGACTTTCTCTCTATCTCTGACTGTCTCTGTGTCTTTCTTTCTCTCTCTCGCGGGCCTCTGTGGGCCGCGCGCTCTCTGCGGGCCTCTGTGGGCCGCGCGCTCTCTGCGGGCCTCTGTGGGCCGCGCGCTCTCTGCGGGCCTCTGTGGGCCGCGCTCCTCTGTCTGTCTGTCTCTTTCTTTCTCTTGCTCTTATTTGTTCTTCTTCCCTTCTCCTCCCTGGCACTTACCTGCTTGGCGCTTCTCCTTCTTGTCACTACTCTGCCTCCTGTGACCATTTTCCAGCTATTTCTTGCCTCTGTCACCTGACCAGTTTGTCTGCAGCAATCACAGCCTATCTGGTTGCTAGGCTACCTGCCTCATCTGAGTCTCTAGGCATTTTTTTCTAACCTGTGCAGCTGAATAAAACGACTAACTGGTTGCTAGGTTACCTGCATCTGCTGTGCAAAATGACTCCGATTAAACCCCTAAGGGCTGGTAATTATATTACCCGTCCCCACAGCTAAACAGCACTATGTAGTACCTTTTTTCAGGCCCCTACACATGTTCTATCTTTTTGCGTACCAAAAGTCACTGTAGAAGTCAATGTGGGGTGCGCAAATGTACGTGCAATACACAAGGAGATGCGTGAAGCACTGCGTAATTCTGCTGGAAAAAGAACTCATCCGGAACCAATTAGCCATTTCAATCGGTGTGTTTGTTTACCGCACACAAATGAAAATGTCCTATGGACGGAAAAAGTACAGAAAAATATTGCGCTACTCAAACAAAAAAGGCTTTCATAGCACTAAAATGCTGCTTTAAGGTGCGTGCAATTGTGCTTACCCCCATGTGAAACTAGCACCTAAAACAATAGGCATAAATCAGTAGTAAAAAGAAAAATTCTCTGTACTCCTAAATCCTCTGGATTAGTGGTTTTTAATAGTTTAAAAAATGGAAATTACAAACAGAAGTAAAAGTAGTGCAACGCATTTCTGCACTTTCTGGCGCCCTTGTCAAGCATGCAATACATACAAATACAGCAGAATATATAGCGTACTTACTACATTTCAAAGCAGCTGTAGTGCGTTTGTGTGGTAACTGTGGAGGGCACGGCGCCCTGTGATGTCACGGCGACTAGCGTGGTCACATGACAGAAAGTTTTAATGAACATGGCTCCTGAATGGAACGCAACGTGGTTTGATGCACAGCAACTAGCATGGTCACATGAGATGAAATTTTAGTAAGCATGGCTGCCGAATGGAACGTACCATGCGTTTCACCGGGAGTCGCCTAGTGCAATTGTGAACCCGCGGCTAATTACTTATACAATAATGAAACCAGGCTCAAAGAGGGTTAGAAATACTTGGTAACAAAGCCAATACTTAAAGCAGAAGAAAGATCTAAAGAATAGAGACCGCTTGTTCATTGGTCATGTGATCAAAATAAATCAGCGCTGCTGTTTGGGACGCAAATTTGTGTTCCACTCTTAAAAGAAGCACTACTAGGCTAATTATTAATTCTGGATACATTTTCATAATCTACACATATGTAAGCATATATTGCTAGGGATTAGGAATGCAGGAGGATATGCATAAAAATTCAATATAATAAATAGTACTTGGCGCCCATGCCCATAGCCGTGACTGACTCCGCCAGCGGAAAACCGCAGCAGAGTCCGTCACGGCGCCCCCCCAAAGACTGCGCCTCCCAAAAGACTTACCTCTGGATCCACTGTGCGAGTCCCGCATGACGCGCTGGCGCGCATGCACAGTACGGTAAATGGCAGTGTCATATGACGTGGCCGGCGTTGTGCAGGGAAGCGTATTCACGCTATACTTCCGCTGTGCTACAGCGGAAGTATAGAGTGACGGCCGGCTTCCATTGACTACAATGGAAGCCGGCTGCGCATATTCCTGCAGCAAATAGAACATGCCACGGGTTATTTCACGTGGTATTCCGCAGCGTGAACATTGCACTATTAGGTTCAATAGAACCTAATAGCTGCGGTGTAGCGCTGCGGATTTCCGCCGTGGGCATTAGCCCATAATTGTTAAGAAACCATAATAAATGTTTGATACGTATTGTAATCAGTTGATAAATGAATGTAATAACTCAGTCGAAATAATGTATGCATTAATAGCCAAATCTTCATAAGTTTTTTTTTTAATGTGGTTTATAGATTTTTTTTATCATTATAATAATTGTTTTTAAAAGCACATTTCTATAATTATCAGAATGTCATAT
Source organism: Eleutherodactylus coqui (assembly GCF_035609145.1). NCBI lineage: Eukaryota > Metazoa > Chordata > Amphibia > Anura > Eleutherodactylidae > Eleutherodactylus > Eleutherodactylus coqui. Next base: position 195,821,525 of record NC_089843.1, on the reverse strand, counting down.
TTTTTTCCAATACTTCGTTAAGACCTCCAGGAACAAGAGTGTTTAATTGGAATATCCAGAACATTTCTTTTGACTAAACTGTATGAAAGAATTATTGCTTATATGTTCCAAAGGAGTTCCACGTAATAGTGAGCGGTCCTTATTATGAAAATTCATGAAGTGTTGAGAAAGGCTATGCTTAACATTTCCATTCAGGATATGAAATCTGTGCTTATCCATAGGTGTGCAGAGTGTTAGTAGTTTGTCCTATGTATTTTAGCCCATGTGGGCATTCTAAAAGATTTATTACATAGCTTGACCCACAAGTCATATGCTGTCTGTTTTGATGGCTTTCTGTTCGTGGTTCATACAAACTTCTTTCCTACCGTGCTGTATGTGGGAACAACACTTACACTTAGAGTCCATCTATAAGCGCCCATAAGTGAGAATTTTTGTTTGGTGCTTGGACGACTACTTCGAAGACAAGAAGGGGCTAGGATGTTTTTTAAAGTCAGATTTTTACGGAAGATAATTTCGTTTTTTTTCCAATATCGTCCCGTAGATACGGATCTCCCTTATTTTTGTTTTTTTGAGGTCAAAATTCCTTCCCCAGCATTAGACTCGTTTTCATTTAGTTAATATTCTCTCATATGTGGATTTATCAGGGTTTTAGAGTAGCCCTTCTCTTTTAACCTATCTTTCAGGATGGCAGCTTGTTTCTTGTAAATATCAGTTGAAGAGCAGTTCCTTCTTATTCTTCTAGACAGCTATAGGGAATGTTTATTGTCCAGTTCTTTATATGGCAACTGGAAAAGCTGAGGTAGCTATTGGCGTTTATGGGTTTTTTAGCTGATAATTGAACATCCAGGAAAACTATATGAGATTTACTAATGCTCTCCGTAAATTTTAAATTGTGGTTATTCTGATTAATTTGGGTAATAAAGGTCTGAAGTTCTAAAAGTTCTCCATCCCAGATAATTAGAACATCTATTAATCTTCTAAAGAAAATTATGTGCGAGTCAGTAAATCTGTCTTATTCATATGCCCCCATGAAAAGGTTTGTATAGCTGAGCGCGAACTTTGTGCCCATTGCTGTTCCCTTGATCTGTTTGAAAAAATCTCCTTCAAAGGTAAAGTAGTTATTATTTAGTATGAAATGAATTGTGTCTAAATTGAATGATTTTTGTTGTTGTAGCATTACCCAATTCATGAGGGATATTTGAATATAGGAAGACAACATCGAGTGCACTACAGATAGGAATGAGTTGGATGACTGGTGTCCCTTAAATAAGGAGGAAAATGGCTACACATCCAAGTGGAAGAATATATTTAGTGGGGTACCACAAGGCTCTGTCCTAGGCCTAGTGTTGTTCAACATTTTTATAAATGATCTGGAGGAGGGAATTGATGGGAAACTGATCAAATTTGCCGACGACAAAAAGCTAGGAGGGATAGCTAACACTAGGGAAGAGAGAGAGTATTCAAAAAGATCTAGAAAAGCTTGCACAGTGGGCAGCGACTAACAGAATGGTATTTAACAAGGAGAAATGCAAAGTCCTACATCTGGGCTAGAAAAATGAAAAAAGCACATACAGAATAGAGGGAATTGGGCTAATCAGCAACACATGTGAAAAAGACTTGGGTATACTAATAGATCATAGACTGAACATGAGTCAACAGTGTGATGCAGCAGCCAAAAAGGCAAACACAATTCTGGGATGTATTAAGAGAAGCATAGAGTCTAGATCACATGAGGTAATTATCCCCCTCTACTTTTCCTTAGTCAGACCTCATCTGGAATACTGTATCCAGTTCTGGGCACCCCATTTTAAAAAAGACATAGACAAACTGGAGCAAGTTCAAAGAAGAGTTACGAAGATGGTGAGCGGTCTGCAAATCATGTCCTTTGAGGAACAGTTAAAGGATCTGGAAATGTTTAGCTTGCAAAAAAGAAGGCTGAGAGGAGGCTTAATAGCTGTCTACAAATATCTGAAGGGCTGTCACAGTGCAGAGGGATCAGCCCTATTCTCATTTGCACAAGGAAAGACCAGAAGCAATGGGATGAAACTGAAAGGGAGGAGACACAGATTAAATATTAGAAAAAACTTTCTGACAGTGAGGGTGATCAATGAGTAACATTGTATGTTAGGCTGAATGAAGATAATGTCCATCTAGTTCAGCCTGTTTCAACCGCTCCCCCCCCGCCACCCCCCCCTTCCCCCTTTGTTAATACAGAGGAAGGGAAAAAAAACCCAATGAGGCAGAAGCCAATTAGCCCATTCGGGGAAAAAATTCCTTCCCGACTCCATCATTTTATTTTTCCATTGCCAGAGCTCTAGAAGGCCTTGTTTTTTACAGGATGAACTCCAGTCTTCATTTATCTAATTTTTTGAAACCTGTCAAATTTTGATCGCTTTTTATTTCATTTTTTCTAGTGGCAAGATTAACAAAATCTGTAAGTCTGGCATGTTTTGTATTTTTATTTTTCACTGCATTCTCTGAGCAGTATAAATAATATATTAAAGTAATTCTACAGACCAGTATGATTACGCCAATACCTAATTGTTATCGTTTTTTTTCTTTTTCACAACTTTTTCACACTTTAAAAAAAATAAATAAATAAATAAAAGTTTAAATCGCCCTCCTTTTGCCATATCTAGAATAAAAAAATCTAAATCATAAAAGAAAAATACATATTTGGTATCGCCGCGTCCGTAAAAGTCCGATCTATCAAAGTAGTGCATTATTTACCCCACACAATGAACGTAGTCCAAAAAAAAATAAAAAAACGCCACAAATGCACCTTTTCAGTCACCGTCTCCCAGAAAAAATGCAATAAAAAGCAATCAAAAAGTTGTATGTAATACTGACTTAGTACTAACTTAAACTACAGGACATTTACGCAAAAAATGAACCCTTGCTCAAGTACGTCGATGGAAAAATAAAGTTACTGCATGCAAAAGATGCAGCAGGAAATAATTTTTAAAAATTAAATGTCACATAGACTGCAGCACTTAAAGGGTTAACACAGCAGAGATCAGAGGTTTTCTCTGATCTCTGCTGTAAGAGCTGGTGCCTGGCTGTCCTCTGAAAGCCAAGCACCAGCTCTCCCTGCCACAGAGACCATCGGCTTGCTTCTGACAAGCCAATGGTCTCTATGGCAACCTGTAAACAAAGCAGTGCAGGACTTTGAATTTAGAAGCGGGCGATTGCCGGCAGATCGGCAATATCTTCCTGCTTCTATTTTTTAAAGTCCTGCACTCTTCTGTGTGGGTTTGTGCAGGCAGAGCACACTGCCACAGCTTATGGTAGTGTGCTCTGCATCTCCCATAGTTGAACATAGCCCGAAAATCTTCCGGGCTATATCGCTATGGGCAGTGGAGCTCGTCCCGGAAAATTTGCGGGTGTGCCACTCAAGGGGTTAAATCTCAGATTCTATTGTCAATACAGAATACGTACTTCAGAACAGAGAAAAACACAAAAAAAACCCTAAACATTTCACTTTAAAGATTATGCCAATTTAATATATTCTCTGTCTATCTCAACAACAAGAAAGTCTGAAGAAACCTTTTCTTTGGTCAGATACAATATTTCAAATACATTTATATTTGTCAAATTCAATGGCTATCCCCTACAGTGTTAAATCGTCTTAATTGTCCGACATAGTAACGACATATTAGACATTAGAATTTCACAGTCTTATCAAGAATGTCAATCAGAGGTTGTAGAAGGAGGATGGGGGGGGGGCGTCAACAAGATCCGCACATTCCAAAGACCTCAGCTTGAAGCATAGCTTCAAACAATTTGCCGCAGTAGCACCCATTCACAATCTCCTCTCAGGGCGATAAAATCATGTACTTTGTAGCACCATAACAGTCACCTCAATTGTCTGGACATCATTCAAGCATTCAGATGGAGTTTCTAGACTCTACCCAAAAGCATATCACTTTGTCAAAAGTGGATGAAGATGTCCTGGTTTTCAATTAAATGGGAGCCTGGCTTGAAGCAGACTTCGGAATAGAAATGGATGGTGGAATGAGGTTTTTATCTTGATTGATATCCTGAATGGTTTCTTTAAAAGAATGAGTATCTCTGAAGCTGCGCAATACAGGGTCTTTGGAAGGAAAATTGCAGATATTTGAAAAAGGGCTGGATTTATTAGTGAATGTCCTTGTTTTACCAGACCAGAAGGGGGTATTTGCCTTCTGGAAAGTAAGATTTGATGGTTTTTCTTGTGGAACAACTCTCTTGTATTCTAGATCTCTTGAATTGATTTTCTGTTAAAAAAACTAAAATTAGGATCTCGAGCGTTAGTACAGTTCAAAGTGTACTCCACTTCTTCCCTATTGCATAATTCCAAAAGGTTCTGTTTAATTAGAGTTTTGCTAGTTCTTTTCTCATCAGTAATTTTGTCAGGGATTAGATCTGAGAAGGTATCCAACATTAACCTCCAGTCAGAGGCATAACTTGAAGCTTCTGCGCCCCAACTATAGTGCTTTATTCATAGTACTGGGCTCCCTATATGGAGAAGAGAGGCCTTATGGGCCCACTAAGGCTCATAGAATCATAGAATGGTAGAGTTGGAAAGTACCTCCAGGGTCATCGGGTCCAACTCCCTGCTCAGTGCAGGATCACTAAATCATCCCAGACAGATATTTGGCCAGCCTTTGTTTGAAGACTTCCATTGAAGTAGGACTCGCCACCTCCTGTGGTAACCTGTTCCATTTATTGATCACCCTCACTGTCTAATATCTAATTTGTGTCTCCTCCCTTTCAGTTTCATCCCTTTGCTTCTTGTCTTTCCTCGGCCCTGGTGGAACCGCATCCTCTGCATCCCCTATAGTTACGCCCCTGTGGCTCCATTCTCCTGTAAAGGTATTATCATTTGGGAAGGCAGCCTTTATTGGAACTCTCAAACTCCTTTGGGCGATTCTATTTTCTTTATATATGCACAAAAACATCCAATCTAACGAATGCCTCCACAGATCGTTTACACGGTTTTTAAAGTTATATTTTAGTCTCTCTTGTGGCCTAGAATATTCACTGGGGGAAGAAAAAGAACCCCAGGACTAGAGTTCCTCAAATGTAGTTGAAGTAGACTATAAGTTTATATTCACAAGATCTGTATGGATATTTCGGATGGATCCATGCGTTTTAGAGTGAAGGGTACTCCATTCCTTTTTCAGGTGTTATATATTGTATTTGCTATGTCCCAGGAAAAACGCAACTGTGCAGGCTGGGCGCCTAACACAGAGGGTCCATCAGCGAAAGAACTTCATATGATGAGCTGGACAGCGCCTAAGGCCGCGCCTGCACACGGGCGGAAATCCCGCGACAGGATTTCCCGCGGGATTTCCACCACTGTAAGCCTGCATAGGAGTGCATTACAATACGCACTCCTATGCAGACGGCCGCGGTTTGGCCGCGTGAAATGTCGAGCGGCAAACAAACCGCAGCATGTCCTATTTCTGTGCAGGGCTCGCAGAGCCTCGCACAGAAACGTCACTCACCCAACCGCCGGCTCCGGTCTGCGCATGCGCCGGCTGCCCGTCAGCCGGCACATGAAAGAGCCGGGGCCGCCGGGCACGGGTGAGTACGCGCTCCTCCCTGCAGGCGCTCGGGTCCCGCGGCGAGAATTCTCGCTGCCAGATCCGACCCGCCCGTCTGCAGGCGGGCTAAGGAACAATATGTTTGTATAATACAATAAAAACTTCTTAATAGCAGAAGAGTGGACTCACCTGGCGCCCATTGGGGGTTCCCAAAGTGAGAACTTCCTGCTTGCATCGGTAGTCCTACCCCGTTTGTTATAAAGTAGTAGTGGTAGGGTCCCAAGGTCATCCAAGGTTTTAAAAAAACAAAGCCGCGTGCGAGGAATACCCAAACCAATTAATTGGGGTGGGTGGCAGCAATAGGCATAAAATCAGTAGGAAAAAGAAAAATTCTCTGCGCTCTTAAATCCACTGGATTAGTGGTTTTTAATATATAGTTTAAAAAACAAAGTTACAAACAGAAGTAAAAGTAGTGCAACGCATTTCTGCACTTTGTGACGCCCTTGTCAAGCATGCAATACATACAAATACAGCAGAATATATAGTGTACTCACATTTCAAAGCAGCTGTAGTGCGTTTGTGTGGTAACTGTGGAGGGCACAGCGCCCTGTGATGTCACGGCGACTAGCGTAGTCACGTGTTAGTGCAAACCAATATTTGCTATATGATATGCTATTGGGGTCCAAATTCTAAGTTTCCTAGAGGTAAGCTGAGCTCAGGAGACTAACATCAAATCACATAGCAGAGGATGTGATCCAAAGTCATCTGTTTATAGGAGTGACAAGCGACCCTTTTATAGGGTCACATGTCCGATTACAATAATTCAAATCTATTCTAATTCATTTGTTACCATTGGTCAAAGGACATAAACAAGATCTAATATATACATAAAGGATTTAACATCTAAAATGCCAACCAAACGCACGCAGGTGCAGAGCTGACCGTACATGAGGAACTTCATGGAACAGTAAATGTAAACAATATGTGAACAGCTAGGAACATGGCATACCGGCCGGCGGGTCAAACTAAGGGCCACAGTAGCCATCTTCTGGAGCAAAAGTCTTAGTGAGTCACTCAAGGTGTATTAAAGAACCATTTAATATCCATAAATCCTGGAGAAAGAGGAAAGTGAATACAGTGAAAAGAGACACTGAAGATGGCTACTTACCAAATGACTACAAATAGGATAGAACACGGAGTCATATCCATTTTACTAACACATGACAGGAAGTTTTAGTAAACATGGCTCCCGAATAGAACGCACCATACGTTTCATCGGGAGTCTTAGTGCAAGTCTTCTTAATTGTGAACCCGTGGCTAATTACTTAAATAATAATGAAACTAGGCTCAAAGCGGGTTACAATGTTTTGGTAATATGGCCAATACTTAAAGGGGTTGTCCCGCGCCGAAACGTTTTTTTTTTTTTTCAATAGGCCCCCCGTTCGGCGCGAGACAAACCCAATGCATGTGTTAAAAAAACAAAACGTTTAGTACTTACCCGAATCCCCGCGCTGCGGCGACTTCTTCCTTACCTTACTAAGATGGCCGCCGGGATCTTCACCCACGATGCACCGCGGGTCTTCTCCCATGGTGCACCGTGGGCTCTGTGCGGTCCATTGCCGATTCCAGCCTCCTGATTGGCTGGAATCGGCACACGTGACAGGGCGGAGCTACGAGGACCAACTCTCCGGCACGAGCGGCCCCATTCACCAGGGAGAAGACCGGACTGCGCAAGCGCGTCTAATCGGGCGATTAGACGCTGAAATTAGACGGCACCATGGAGACGAGGACGCTAGCAACGGAACAGGTAAGTGAATAACTTCTGTATGGCTCATAATTAATGCACGATGTACATTACAAAGTGCATTAATATGGCCATACAGAAGTGTATAACCCCACTTGCTTTCGCGGGACAACCCCTTTAAAGCAGAAGAAAGATCTAAAGAATGGAGACCACTGGTCCATTGATCATGTGATCAAAATAAAACATGGCCGCTGTTTGAGACGCATTCCACCCTTAAAAGAAGCACTACTAGGCTAGTCATTAATTCTAGATACATTTTCATAATCTACACATGTATAAGCATATATTGCTAGGGATTAGGAATGCAGGAGGATATGCATAAAAATTCAATGTTTAGGCTCGCTCTATACATATAAAATCACAGAGGTGAGAGAAAATGTACAAAGAACTCCCAGAAAAGGAAGCCAAGTAGGCATCCGCTGATACGTTGCAGGGCAGGCTCAATCACCATGTTCCCTGATAGCATGCAGAGGGCCAGATTGTAATCAGAGGCATCACATTGCGGGAGGGTTGACTGCAGACAAAAAAGTCTGCACATGGAAATTACTCATGGAAATGGCAGTTCACATCCGCGAGTCTGTAGGAAAAAGCGTTTTTAGAATTTTTTTTTTTTTTTTCTTCTCCCACATAGCATGTTCTAAATGGTATTTGGCGTGGACGCCGACCGCGGATTCTGCAATGCAGATCTGTTTGTGTACCACCAGCCTGAGGGGGTTGAGTTGTAGATCCAATACATTTCTAGCCTATTTGGCACATCTTTGGATTATTGTTTTTAAAGGGGGTTTTGTCATTAAAACTAAATCTCTGCCCCCAGCTTTGCCCTGCCTAAAATAAGAAATGATGGTATACTTGTCTCTCCTGGGGCCCTGAGACGCAGTGCTGCAATCCGCAGTGACTTCCAGGTAGATTTGCTGGGCGGAAAAAATAGGACTGCTGCAGCCAATCGAGAACTCCTGTTTTGGCCACCATGATGTTGGGAATGTGATGCTGAGTTGTGATGCCACGAGCACCAATAAAGACACTACACCCTCTGATTGGCTGCCTGGGCCGTCTACCTGGAAGTCACCACCAATGCTAGCGCCAGCTGTCTCCCAGGAGCGGTCAGTATATCCTCTTGTGTTATTTAGGGCAGGGCCCAGCTGGAGCCGGGGTTTTGTTTTAATGATAAAACCCATTTAATATGATTTTACAGTTTTTTCCCTTTTTGTCTTTAGTTTGATATATGTCTATTTCTGCCCCCCTTTTGGACTTGGAGAAGTGCTCATGTTCTTGGTTTTTTTCTTCTAATGGCCTAAAGTGAAGTAGTCACTGAAATTCAATGAACGCTCGGATCATCTCGAATGCTTTTTAAGGTTCAGGCTCCACTGCATTCTAATCATTCAGGTTGTTATTCTGCATAACTTGCATGCAGTTTTAACACCGTAGGGTGTGTTTACACGCAGCGGAAAATTCTGCGGCAAAACCCACAAGCTTTCCGCAGAAGACCGAGTCAGAATAAACACATTGGTGTGGATTTTGATTTCAAATTTAGCTGTGATTATGCAGCTGATTTCAGAAGATGCCGCACTTCACCCCTAAAGTTTTCATGCTCTCAACACACCCCGGCAACCAGCGGCCTCCAGCAAGTGCAGCGCCGCTAGTCAGATGATGCAAAACGGGTGTCAACTGACCAGTGGTGATGCGCTCATTAACCCCTTAAGGACATAGCCATCTTTGGGTTGTCTTGATTCAACAGCGTACACACTGCAAAAAATGACCTGATAGCTTTATCCTATTTGTTTTCAAAGATATGTTACCTTTTTCAACCCTTTGCAATCCAATTTTAGATTCAGGGTTTCCTAGGGAGCTTTCTCTTTCTGACATTATAAAATGGCACCATCTGCTGGCTAGAGCCAGTACTGCGGTATGGTACAAAAGAGGGCTAGTAATATACAGTAAGAATACCCTGCCGGACATCTTCCGACATCAGAGCTGTACAGCCTTCAATCAGAATGTCTTCAGACGTCAGACAGTGGATTGGAAAGGGTTAAATCATTTTCTGCCGCCATCTCCTGACCGCCATAACTTTTTAATTTTTTTATCGACATAGTTGTGTGAGGGCCCGGTTTTTGTGAAACGTCCTGTAGTTTCCGTTGGTATCATTGTGGAGTGCAAACGACTTTTTAATCGCTTTTTAATACATTTTTTTTCTTGGAGATCGGGAGACCAATAAAGCACAATTTTGGCGTTCTTTATTTTTTTCGGACAATGTTCACCATGCAGGGTACATAACGTGTTACTTTGATGGAGCGGGCTTTTACATCCGCAGCGATACCAAATATGTATTTTGGTTTTATTTAGATTCTAACATGGCAAAAGGTGGGGGTTTTTTTGTCTTTTTTTTTGTTTTGTTTTTTTAACTTGTCTGTCTTTTTTTAAAAAAATTTGTAAAACCTTTTTAAACTTATTTTTTACTATTTTTTTTTATTTTATTTTTAGCCCCCATAAGGGACATGAACATGTGATGTTCAATTGCTCCTGCAGTATGATGTAATGCCGCAGCATTACATCATACTGCTATCGGACAGGCATCCTATCAAGCCACCCCAAGGGCATGGCTTGATAGGCATTCTACTATTTAAAGGGGTTGTCTCGCGAAAGCAAGTGGGGTTAAGCACTTCTGTATGGCCATATTAATGCACTTTGTAATATACATCGTGCATTAAATATGAGCCATACAGAAGTTATTCACTTACCTTCCCTGCGCTGGCGTCCCCGTCTCCATGGCTCCGTCTAACTTGAGCGTCTAATCGCCCGATTAGACGCGCTTGCGCAGAAGGGTCTTCTGCCTTCGGGTCTGTCTGGCAGCAGCGGCGTCCTGGCTCCGCCCCCTTCTACACGGCATCGCGTAGCTCCGCCCCATCACGTGTGCCGATTCCAGCCTCCTGATTGGGGGCGGAGCCAGAACGCCGCTGCTGCCGGACAGACCCGAAGGCAGAAGACCCTTCTGCGCAAGCGCGTCTAATCGGGCGATTAGACGCTGAAGTTAGACGGAGCCATGGAGACGGTGACGCCAGCGCAGGGAAGGTAAGTGAATAACTTCTGTATGGCTCATATTTAATGCACGATGTATATTACAAAGTGCATTAATATGGCCATACAGAAGTGCTGAACCCCACTTGCTTTCACGAAACAACCCCTTTAAGCTGTAAGAAACAGCCATGTTGTATGAAGAGATTGCTGCGCGATCTCTCTTCATACCTCGACACTGCAGGACGTAACTGTACGTCCTATAGCATTAAGGGGTAAAGGGCTGCTGGGTGCCCGAAGGAAACGCAGAGTGTGAAAACTTCGAAGATGAAGGGGGGGTGCAGCATCCCCTGAAATCTGCTGTGGCAGCTGCTTTCAAGTCAAAACCCATGCAGATAATGCGGGTTTTGACTCTGTTTTGGATGTGGAGAGCCGCTTTCAGAGAAACGTATTTTTACTCTGCATTTGGTCTGTCTCCGGGCCCGAAGAACCTGAGATGGCCAATCGGCTTCTCTGCCTACCTGATGTACGCTGCATGGGAAGTCTGACTCTGCGTGCCACTCTGACGGGCCAGCAGTACTGGTTAATCACAGCTGGCAGTCAGCGAAGCTTGTATGGCCATCTTTGTTTCTCCAGGTCCAGAGGGTCACTAATGTAAATCTGTGTCTATTTTCTTTTCCGTATTTTTCTGAGCCAGGCTTTAACATGCAGCTAATTTTGTCTGTTTTTGCCTCCATATTTGCATTCATTGGTATTATTTTCCTTTGGGCAAAATGGATCCATATTTAACCAGTAGAAAATAAAACCAAAAATGGCAAATATGGAGGCAAATCCATATCGAACAAAGACGGAGGCCATATGGAGTTCATTGTCACTTGTAACACGTCTGTGTTCCAGAATCCTTTTATAGATGTGTGACCACACACTTGTGTGATACTGGCCTTACCAGGACTATACAAACTTTTCCTGCAGCTGGGTCTGCTATAAAATGGATAATACTTCGCTCTCTCCTCAGACCCCCGAAGCACAGCAGAGCGGCTCACACTGCCCCAGCTTCCGGGTAGATGATGGGGCATAAGCATGTGACGCTGTGGCCAATCAGAGGCTGCAGTGTCACCATCGGCGCTCTGGGCATCAGTGCTAATATTCTGGGTGCCATGATACCTGGAGTATGGGGACGGCATATATCTATATTACACTCAAGTTCGGCACTATGAAGCTAGTCCAGCAATCTCATTGGTTCTGATTCACAATTCCAGCAATCTCATTGGTTGTTTGAGCTCCCTGATTCAACCTGATTGGTTGTCAGTGCCGAACTTGAGTGTAATATAGATATATACATGGGGACGTGATGCTGAGGCATATGATTGGCCACAGCAGTCACCTCTTTTTGTCCCTCCATCTACTTGGAAGCCGGAGCAGCATGAGGCACTTAGCTCCGCTTTGGGGTCCAAGGAGAGGGGGGAGTATGTTATATTTTTATTTTATAATGAGCCCAGATGCTATACACTCTTGATAAAACTCCTTTAAGGTAAGAAGGAAGAAAGTCCACAGCACCAAATAAAGAGTTTGTTCACAGTCTGTGTGAGTATGGAAGCTATTTGGAGTAGCATGGACCAGATACCGGGGCAAGGGCCATTAGACCAGGAAGGCTGGACGAGGCATCACCCGCTATTTGCTCCTCTGTGCCACTAAGCACAGGAGCGGCTACCAGAGCAGGCTACTTGGCTGACACGGACTCCATGAGGACAGCATGTGGGCCTGATGACCTGTGCAGACATCCCAACGCTGTGCAGCTCAATTGGCTTTCGCTAAAGAGCACCACAATTGGCAGGTCCGCCATTGGCGTCCTGTTCTCTGCAGATGAGATCAGATTCACAGTGAGCACATGACAGACGTAAAAGAGTCTGGAGGTACGGCAGACGCCGCAAAGAACGTTCTACTGTCTGCCAGATTTGGAATCCCATCTTTTTGAGCAGTATGTTTCATGTAATCCGGGTCTGTGTGCAGCTCGGCACTGGCTATTTCTGTTCAGTCATGGGGAAACGAAAATTGTGATAGTAAATGTAAGGCCAGGCTCACACGAACGTATTGTTAGAGTATTCTGCACACCGGTTTTGCACGCAAAATATGCTTTATCAGACTGCCATAGGTGTCCATATTGCCATGTTCATGAATTATGTGAGGTACGCGCTCAAGAAAAATCACAGTATGTTGTATCTTGGTGCGTATTACGTGCAAGGACACACCAAGGTAGTGCATAGCGATTGGTGTGCAGCAGGCAGGCACTGTTATTGCGTACTTGCTGCGTCTCCCATGTGTGGCACGCAGCGAATTACAGCTCTCTGAGCCATAAAGAAGGAAAAAAAAATTAATTTAAGGTCAATGTGAAAAATTGCCACAAAAACATAGACTGGATAGGATTTTTAAACTGAACAAAAAAAAAAGATAATCCCAAAAACGGCAGAACGTGTGATGGAGGTATGTGCAGATCGCTTAATTTTTTAAGGGAACATTTATTAGGAAAATTCACAATGAGATGTCTATTTTTTAAATACTTTTATCTATTTGCCTATCACCTGATTTTGTATGCTTTTGTACATAGTCCCAATTAAGGTGCTAATGCCTATCAGTACCAATTAGTAGCCTGTGAGCCGCCTGGAGCTGAATTTATTCAGAGGAACGCCCGCTGTCCTCTAAATAAATTCCTTTTATTCTCCTTGTGGGGCTGACAGCTGAGACCATGTAATCAGCTGTTATCAGCGCTGCCCGGGAGAACAGCGTGTTGTCCGAATTATCAGCTATTCTGACCTACAACTGATTTTCAAGTCGAACTGAAATCAATCGCTCGGCAAAAAACTGTAACATGGGCACATTTACACGCAACGAATATCGCTCAAAAGATGGCTTTTGAGCGATAATCGATTTGTCTAAATGGGCCTTTAGTCCATTTAGCCATGGGCGTTGTTATTGACTTGACATATCCAAGCACTTAGGGCGCTTACAGTGAATCAGTATTTCTTTTTTTTTTTTTTTTTAGCATAGAGGAAAAGCAGTTTATATAGAGTACAGGCTGCTGCATCTACCAGGCTGCTCCCAGATAAGACACCAAAACCTCAAGGATGCAGAATCCTGCACCCTCAAAACCTATGCACAACCATACCCATCAAACATCTCAGAAAATGTATTGTTCAAAAAATAGTCATTCAAGAATTCACACATCCACAGAAATTGGTGCAGTTAAAGCCAATATGGCCACTCAAAAAAAAAGGCAAGGATTGACAGCCTAAACTGCACTTACATAAATTTATCTTTCACTAAGGCCGGGCCAGAGCTAGTCAGCAAATCTCCCCCATCCTCTGAATCCAGGTCTGGAAGATCACGTTTCCATTTATGAAGGGCTTTCCATCTTAATGGGACAAAGTTTTGTGTCAAATGCCTATAAAAACTAGAAAATGGTTTCAAGCAAAGTCAAAGCAAAAGGAACAGTCAGATCATCAAACTGGGCTCTAATATCATGTCAGAGTTGATGATATCTGAAAATGAATTATTAGCCAAGTTAAATATTAGTTGTTGAAATGTACAAAAGTTACTTCCACTTACAATATCTGAAAGAGTGGTGACACCATAGTGTGGCCAAAACGTGGACTCTGGAAATGGTTGCTGTGGAAGGTGCAGATTACACTACAAGAAGATATGGGGGACCACTAAGCTGCCTCAGGAGTCAAATGAAAGGCAATATGCCGAATCTTTAAGGTGATTATGTTACAAAGTAACCACAGGGGAAGTGGGACACCTCTACAGTAGTACTCTCAGACTCTGGTCAGGACCCAGCGCTCTACACTCTAGACCCACTACCGATCTGAAGAACATAACCGCCAACCCTCATATACTAGCGGACAAGCCAAGTAATACTAATAAAAATGAGGTAGAGCCAACCTACCCCAGGAGTTTCTAACTTAATTTTAGAAGAACCATTCCACAGTATACAGAGAATTTACTTCCAAAAGGTATTTTAAAATTTTATATAAACCAAAATGGGAGAATTTTGGAATAACATAACTTTGGTAGGCCGTATTAACCCTTTGCAATCCAATTTTGGATTCAGGGTTTCCTAGGGGGTTTTCTCTTTCTGCCATTATACAATGGCGCTACCTAACTGAAGAGTGGGGCATTATCATGAAATCATTGAATTGCGGACAATCCGCTGCAAAACGCAAGCACTGAAAGGCATGCATTTTCGAATTTTCCTTCACACTCGCGGGTATGAATTGTGGATTACACCAGTGTAAAAAAAATCGCAGCCCACTCTATTTCAAAGTGGATTCGGCGTTAACAAACTCCATTGATATCAATGGAGGCATGCGACCCGCAACCCATACACCATTAACATTAGCTCTGGCACCCTCCCATTCCTCTTTATCATCTTTGAGCTGTTTCTACACCTTGGAGTTCACTTGACACACCCCTGTCTACAAAGCTAACAATTCATTTTGGAGCCAAAACCAAGCCTCGAGGAGGAAAGAACTGCCTGTAGATCTCAGGGACGGGATCGTGTGGTGTGGAGGCACCGATCTGGAGAAGACAATTTTTTTTTTTTTTTGCTGCACTGAAAGCTCCCAAGAGCCAAGTGGCCTACATAGATATAATTATTACATGGGAAAAGTTTGGAACAACTCCTCCTAGAGTCGCCAACTAACCAAATCTAAGTAATCTGGGGAGAAGGGCCTTGTGAAGAGAGGTGACCAAGAACCCAATGGTCACTCATTTTGAGCTTCAAAGATCCCATGTGCAGATGGGTGAAACTTCCAGAAGGTCAACCATCACAGCAACCTTCACCAATCTGGGCTTTATGGAAGAGAGGCCAGAAAGAAACCTCTCCTCAGTAAGACTCATGACAGCCAGGGACCATCAGACTGCCAGAAACTAGATTCTCAGCTCTGGTGAACCAAAATTAGAATTGTGGCTAAGAGGTTAAAAGTGTTATGTCTAGAGAAAGCCAGGCGCTGCTCATCCCTACTGTTAGGTATGGTATCCTTGAGTGACCCAAACAGAGCCCTGACTTGAATGCAATGAAGCATCTATGCAGGTACCAGATAATGGCTGTCCACAGACATTCCAACCTGACAGAGCTAGAGAGGATCTGCAAAAAAGAATGGCAGAAAATACCCAAATCCAGGTGTGCAAATCTTGCAACATAGTATGTTAGGCAGAATGAAGACCGTGTCGATCTAGTTCAGCCTGTTTCAACCAACCACCCCATTGTTGGTCCAGAGGACGGCAAAAATTTTAGCTCATTTGGAGGAAAAAATTCCTTCCTTACTTTATAATGGCAGTCAGAGTAATCCCTGGATCAACATTTGAGGTAAACAACCCCGCTGTCACCTAATGTCTATATACGGTAATATAGCGCTCTAGAAAGACATCTAGCCTTAAACTCCTCTATGGATTTTGCCATCATCACGTCCTCAGGCAGAGAGTTCCACAGTCTCACTGTTCTTACAGTAAAGAACCTCCTTCTGTGTTGGTGATGAAACCTGCTTACTTCTAGACATAGAGGATGTCCTCTTGTTACCGTCACAGTCCTGGGTATAAACAGATCATGGGAGAGATCCTTGTATTGTCCCCTCATGTATTTATACATAGTTATTTGATCGCCCCTTAGCTGTCTTTTTTCCAGGGTGAATAATCCCAATTTTGATAGCCTTTCTGGGTATTCCAGTCCTCTCATTCTGTTTATTAATTTAGTTGCCCTTCTTTGAACCCCCTCCAGCACTGTAACATCTTTCCTGAGCACCGGTGTCCAGAACTGTACACAGTATTCCATGTGGGGTCTGACAAGTGCCTTATATAGTGGGAGGATAATGTTCTCGTCCCTCGCCCCTATACCTCTTTTAAATGCACTCCAAGACTTTATTAGCTTTTGCAGCAGCTGACTGGCATTGGTTACTCCAGTTTAGTCTACAATCCACTAGTACCCCCAGGTCTTTTTCCATATCACTTTTCCCTAGTAGTACCCCATTTAGTGTATATTGGTGACATCCATCTCTCCTGCCCATGTGCATAACCTTCCATTTATCAATATTGAACTTCATTTGCCATTTTTCTACCCAAGCCCCTAGTCTTTCTAGGTCCCCCAAATAGCATCCTCAGCAGCATCAGAAGTGAGACTTACTGTAGTTTCCAGGCTCTCTTTTGGACCCCTTTTTGTATATTGGAACTACATTGCAATGCGCCAATCCAGTGGTACAACCCCGGTCTCAATAGTGTCCATAAATATAAGAAATAGCGGTGTAGCTATCCCATCACTTAGTGTCCATAGAACCCTTGGGTGTATTCTATCTGGGCCCGGCGATTTATCGATTTTAATCTTCACCGGGTCTGCACTTCCTCCTGCGTTAGGCGTGCAATATTTAGCCGGGGGGGGGGGGGGGGGGGGGGGGGTTGCTTTATTCCCCTGCATCTGGTGGTTTGTTTTTTTTGGGTTTTTTTATTCGTGAATACACTTGAAAAAAAACCTATTTAATAGATCTGCTTCCCCCTCCCCCCCCCCCTCCTTAGCAATTTTGATTTTTACATGATTTGCTTGTATAATATTAGCGCTCCTTCGCTGCCATCTTGTTTTAGTAGTTTAAACGCTTTTGTTTTTTCATTTATTGCCACCCTTACAGTCTTGTCGAGCCACATTAGCATCATACCCAAGAAGACTGGAGGCTGGACTCACTGCGACAGGGGCTTCAAAAGTGCTGAGTATGGGGTGTAAATACTTATGTCAATGCAAACTGGGAGTTTTTTTTTAATTTACAAAACTTTCTACTATTCTGTGGTCACGTTGTTATTATGAGGCATTGTGAGTGCAGAATCATGGGAAAAAACTTTTTTTTTTTTTAGTTTGCAGAAGGCCACAACATAACATAATATAAAAAAATGAAGGTCTCTGAAGAATTTCTGGAACCCCTATAAAATGCTGTACGTTCTTCGTAGTTATTCAATTTAAACCCAACTACTAATGGAGACGTATGGACCTGAAACACAACTGGTTCAATAGCTATAGTGATTAGGGATGCAGACAGATGGCAAGCCTGGCACGTGCCCCTAGTCATACACAACTGCACAGATATGTGACTGTCAGTTCTGACACTAACCATATGGGAATTTTATAAAACTTGCACCCACTTTCTAAAAGTTTACCCAAAACAAGTCATTACCACCCACAGATACCTCCACTGCAGAGTCAAAGGCTTTCGCTGGGTCAATGAATTGGAGAGTACCCTTCCTACCATTGAAATGCTCAGGCAAAGGATTCATATCTGTACCTTGCCCGTCATAAAACCCAATTCCTCAGCATGATCTTTGTAGGGACTGAATTAAAGCGCCCTTTCATGTTTGAATTAACCTTTTCCAATCCACTGTCTGACGGCTTCCTACATTCTGATTGAAGCCTGTGCAGCTCTGATGTTGGAAGACATCCGGCAGGGTATTCTTACTGTATATTGCCGGCCGCTCTGTTGTTGGTAGCGTCTTCGGCATGTCACCTACTACAGTACTGGCTCTAGCCAGCAGATGACGCCATTGTATAATGGCAGAAAGAGAAAGCCCCCCCCTAGAAAACAAGGAATCCAAAATTCGATTGCAAAGGGTTAAATCTAGCAAATGTGTTGTTGCCACTTCATAGAAACTGCATGTGAGCTGCCCATGTGGCCTTGTAAGTTTCATCTCTGTAGGATGATAAAATTGGTGCCGAACTACCACTGAATGTAAGCAGATGACCGTGGTTAACACATTTTCCTGAATTTAAAGGCTGAAGATATTGTGCTTCCGCTGATGAGCCTGGATAGTGTTGTGCTCCATCTGGAAGAAGCCGCACGTCCTTTACTAAAACATGTCCTGTGACAACTCAATTAAGAAGCAGCATGTTGGTTGTGGGAGGTTCAGGAGATTAGTTGGCAGATCTGGCTGCTTCACAGCTAACATGGACTTGGAAGAACACAGCTAGAAATCTGACTTTCAGCAGCCGTGTTTCTTGGCAACTTCAGCGGGATCTGAGGCTTTTGGTGAAAAGGACTACTAGCTGCTTAAAGAGACTGTGTCACAGCCCTCACTGAGAGCACCATTAGGTAGCGCCTGTCATACTGATATGTTTGTTTTGTGGATCTGTGCAGGAGTTTTGGAGAAACTTGCATTTTACTAGTAGCAGGAAGACACAGAACTAGTCCTGCATATTAAGGAGCTGCAGCCACAGCCACCCTCCAGCCAATGCTGCAGCTTGCAAGTCCAGCTTATTCATGTGGCCATAGTAACCCGGCTTACTTGCCCTAATGATAAGTCTTCTAGTTGCAATGAACGAGGGTGAATGGGGTTACTATGTCGTCATCAATAAGCTAAACTCGACTCGTGCTGAGAGCTGCAGAAACAATCTGTAAGTTCTCCAAAACTCCTGCACATTACACCGTAAGTGACACACCGCTGATATCAGCATGCCCTGTCCCTACAATAATGAAGACCGCACAAAGTGCCTCACAGGTTCCCTTTAAAAGATTGTGCTTGTATTGTAGTAATTACATGGTAATTAGTTAAACAGATGGAAGTTTAACTTCTCCTCTGCCCACAAGATAGGGGGAAAGTGCCTGAGCCTAAAGGCTGATTTAGACACAACGATTCTCGCATAAAAATCTCTCGAAGCAGTCTTTTGAGCGATAATCGTTGTGTGCAACTGCACTGACATTGTGCAATTTTCGTTAACCAGTCACTGATCGTTCTCTTTCAGCATGCGAGAAGAGAACATCAGCCTTATCAGGAATTCACAGCGGGATACCGCTGATACTATTGTTTCAGCGATATCCCGCTCCATGAACACAGCACTCAAGCTGTGTTCTTCCTACTCCTCACAGAGCGCACAGCTGTATACCAGCTGAGCGCTCCGCGAACATCCGGGGTATGCAGAACACAGCGGTCCAGCTGTGTTCTGCATACCCTGCTCGGATCGCTCAGCTGTATAACAGCTAAGCGCTCCAAGCAGAGAACAGCTGGATGCAGAAGACAAGCAGCCCCGCTTGTCTTCTGCATACCCCGCTTGGAACACAAAGTGATCACTTAATGTTTGAGCGATCACCTTGCTCTGTAAATGCACACAACGATTATCTTTTGAGCGATAATCGCTGTGTCTAAACCAGGCTTTAAATAAGGGGTGTGATATAATTGTCCATAAATGTCTTAACTGTAGATCTCATATTGCCAATGTTATAAATGCCAGGGGTGTAGCTATAGGGGATGCTGGTGCACCCGGACCCAGGAGTTTTAGGGGGCCCATCAGGCCTCTCTTATCCATATAGGGAGCCCATTACTATAAATAAAGCATTAAGGTTGGGGGCCCCGTTACAGGTTTTGCGCTGGGGCCCAGGAGCTTCAAGTTAGACTAATAAGATCCCAGTTCATACCATTGAAGATTAGTGTGAACAGTGTATATTTGTGGCTGTAGCACCGATGAATCTGTGGCAGATAGCTGTATACAGCAGCCATAAGGTGATCCATGCAAGAAATATAGCGGTTGAGGCTGCAAATAGTCAGTTCGTGCAGCAGCCTAATTGCTTCAGTTATAATATTCACTAGGTTGGCAATCGCAGACCAATACGATGGTATGAGCATTTGTAAGCAAGAGTCAATTAATTTGGGTAGCAGTTTATGAAAGGAAGCAATAGGGTTGGACCCAAATGTCACAAAACATCTAATTAACTGTATTGAATAAACCTACAAATCGCAGGCAAATTAATAATAATCTTTATATAGCGCCAACATATTCCACAGCACTTTAGAAATTGGGGAAACATATACACAAGGTGAGTCATGACATACAGTATGAAATAGATGTACAACAGGGGTGAGGGCCCTGCTCACAAGAGCTTACATGCAGGCAGTATACACATAGGATGCCATACATAGATAAAGCTGTGTGAGTCTATCGCCAGCCGTGTTTGGGAATAAGCAGATAAGTGATGCGGTGGGAGGAAGGGGGTCCGTTTTCCAAAGGAGGTTGTAGAAGAGAGGTAAATGAACAAATGATGGATTAGGAAATATGATAGGCCTCCCTAAAAGGATGTGTTTTTAGGGCACACTTAAGTGCTCACTCACACAAGCGTATATGTCCCACTTATTACGTTAGAAAAATACAATGTACCCAGCAAATATAGGTGGTATTGTATCTTGTCACCATCAGGAAGCTAGGGGTTTGATAGGGCTTGGATGCAGGAACGCCCCTGTCCCGCTCCTAGCTCCCAATTGGGTGAATGCAGTAAGGTCCTTGAAAGTCCTAGCTGTAGCGTTGATAGTGATTTTTGGCAGCCCTGGAGGGTTGGGGTTAGGGGTTCGTTTTCCAGTTAGGCTTACATTATTTGTTGTAAAAGCAGAAGCCTTTACAGCTAAAAATGTAAGCCCAACTGGTAAACTAACCTCTAACCCCAACCTTCCAGGGTTGCCAAAAATCACTACTGATGCTGCAGCTGTCCCTGCGCTCCGTGAGTGCTTTGCCCAGTTTTTTGCACCTGCTGTGGCGCTTGTGACCTGCCTTTTGCCCGTCAGTTGCCCCACTCACTGACAGTTGTTGTCCGCTGTGCATCTGCCTCAGCCACCCCACCCAGTCTTACCACGGTCCTCCTCCTAGGGTGTCAGGATGTCACTTGGAGGATTACATAGGCCACCGCTACTGCAGTCGCCGGTGCCTCTGCCGCCGCTCCCAGCCTCCACTCTGTATTTCCTCTGGCGTCTCTGGCGCATGTGTGTCTGCCGCCGCTCCCAGGCTCCCTGCTGTATTGCTGCCGTAGCTGAACGGCAGTGCCCGCTGTCCTCTGGCGGCTGTAGCTGTGCCGCCGCTCCCTGCTTCGCCGCTGTCCTCCTGGCCTGTATGCATTTACTAATGCCCCACAGCCAATCAGAAGCTGGGGGCATTACTAAATGATTTGACAGCTGCTACCTTGTCACCACCCCTAACTTCCGGTGGTGACAAGGTACAATAATACCGCAAATATTGTGCATGTGTAATTGCTGCATATGTTGAATCCCCATAGCCTATATTGGTGCATATTACATGGCAAAATAGGACATACTGTGTCTTTTTCTCTCTTTTTTTCACGCACGTAAAAAAAAACAAAAAAACTGCAGTTGTGAGTGTCCCAATAGAAATCAGTGAGCTTTTTAGCACTGCGTATTACAAGAATAATATGCAGGTGAGTCCTAAAGCTGTGGGCGTTTAGAATTAGCCTGATTGTCTACGGTAGCACATTCCAGAGAACTGGTGCAGCGCAGGAAAATCTTGGAGGCTGGGATGGGAGGTCCGGATTAGAGAGGAATTCAATCTAAGGTGACTAGCAGAGTGGGGAGTACTGGTAGGGTGGCAGATGAAGATGAGGGAGGAAATATAGGGTGGTAGAGGGTCTTATGGATGAGAGTGATGAGTTTAAATTGTATTTTATTTGACACATGCTAGGGGCACAGGGTGGAGGCGTCGTTGCGGTGACTGCTATGGGGTGGAGGCGTCGTTGCGGTGACTGCTATGGGGTGGAGGCGTCGTTGTGGTGACTGCTATGGGGTGGAGGCGTCGTTGCGGTGACTGCTATGGGGTGGAGGCGTCGTTGCGGTGACTGCTATGGGGTGGAGGCGTCGTTGTGGTGACTGCTATGGGGTGGAGGCGTCGTTGTGGTGACTGCTATGGGGTGGAGGCGTCGTTGTGGTGACTGCTATGGGGTGGAGGCGTCGTTGCGGGGACTGGCACGGGGTGGAGGCTTGGTTGCAGGGACTGGCACAAGGTGGCAACATCAGTGTAGTGGCTTGTCAAGAAGATTATCCTGGCTTCTGCATTTAGAATAGATTAGAGAGGGAAGAGCTTAGAGAGGGGAAGTCTGATCACTAGCAAGTTGGCAGTAATTGGCTGAGTATGGATAAGAGTGACAGGAAGAGTTTGCGCTGTTTCCACAGTGAGGAAAGAGATGGATTCTGGAAAGGTTTGAGGCGCAGGTGACATGAGTGATCAAGCGTCTGCATATAGAACACGAAGCAAAGTTCAGGGTGAAATATGACCCCAAGACAGCGGCGTGCTGCGAGAAGTCATGGCAGTACCACAGACTGAGATTTCAGGATCAGGTCAGTTAGTAGATGGTGGAAACACAAGAAGGGCAGTTTTTAAGAGGTTCAGTTTAAGATTGGCGACCGTGTTAGTAGTGAGGGTATTGTTAGCGTATAGATGGTACTGAAAGTCAAATCTACTGATAGTTTGTCCAGTGGCGGGGCCGTGTAGATAGAAAAGAGGAGCAGACTGAAAAATCCTTAGATTTTTCCGCTATAAAACATTTTAGAGAATGTACAAGATATTTCATAGAATGGTAGAGTCTGAAGGGACCTCCAGGGTCATCTGGTCCAACCCCCTGCTCAGTGCAGGATCACTAAATCATCCCAGACAGATATTTGTCCAGCCTTTGTTTGAACACTTCCATTGAAAGAGAACTAACCACCCTCTGTGGTAACCTGTTCCACTCATTGATCACCCTCACTGTCTAATATCTAATCTGTGTCTTTCCTTGTACAAATGAGAATAGGGCTGATCCCTCTGCACTGTGACAGCCCTTCAGATATTTGTAGGCTGCTATTAAGTCTCCTCTGAGCCTTATTTTTTGCAATTAAATATTCCCAGATCCTTTAACCGTCATGATTTGGTAACTCTTCACTGAACTTGCTCCAGTTTGTATGTCTTTTTTTTAATGGGATGCCCAGAACTGGACACAGTATGCCAAATAAGGTCTGACCAAGGAAGAGTAGAGGGGGATAATTACCTCATGTGATCTAGACTCTATTAGTATACCCAAGTCTTTTTCACATGTGCTGCTGCTTAGCCCAATTCCTCCCATTCTGTATGTGCTTTCTTCATTTTTCTTGCCCAGATGTAGGACTTTGCATTTCTCCTTGTTAAATACCATTCTGTTAGTCGCCGCCCACTGTTCAAGCTTTTCCTGATTTAAATACTACAAAATCAATATTTGACAATTAGTAAACAAGTTCCTTATGCCATAATAAAGTTTCATCTTCAATTTTAGTGTTTTAAATTTATTTAAAAAATTGGCTATACCAACGGTTAAGGGATACATATGCATTTGTCTGTGTTCCGCTACTGCTTGTGAATATTTTTAGACAAATTAGTGTTTCGATCATTGCTTGAGTCTTTTAGAACAACAAAATATTTGTTTTTTCCTTCTATTCCATAAATATTCGCTCAGATCTATCTGCTGGTTCCGTTGTTATGGGATAAGCTGACGTCTACATGATCTGCAGCTGACTAACTATGCCAGCTAGTGGCTGCTATAGGAACCACGTAGTAATACCATGGAGTATCTCATATCTGTCCATACTATACAATAGAGAAGCAGAACCATTCCCTTAAGAAATATATGACAATGTGTACGGTTTATTATACAAAATGCAGTAAAGCGTTAATCATATTGTTATAACCAAAAACAAAAATATGATTAAAAATATGGTGTGCATTAATGCGGAAGTTGAAGAAACAGTCATATTTTGTTGAAATGTTATTATATGAATTTAGTTCTATACATACTGTACCTACCCACATACTACACACTGTGCCCCCTAAAAATGTCACAAAAGTACCCTGTTAAAATGACTCTTCACACAGTGCTCTAATGTCCCTCACACTGCCCACTTAAACGAATAATGCAATAGAAAAATAACAGTGCCACCCATAGTGCCCTTCAAGTGGGATAGAATGCTATCCAAGACTGAGCCCCCCTAATATAATGTATGTTTGTACCGTGTTTCCCCAAAAATAGGACGCTGTCGTATATAAGTTTTTGTCCCAAAAGAGGCACAGTGTCTTATTTTCAGGGGAGGCTTATACTCACTTGGTCCGCGGCGTCCCGATGCCTTGTGATGGTCGGCGGCGCTGTGGCAAGCTGCATATTGGTTTCTTTCTGGTAAATGGGGCTTTGAATATCCCGCCTCCAGCAAAGCGATCGTTGTAATTGGATCAAGCACCAGCCAATAACAGCTGGTGCTCGATGAGCCAAACACAGCCATTCAGTAATGTTATTCACTGAATGGCTGGTTGTGAATGATTGATCACTGGCTGTGATTAGCTGGCGCTCGATCCAATCACAGCACTCGCTTTGCTGCAGGAGGGGTATTCAAAGCCCCGTCACCAGAAAGAAACTGATACGTCATCGTGAAGGACACTGCAGCTTGCCGCAGCGCTGCCAGAGACCATTGCGAGGCGCCGCGGACCAGGTGAGTATTGCTGTTTTTTTTCATGCAGGTTAGCTAGGGTTTCTTTTACGGGGGAGGGCTTATATTTCAAGCCTCCCACAAGAATCGGGGTAGGGCTTATTATCAGGGAAAGCAGTATATAATATATACTCCTTCTAACCAAGGGATGTTACTGACAATGAGTTTGTGTATATCTATCTATTTATCTATATATATTCCATCTAAGGGAGGGATGTTACTGATAAATAGTGTATATATATATCTTTTCTCTAGAAGGAATATATAATGTGGCAAATTTGGGTCACTCCCTTACAGGATCGCCCCCCTTTCCCTCCGGAATGGGCACCACACGTATAGAAATGCTACTGAGTCTTGGATTCTCTTGTAAATCTGGCACCTGCCAGCATTTATTCCATCTCACAATGCCATAAAATCAACAACACAGTTCATTTATATGTGTCCCATCAGCGTGAGAGTCTAGGGTCATCTTCCCTGTCATAATCAAGGCCTCCACATTGGATCTCAGGCTTGCAGCCCTTTGGACGTTTTTATGTTGCTTCCTGCCACACCTATAGGGGTTACCTCTTATTTTTGCAGCCTGACTGACTGTCTGCCACCCTCTGCAGGCTATTATATGTACTGTACCCCTACATATACACGTATGTGTGTATGTGTATATATATATATATATATATATATATATATATATATATGTGTGTGTGTGTATATATATATATATATATATATATATATATATATATATATATATATATATACACACACACACAAATATGTATGTGTTGATCCAGAGGAAGGCAAAAAAACCTCAATGAGATAGAAGCCAATTTAGCCCATTTTGGGGAAAAACTCTTTACTGACTCCATAATGGCAGTCAGAATAATCAATTTTGCCATCACCATGTCCTCAGACAGAGAGTTCCACATTCTCACTGCTCTTACAGTAAAGAACCCCCTTCTATGTTGGTGACGAAACCTTCTTTCCTGTAGATGTAGAGGATGCCCTCTTGTTACTGGTGCATTTCTGGGTATAAGAGATAACCGTGTGGGAGGGGGGGGGGGGGCTGTCATAACTTTTCGCCAAAGGGGTGGCTATCATAAGTTGTCGTACGGGGGTGGGGAAGCGGGGGGGGGGCTGTCATAAGTTGTCGCACGGGGGTCGGGTACTGGGGGCTGTCATAACTTTTCGCAGGAGGGGGCTGTCATAAGTTGTCACACGGGGGTGGGGGGCTGTCACAAATTGTCGCACGGAGGTGCTGTCTGTCATAAATTGTCACACGGGGTGGGGGAGGTGAGGCTGTCATAACTTTTCGCGGTGGGAGTGAGGGGAAGGGGGCTGTCAACTCGTCGCACGGGGGGTAGGATCAGGGAGGGGAGATGGGGAGCTGTGACTATTGTGAATGTTGGATCCTGTGTTATCTATATATAGGTGTATTCTCTCAGTGTAATCCTGTCTGTGCAACTAGTCGCCGAGGAAGGGGGGTGGCTGGGGTGTGGGTGTGTCATGGGCGGAGCCAGGACAGTAGCTGTGCGAGACCAGGAAACCCTGCTTTTTCATGTGTATATGTCCTGCTGCCATCTGGAGAGCGCAGGGCATTGTGGGAAGGCAGCACAATGGCGCCCTCTTTGAAAGCTGCATTGAAAATCCAATATCAAAGTAAGAAACAGACATTACAGCTGATCTGCCTGCCGGTTGGAGCCCCGGTATGCTGTGTGTTACCATGCTTAGTGAAAGGGAGGCATCTTTTTCTAAACAATTTCACCCTGCGTGGCGGGACAACTCCTTTAAATCTACAATCCACTAGTACCCCCAGGTCTTTTTCCATATCACTTTTCCATACCAGTACCCCATTTAGTGTATATTGGTGACATCTGTTTCTCCTGCCCATGTGCATGACCTTACATTTATCAATATTGAACTTCATTTACCATTTCTCAGCCCAAGCCCCCAGCTTATCTAGGTCCGTTTGCAGCCATATATTGTCCTCTGTTGTATTAATCGTCTTGTATAATTTTGTATCATCTGCAAATATTGATATTTTACTGTGCAGCCCCTCTATCAGGTCGTTGATAAATATATTGAACACAATGGGGCCTAATACTGAGCCCTGTGGCACCCCACTAGCGACAGTGGCCCAATAGGAGTACAAACCATTTATTACTACTCTCTACTTTTTATCTCCGAGGCAGCTGTTTACCCAGATACACACGTTTTCGCCCAGACTGAGCAGTCTCATTTTATATATCAACCTATTATACGTCACGGTGTCCAATGCTGTAGAAAACTTCAGATATACAAGATTAATAGACTCTCCCAGGTCCAGCCTAGAGCTTACTTCATCGTAGAAGCTGATCAAATTGGTCTGACATGATCGACCTCTCATGAACCCATGCTGGTGAGGGGTTATACTGTTGTTTTCCTTGAGGTATTCTAGGATGGCGTCTCTAAGAAACCTCTTGAATATTTTTGCAGTTATTGAAGTGAGACTTACCAGCCTGTAGTTACCAGGCTCTTTTCTTGACCCCTTTTTGTATATTGGAACCACAGTGGTAATATGCCAATCCAGTGGTACAACCCCGGTCTCCATAGTGACCCTAAATATAAGAAATAGAGGTCTATCTATCATGTCACTTAGTTCCCCTGGAATCCTTGGGTGAATTCCATCTGGGCTCAGTGATTTTGTTGATTTTAATCCTTTTTAACCAGCTCTGCACTTCCTTCTGTGTTAGGTAGGTGATACTTAAAGGGGTTGTCCCGCGGCAGCAAGTGGGTCTATACACTTCTGTATGGCCATATTAATGCACTTTGTAATGTACATCGTGCATTAATTATGAGCCATACAGAAGTTATAAAAAGTTTTTCACTTACCTGCTCCGTTGCTGGCGTCCTCGTCTCCATGGTTGCCGTCTAATTTTCGCCATCTAATGGCCAAATTAGACGCGCTTGCGCAGTCCGGGTCTTCTTCTCTTCTCAATGGGGCTCTGTGTAGCTCCGTGTAGCTCTGCCCCGTCACGTGCCGATTCCAGCCAATCAGGAGGCTGGAATCGGCAATGGACCGCACAGAAGCCCTGCGGTCCACGGAGGGAGAAGATGCCGGCGGCCATCTTCACCGGGTAAGTAAGAAGTCACCGGAGCGCGGGGATTAAGGTAAGCGCTGTCCGGTGATCTTTTTTAACCCCTGCATCGGGGTTGTCTCGCGCCGAACGGGGGGGGGGGGGGGGCGGAAAAAAAAAACCCCGTTTCGGCGCGGGACAACCCCTTTAACATGAGGTTTGGTTTATTCGCTGCATTGCTATTCGCCTCCCATCATTTTCTATAGTTTCTCCTGTGTTTATTGAAGGGCCAGTTCTTTCATCCATTTTCTGTTTATAGAATTAAAAAATAGTTTAAGGTTATTTTTGCTCTTTGGCAATTTTTCTCTCTGTCTCCTCCTTTGCAGTTTTTATCTTTTCCTTACATGGTTTTTAGCGCTTCTTCGCTGCCTTTTCGTTTTAATAATTTAAACGCTTTCTTTTTTTCATTTATTGCCCCCTTACAGTCTTGTCGAGCCACATTGAGGTAATTAGGATGTATATAAACGTCTCCTATTTGTCTCCTGAACAGTTATTTTTGAGGACATTGCCCAATTAATATTGCCAAGAGTATTTCTGAGCTTAACAAATTTTGCTTTACTAAAGTTTAGTTTTTTTTGTCGCTCCCTGATGAGACTTCATATTGAATGACAGTTGGAAATTAACTATATTGTGATCACTATTTTTCAAGTGTCCCTCAACCTGTACCCCTATGATTTCTGTCCTGTTTGTTAGTTAGTCCAGAGTGGCCCTACCTCTATTCACTCCTGCACAAGTTGGGTAAGTTGTCTTTAATTAGAACTCAAGAACTTATCGCCCTTGTGAGATTCGCAGGTTTCGTCTTCCCATATTATATCCAGATAATTAAAGTCTCCTATAATATTTACTTCATTGCGGTTTGACACCTTTTCTTTTTGTCTTAATAATAATTTTATAAAAGTTATTTTTCCCTCCCTGTATTTCTACCGACAGAGATTGCACATGTTCATCTCCTTCACCTATATCTTCTCGTAGCCTCGGCATTAAGTAGGAATTAATGGCATTATTGTACCTTGACGTCACTGTAACTGGTGGGTGTTCACAAGGGGAAGGCTGTTTGACAGCCAGGTGACTCCCCCTGTTTGTCATTAGCTGCATGCCACGCTGGCCTCACAGGTCCTGGCAGTCAGTGAGCGGACGCAGCGGGGCCAAGGGAGGCTGATGGTGGAGGGCGCTGCAGCAGGACTGGAGTACTGCGGCGGTGCGGTGAGACTGTTATCGCTGGAGCGTCGACTGAACCGCTTAGGGGAGCACAGCAGCGGCGAGGACAGACACGCAGCATCGGGGGTGAGTGACAGGAAGCGGGAGGGTACAGCGGTGCGCAGTCCAGAAGGAACAGCGTTGCTGCAGAAGGACCAGAGCTGCATGTCCCACTGTGACTGTTCCCCTCCACCGCCCTCTTCCCCACTCGCTGTGCTCCAAGGCAGCTCACTGGCATCAGCGTCCCCTCGGTCCGTAAGACAGTCCCTGGCAGCCTCACGTCTTTGTGAGTGTCCCCAGCGACCTCCACTGTGTGTTACTGGCAGCCTTGTGACTGTTAGCACAGGCACTGATGCAGCCTCCCAGCAGGCAGTCACAGCGCCTAGTCGGAACGCCTCTCCTCCGTCCTACTGTCTGCTGCCTCCTAGTTGAAAATGGCGCTCCTCCAGATGCCGCTCACATTCCTCCTGCATCCTGCTCTTTGTGGTCCTGCACCAGTGGACCAGCACGCCTGGGAAAACTGAGGCTGGAGTGATTATTCACTGCCAGGACCTGTGAGTCTGAGCACGGGGGAGCACGCTCTGCTTCCAATGACAAACAGGGGGCGTCACCTGGCTGTCAAACAGCCTTTACCTTGTGCACACCCACCAGTTCAGGTGGCGTCAAGGTACAATAATACCGGAATTAACATACAGACATACCACTCCCCCTTTATGGTTTCCACAGTCTCCCTTGAAGAAATTATCACACTGAAAATTCACCGCCTTTTCGCACTTATCAAGCAATGTTTCTGTTGTTCCTACTATATCGTAATTTTTAACAGACATTCTCACTTCGAGCTCACGCACTTTATTGATCAGACTTTTTGAATTTGTTGGCATACAACTGATATCATCCCCCATTCCCATTACTTGGTCTCAGGTCACTGTCTACACTGTTTCCCCCCTATTACTCCCCCCCCCCTCTCCTTCCTCCCCCCACTTCTCCTGTCCTTAGTTTGAACACTCCTCCAACCTTCTAGCCATCTTCTTCCCCAGCACAGCTGCACCCTCCCCATTGAAATGCAGCCCATCCCTATGAAAGAGCTTGTAGCCGACAGCAACTCTAACCTCTAACTTTTGTCTTTGGTACCAATGTGCACCATGACCGCTGGATCCTCACCAGCCCCTCCCAGTAATCTGTCAACCTGATCTGCGATGTGTTGAACGCGAGCGCCAAGAAGACAACACACTGTTTGACGATCCCAGTCTTTGTGGCAGATTGCACTGTCTGTCCCCCTTACAATTGAGTCCCCCACCACTATGACCAGTCTAACCTGCCC
Source organism: Eleutherodactylus coqui (assembly GCF_035609145.1). Taxonomy (NCBI): domain Eukaryota; kingdom Metazoa; phylum Chordata; class Amphibia; order Anura; family Eleutherodactylidae; genus Eleutherodactylus; species Eleutherodactylus coqui. The sequence continues at coordinate 195,791,273 of NC_089843.1, read as the reverse complement.
TGCACTCCCCTTCCCCTTCTTAGGGCTCCCACACACTTGCGTTTGCAGTTTTTGTTAACACGATTGTCAATAGGACTTTCTAATGTTAAAAACGCAACGCAGTGCACCAAAAACGCAAGTTGCATTGCGTTTTTAACATTAGAAAGTCCCATTGACAATCGCGTTACCAAAAAACGCAAACGCAAGTGTGTGGGAGCCCTTACTAGAGCAGGCATCTCCCTGGCAGTCAGAGGACATGTGCTGCAGCATTGCTAGCTCTGTAATGGCATCCCCCTCATCTGCCAAGTTTTCAAACTTGTTGGGGTGTGTCAATTCAGGACTAGCCTCCCTGGTTCTCTTCCCTATACCCCTCCTGTCACGCATCTAGCTGCCTGCTCTCCCGAACTACCATCCTCGCCCCACATCTACCACAGCGAGGCTTCCAAATGTGGGATGTGCATGCATCTTGTGCAACAGTATCAAGGGCCGCATACATTGCACTAGTACTACACTGGACGGTATTGTCAAGCATGGAACACATTCTAGTGGGGTTCTACAAATTTTATTACAGAAGTAACGAAAACCAACTAGATCACACTCCTCGCGTGCCTCTGCCCATTCGCAACCGCTCATATGCCTCTGCCCGTTCGCCACTACTCATTGTCAGTAACATCCCTTCATTAGAAGGAGAGTGTGTATGTATGTATAAATTATAATCTACACACATCTATACATCCCTTCCATGGAAGGAGTGTGTATATGTATGTATATACAGGTTCTATATAGTATCCTCAAGCATATCTCTCCTAATTTGCTGTAACTGATCCTCTAGATCGCCTGCCAGTGTAGTTCACCTATGGAGTGCAGGGCAGCCCACCGGACTGAAATATGGCATTACTAATAGGTTGCAAGCCTGCATGTTCCACTACTCGTACTATGTGGCCTGACACCCTGAATGTGCTTTATTTATGTGCAAGTATAGTACTAAGCAGCCGCCCTCTGAGTAGAAGGTTAATTTCACATGGGCAAGCTCGACATCGGGCCGCGAGGCTCTGCCCGATATCACACTAGGGAACGTACAATGTACCTGCGAATGCGAGGTGTTTTGTGTCAAAAACGTCTTGCATCACTTCAGGGAAGCACCGATCTTGAAGTAGCGTTTCCTAATGTTTTCAATGGGAAGCATCGTATCGCAATGTTTTTGCTGGGCCCATTAAAAAAAAAAATGGGCGATGCGTTCTGAGGGAATGCCCAAACAGAGGACATGCCACCATTTTTTCCTGTGCCGCGATGCGGGAAAAGAATCACTCATGTATATGACCCTATACAGAAGAATGGGGTTCATATTCGTGCGTCTTGCAATGCACAAATCTCGCACGATTTTCTCAGCCATGTGAAAGCGGCCTAAGGAGGGTGTGTCAGTGGCTGTTCATCAGTACCGTGCACTGGTTCAGTGCTCCTCCATTTAGTTGTTTGGCTGTTGGCATGCTAAGGGTTGTGGTGCTGCTACCTGCCATCTTGGGATTCTTGGTGACAGTCCTGAAGGCATAAACTTGGTCTTTCCCTATAATATACATTTTAAGAAGTAAAGCACGGCTGAGGAACCGATAACAAGAACGTTTTAGGGGCCTTCTGCACTGAACGATTGTTGTTCAGAGTCTCACTGTATCGCGGGAATCAGAATGATCTAATTCAGGCGCTTGTTGTTGGGATCGTGCAGGCATAATAATCAAACAACAATTGTCCTATGTTCTGTGAACGGCTACCTGGAAGTGATCTCCATTCACTGGGCATCCTTCCGGCACTTCTGCCCCTTGTAAAAGGGCTCTCATTTAGCTCTGATACCTATTTAATACAGAAAATACCCTTCGCTTTATACAGACAGCCAGGAGTGTAAGTCGCCTGCGGGAGGAGACTTAGGCCTCATGTCCACGGGGAAAATCGGGCCGCTACGGATTCTGCATGTAGAATCCGTAGCGGGTCCCTCCTGCCCTGCGGACATGAGCGCTGAAAATAGGAATTTACAAGAATTAACTCACCCGCAGCGGGCCGGGCATGTCTTCTCTTCCTCACGGGCGGATCTTCTTTCTTCGGACGGCGGATGAACTCGGCACGTCAGCTGCGTGCCGCGCGCATGCGCCAGGCACATCCGCCGAGCCGAAGCAAGAAAGATCCGGCCGTGAAGAAGAGAAGACGTGCCCGGCCCGCTGCGGGTGAGTTATTCTTATTTTAGGTCTCCCGCGGATCCGGACGGCCTCCATAGGCTTCAATAGACCCGCACGAAAATGGAGCATGGTCCAGATTTTTTCATGCTCCATTTTTTTTAAATTCACTTTTATTGACCATCCGCGGGTATTTATCTACCCGCGGGTGGTCAATGCATCCCTATGGGGTGCGGATCCGCGGGCAGGAGAAGAGTTAAAATCCGCTGTGGATTTTAATTCTTCTTTTGCCCGTGGACATGAGGCCTTAATCAGTCCCGTATGTGTATGAGACCAGTACTAGAAGTGAAGAGTGATAGCTGGCGGCTCTGTTCTACAGTTTGCCCTGGGGCCGAGGTCCTTCAAGAACCTCTTGCTTGCTGTCATTTAAATAGTCGTCGTACACTTGGCTGCCCATCCATTACTGATGGTCACATGGAGAAAGACTTGTAGTTAGCGGCTGGTCAGGACTTGTCGGTGCAATAGATTCCATCAGAACATTAGGTGGAAATGATGCACAAAATATTTAAAGCCCACATTATGACTCTTCCTGTGGTGCAATGCTCTTTACATAAAATAAGTGACAGTACATGATGTGCTCCGGCGTATTATTACTCCTTGGAGTTGTTACTTACCAGCTCATTGGCCCACCAAGGCCACTTTCACACGCTAATATGAATCCCATTCTTTTGAATAGAGTCATATAGACGAGCGATGTTTTCCCGCTTCACAGTGAGGGAAAAAATCATGGCATGTCCTATCTTTGCGCGTTCCTTAGAATGCCTCGGTCATTGATTTCAGTGGGACCTTGAATTTTCTTGTATGCCGTTTGATGCACATGTGTGTGCGATGCGAGATTTACCGTTGAAATCAATGGGAAACTCTTCTGATCAGCTATTGCATGTGAGGATCGGAATTTCACAGATGTGCTGCATTTTTTTTTCCTGAAAATTCCCTCGCATCTGCGGGTAAAACGCTGGTTGCCGAGTGCTCAGAAGATATGACGCTCACCTGTGTGTAGGTAGCCCAACAGTAAAAAATATAGTTCCCAAAGAAGCCAGTAGAACCAGGAGACAAGACAGTCCTGAGTTTCCTGGAGTAAAAGAATTCTATCTATCTTGGTTTTTCTTCTATCTTCATGGTCCTTACTGCACTGTTGGCATTCTGTCTGATGGTACATGCACTCTAATAATTCTGTTCTGCAGGACACCGCTGGGCAGGAAAGGTACCGGACAATTACCACCGCTTACTACCGGGGGGCTATGGGCTTTATCCTGATGTATGATATAACCAATGAAGAATCGTTCAATGCTGTACAGGACTGGTGAGTACAGATATGTAATGGTTGCGCTATAATACCTGTCTGTGTCTATTCTTTTTTTTTTTTTTTTTTTTACACCTAAATGTTGCAAAATTTACTGTGCAAACAGTAGATTTTCATAGTTCTGCATGTAAATTTAGTGCAGGTATCAGTTTCGGTATGTTGAATCTGTCACTTTTTTGCAAGTTTATGCCTAGTCCGACTTGACAATTTTATGTGCTTAATTATACTTGAGGCACGTTCAAAACTAAATAATTGGGGTGGAGCCAAGCAGGGGATGTGAGCAGACGCACTGGACCAGAGCTCCACTAACAAATACCCGACAGACCATCCTGTAACCAGGCTATATTGGGATGACCACACACCGGGACTGCCACAAACAGCGATAACCCACAGAAAAGACAGAGAGGGCAGAGGGGAGACGAGGCACTCTCAAGATGGCACTGCCATGCTTGCTGAGCGAACGCCCCTGGGTGAATGGAGTAGGGACACGGCTTCTAAACTGGCACGCTGTGGAGACACGCTTCCTGAAGCGGGCATAGGTGGCTGTCAGAAGACAGGAGAGAGCCCTGAGGCGCCGGTGAGTCCCTCTACACACAGCACAATATAAGAGCTGGAGGGAGAGAGGGAGGAAAGGCAAGCAGTGGAGGGAGCAATGTGACTCACACAGAAGCAGCACAGAAAGCAGTTCCTGATGTAGCATAGCCAACACTGCAGGATATCTCTGGAACTGTTAACAAAGCCCCGATGTAGCAGAGCCCACACTGCATAATATCCTTGGAGCGGTTACCAAGTGCTCCAACACGGTACAGGCACTATACCAGCAATTTGGCACTTTGCAAGAGCACATGGGACCACTTGGCAAGATGTGCAAAAAATCTCAGAAAAACTGACTGCGGTGGAAGGCGGAATAAGCAAAAGAGAGGATAAAGTACTACCTATGCAATGTGAAGTGAATAATAACAGAATATAGCATCTCTCCTCGCTAAAATCGACGATCCGGAGAACCGCTTCCGCAAAAATAACGTGCGCATCGTCGGGCTACCAGAGAAAATGGAGGGCAATAATCCGTTTGAATATTTTGAGGAGTGGACACTGAATTTGTTCGGTAGAAATTGCTTTTCTTCAATGTTTGCGATAGAAAGAGCCCACAGTGTCCCTACATGACCTCCTCCCCCAGGGACCTCTTCAAGACCAGTCCTTATGAAACTTCTACACTTCAAAGACAGAGACGCCATACTACGCGGTGAGAGAAGGGTGATATAAGAGTTAAAGGGGTTGTCCCGCGCCGAAACGGTTTTTTTTTTTTTTTCAATAGCCCCCCCGTTCGGCGCGAGACAAACCCGATGCAGGGATAATAAAAAAAAAAAAACGGGTAGTACTTACCCGAATCCCCGCGCTCCGGTGACTTCTTACTTACCTTGTGAAGATGGCCGCCGGGATCTTCACCCTCGGGGACCGCAGGTCTTCTGTGCGGTCCATTGCCGATTCCAGCCTCCTGATTGGCTGGAATCGGCACACGTGACGGGGCGGAGCTACGAGGAGCCGCTCTCTGGCACGAGCGGCCCCATTCAGAAGACAGGACTGCGCAAGCGCGTCTAATCGGGCGATTAGACGCTGAAGATTAGACGGCACCATGGAGACGGGGACGCTAGCAACGGAACAGGTAAGTGAATAACTTCTGTATGGCTCATAATTAATGCACGATGTACATTACAAAGTGCATTAATATGGCCATACAGAAGTGTATACCCCCACTTGCTTTCGCGGGACAACCCCTTTAATGGCGCCAAGATCTCCTTTTTTCCTGACCTTTCTGCAGAAATCCAAAAGAAAAGAGGAACTTTTATGGATGTAAAAAGGCGACTGCATGACCTCCGTATGCTATACCGCACCCTGCCAGACTACGTGGAGTAGCATTGGGAGAGATGCAGTTTTATGACAGCCCAAGATCTGCGTCATTTTGACTAGAAAGATACGAATCTGCATTAAGAGATGCCTCACGCTCATTGCCCCGCTCTGCGGAACCCAGTAACAAAGCCTGACAGAGGAAGGGTTGCCTAATAGATACCCTCTATTACCTGGGAAAATGGTCGGAGTGAAATGCCGTCAGTACAGGGAATAAAGAAGGAGGAAATGGCTGCTTGAGGAAGCAACATTCTTCTGCTTCTTCAGCTGTTTTCTTTATTTTATTTTTTCAAGTTCAAGATGTTCTATTTCTACAGTTTTGAACAAACCGCCATTTTTTGAGGCTTGGTGGACTGGTGTCCGGTCTGTGGGTGTTATAACAGACCATTATTGTGGGCAATGTTTCAGTTCACTGTTTCTTGTCTCTCTTGTGCTGCTGGCAATCAATATTTAGAAGCGCTGTCCTGTTGTGCGAAAATGACGGAACTCTGGGGTACCGCTGGATCTAATGAGAAATGGCTGATACATTCACGGTTATATCGTGGATTATGCGAGCTATGGGGGACCCAGTCAAGCATCTTGCAGCGCTCCAGACAATTAGAGAATATCATCCTTTAATTCTATGTCTGCAGGAGATGCATCTTTCTCAGGACTCGCTGCCCTCCTTTAGAGTTAGGTGAGCGGGACATGGCTTTCATTCCGTGTACTCCACTTGCTCTAGGGGGGTTAGAATTCTCGTTCATCACTCTAGACTGTTTGTAACCTTGGCGGAGAGGATAGATGCAGAGGGCCGATTTGTCTGCCTTCACTGTAGAATATTTAACTATGTTTGCCTACTAGTTTCAGTATACCTTCCTATAGCAACGTGGTGATGTGGCAGATCCTGGGCTTTATAGAGGAAACTCCAGATGTCCTCGTCCTGATGGTAGAAGACTTCAATTCAGTAATTGATCCATACTGGGATAGACAGCGATCACATGAACGACCGGGGAAAAGTTTGACTCATTTGGGTCGTTTGTTAGATGAGACACTCCTACTGGATGTATGGCGCACAAAGAATCCAGAGGTCAGATACTACACATGCTATTCCAGTACATATTAGACTCTGTTAGTATTGATTTGGCAATTGGCAACACATTGCTATATGAGGGAATACAATTGGTCCGATACCTTCCTAGGGTGTTGTCTGACCACTCCCAGATGCAAGCAACGTTCTGGAGTTGGTGCGTCTATGCGACCCTTGTGGAGGTTTAATGCATACTGGCTAAATATAATAGGACATCGAGACCTGGGAGAAACTCTGAAGGAATATTTTGAGTTAAATGCGGGCTCTGCAACTATTATTGTACAATGAGAAGCGATGGGAGCATATTTCAGAGGTATCCTCTTGCAGTGGGTGACGTAAATGTAGAGGACATAGAGACATAAAGACCGAGGACAAAAATTTAGAGAACAGCTCACAGATAGGGAAACTAGGTTTGTGGAGACGGGTACAGTGGAGGCGATTGAACACTGGAAGGCGGCTCAAGAAGAACTGACTTTGTACACATTGGAAACTTCTGCACACAAGCATAAATTTAAAATCCTATTTTGAAGAGGGCGAGAGAGCCGGACATAAGCTAATGGTAGTTTCTCAGGCATAGAGAAGTTCTACATACATTACAGGGATGAGGAATAGGCAAGGTACACTAGATACAGACTTGACTGCAATTAGGGAGACAATGAGGCTGTATTATGCTTCCTTGTATTCCTCCAGACTTCATAAAACGCAAGAACAGATTGCTCAATACTTACAGATGTAGATCTGCCGATATTGACCGGTGAGTAGAGGGAGTTCTTAGATTCCCCTGTGGAGTTGGGTGAGTTGAAGGAAGTGCTGGAATTAATGCAGGGGTGTTATTACCAAAACTGCTAGAGGTGCTATTAGAAGCGGAATGACAAACAGAATTACCACTATCTATGCGAAATGCAATAATGACAATTATCCCAAAACCAGGAAAAGATCCACTATTGCCGGATTCTTATAGATCCATCTCCTTGCTAAATGCGGATGTGAAGTCAGCCAAAGTTTTGGCTAATAGTCTCTCACAGGTGGTCGTGACTCCTATCCATCCTGATCAGAGTGATTTATTCCAGCCCCATCCACAGCGATTAATATACGAAGATTATTTCTTAATCTTCAGTTGCCAGTGGATAATATGGGACGGAAAATAATATGCTCGCTAGACGCTGCTAAAGAGTTTGATAGTGTGGAATCGCCCTTTATGTGGGAAGTACTGAACAGAATGGGATTTGGTCAGACCTATGTGAGACTCATACAGCTTCCATATGCCAACGTGAAGGCATGTGTCATGGTAAACGGCAGTTGTTCTGAGCCCTTTTCATTACACAGAGGAACGAGGCAGGTCTGCCCATTCTCACCGCTCCTATTTGCGCTAGCGCCTTAAGATCTTGTGAATGGGTGGTGGGGTTTAAAGGAGGGCAGGTAGAGGAGAAAGTGGCATTGTATCCTGATGATCTGCTACTGTTTTTGGTCGATGCTGGCGAATTTCTGGATGTGGCAATGTCTTTGATCAAACAGTACGGGTTGTTCTCTGGCCTCACCATAAATTAGAGTAAATCTGATATACTGCCAATAGATGACCCTAATCTTGCCGTAGAGGAAAATAGAACCCCTATGCAATGCAAATCAGTAATTGTCATATCTGGGAGTCAAAGTCTTAAGAAATGCTTTAGAATACGGGAAATTGAACCTAGACCCCCCTACTGCTGAAATTTAAGAAAAAACATGATGACGGGTGTAAAATCCCCTTGACGATTATAGGAAGAGCGAATCTAATTAAGATGATATGGATGCCGCAATTGCTGTACCTGCTCCATAACTCACCTCACTGGGTCGCGCAGAGTCTCTTTCACAGGGTTAACCGCCTGTTTAGAGGCTTGATTTGGAAAGCTAAAGGACCTAGAATTAAATTGGAGATACTGTGTAGCCTAAAGGAGAGGAGAGGACTCGCGTTGCCTAATCCCATGTTATTTTTATTAGCCTCACAAATGCAACATTTCAAGGGATGGGAATCAGAGGATACGCGGGATGGGAGCTTCAGTCTCCTACAAATGTATTTCCATAATGCACATGTATTTGAGGCCCTGGAGAGCCCCAAATCCCGCTGTAGTTCCCAGAGTTTCCCAACTTTAGTCCTCATGCATAGGGTCTGGTGGAAGCTCAGAAATAATGGGGACCAAAGGTTTTACACGTTATACCCCTATTTGGGACAACCCGAGGTTACAGGAGTTAGAGAAGTTAGAGGGCGTTTAAGGGTAGAAGGATAAGATCAGACGATTTTATATTGGCCTCAGATAGTGTCAGGGGCCAATATAAAATTCTTTGAGCAGTTGAGAGATGAATATGGTCTGCCACACACACACAATTCATTAAATATCTGCATCTCTGGCATGCCTTCCAGACGGAGAGGGGCCTCGATGACCCAGGATTTGGAAAACTTCTACCTACAGAAATTATAGGAGGCTCAATGAATACAAAGGGGAAGATATCCTGCATATATTCCTGTAAACAGGGCCAGATAAACCTACACTACCCTCTGGCAACAAGGAGTAAGTGGGAGGAGGATATTGGTCCTATTGAGGAGTCCCTGTGGACAGAAATACTACAGATGACTCCTAAACTGTCCTTGAGTGAGTCTCATAGGCAATCACAAATCTACCAGTTGCATAGACTATACCGCACTCCAGCGTTTCTGCACAGTATAGGTTTGAGAGATACCCCTCTGTATAATAGATGTAAGATTGAGGTGTGTATGAAACTACATTAGAATTTACCCCACTGGTAGACGTTTTGGGATATGTGAATGATGTACCCCTAGACAAAAACGAAAAGCTGGCAGTGGCTAGAATATTATATTTAGCCAGAAAATTGTTTTCCACTGGCTGGATGAGACCCTCCTGATCTAGCCCAGCTCAAAAATAAAGTCACTCAAATTCTAACGTGGGAAAAAAGCATTTATTGCAAAAGGAAAACGTTTCAGAAATATTACAATATATGGCTCAAATGGCTGCATGCCTGCGGTCTCCTTAATAATGACTTGCTTATAGGATAATGTCTAACACTCAATGGAATAACTGTATCCTGAGAGGGAGTGGGGAGGGAGAAGAGCGAGGAGAGGGAGACTGCTGTGCAAACCCTTGCATTTCAGGTAACAGAAAACAACACTGACCACAACAAGCCCATATATGACCATGGAAAAACGGAGGACTCTACAATGGTGTACCAGGACAGTGCAAGAGAGACTTATGGGATATGTTCACTTGGGGGACTTGTTTTTGTTTGTGTCTGTATTGTATGTTAAAAGTGTCTTGGGACGCAAAAAACTTTAATAAAGATTTGAATTCACAACTAAATAACTATCAGACTTAAGGAAAATCAGGTTTTATACAGCATTTATAAATATGGCATCTAAAGACACAAGTATGGAAGAACATCTCTGCCTCTTTTCTGCAGGCAATGACCTTTATTAAAGCGGTCCTCCGAGCCTGGAGGTACAAAGATGGCTGCACTGCTGCTCAGGTGACCTGCTACTCCCTGTGCATCAGTAGTCTGACTATCCAGTGATGCTCTAATAGGCAATGCTGGCCAACCAAAACAGGAGTAGTGTCGCAGACTACGGATACATGCCATGCACAGCGTGCATCAAGTAGTTGAAGTGGTGCGGCCATCTTTGTTTTTCCGGAACTGGAGTGTCGCTTTAATGTCCTAATTGATGTCAGTGGGATTTTTCTGATAGGAAATCCCATCAATTAGCTTCTGTTCTGACAGATTTTTTTTCTTTGATAGGCAGAATATTTGAAAATTATCACATAGAATTGTTGAAATTAATCACTTAATTTAGGTGATACTCAAGGGGTATCATAGACTTAACAATCAGGTATGCCTAATTATATATACACAATGCATCGGAGAAGAGGACAATGAGAAACACTCAAGTGATGTTTCCAAGTTCTTCTGTTCGATTGCTACAATGCAAGAAGCTATATAGTGTGACAACCTCCGGAAAGTAAACCATTCACAGTCCACATCATGTGTGATACTTCTCATGCTGCATGCTCCGCATCTGGGACCCTGTTAGTAGCATTTCACTACATATATTGTTATACACATGACGCTACTGCATAAAATATAATGCAGCAGAACCTCTTGGATCCCTTCACGGCTTCTGCTGTTTTACTTTTGTTGCTTTGAAATCTGCTTTGGCATGTTATTATCTTGGACAAATAAGCACATTAACATTTCTTGATTTGGGTAATTTCAGGTTGAAATGGATGTTATACATGTTAAAGTGACCTAAATAAGTGGGGTGGTGGACCGTATGTATTGAAAGTAACAGCTAAGCTGGCCTAGTTGTCCATAGCGAGCAGTGTTGATTAAAATGTGTTCTGAAGTTTAAATATTCTGTCGTTGCCCTCCCAGAGGTTGGTTATCAGGAATCACTGACCCCCTGTATATCCAGTGTGACGACTCCAACCTCTTCCAACTTGGCATTCAAGATTCTTATTAGTATGAGGACACCTGTGATCTATGTCCTAAAGTGTAGGTAGGGAACACTAGAGGTGAAATCTGCTTTTGAAATGTGAGATTCTCTGTTAACTAATGGTACCTTTTTATATGGGGTGATGATCGCCTACATTCTTGCTGGAAACAGTGAATTGAGCTGATAATCCTCCTAATTAATGTGGCCAGCGACAGGGCACTTAGCGAGAAATCACTCACCTGTTGAGAATTGCTTTATTTGTAGCAGAACTAAAAACCAAGTACCCATCAGGCCATGTAAACGGGAGCTGCTTAATGTTTGTATGCTGTGAATGGAAGCGGGTGGCCAAAATGATCCCCGGCTGCTCCGCCTACATTTATTGAACGACTATCGCTCAATGCATGGAGGCGGACAGGGCCAGGGATCATTCCAGCCCATGAATCCAATATATAATAAAGTTGCCAGTTTCTACACGAGAGTTTCTCCTTTAAATCTTTATTTCAAATGTTCAGACACATGTTAAAAGATGCATGTCTCGGCTAGCAAGTAGCTGACATGTTTCGGCAGATACAGCTGCCATAAGTTGTACTGTCGAAACATGTGAACTACTTGCTAGCCGAGACATGCATCTTTTACCACGTGTCTGAATATTTGAAATAAAGATTTAAAGGAAAAACTCTCGTGTAGAAACTGGCAACTTTATTATGTATTGGATTCATTGCCTGTTGCTTCTGAGACGTGCAGCTGGCTAAGAATCCGCGCAGAGATCTCAAGGAGCAGTGGTTTCCTAAAGCCTGGGAAATGGTGAGCCTTTTTTGTCTTTTTGAAGATACAAAGTTCAGAACGTCCCAGCCCACCTGCCTCAATTCACAGTAAACGGGCAGTCATCCACAGATGAACGTCTTGTTACACAGGCCGATTTTTAGGCATGCATAAACTGAACAACGAAGAAATTTTCAGTTTTTTCGACAATTATTCAAATTCTCGCGGATTGCATTAACAGGAACAATTTGTCAGCCTTTGTTAAAGAGCTCCTGGTTATCAAAACTGGAAAACTGTCCTCGTGCCTATAGCAGTCAGTCACAACTTTAGAATTCATTATATTTAGTGGAGAGCAGTGATGAAGAAAACTATGTGTACAAATACATTTCAATTTTGAACATAACTGAATAAAATGTAAAGTGGGTTTTTCATAATGGCAACCCTATGTCCATATGCGCTAACAGAGCATCTGGAGATCGTAGAGCTAGGAGCCCCCTCCGATCCAGATTGGGGAGCCACTACAACAGTCCATGTATTCCACTACATGTTCTGAGATAATATGTGTTCTACAGCGACCAGACTTTAGTATATCCATCAGACATAAGTCATAAACCACCAACCTTCTGCTTGTTTTTGCTAATACTTAGAATGCAACCTCATACCTCTAATGTAACATGCAATTTGCACTTGACTTATTAGGTCAACTCAGATCAAAACCTATTCCTGGGACAATGCTCAAGTTCTATTAGTTGGTAACAAATGTGACATGGAGGATGAAAGGGTCGTGTCATCAGAGCGGGGAAGACAGCTGGCAGATCACCTCGGTAAGACCGTCACCCGTCTACCATTTTATGGGCTTGGTGTTCTTGATGTGTAATACCATTTAACGCTAAGAGTACGTTCTGTTTACTAGTAACATAATTATGTTAAGTAACACAAGAGAGGACCTTGTACTGTATATACTCGAGTATAAGCCGAGTTTTTCAGCACATTTTTTTGTGCTGAGAAAGCCGCCTTCAGCTTATACTCGAGTCAGGGAAGGCTTAAAAAAAACCCTCCATACTCCCCTCCCAGCTGGCGGCAGTGAGGCAGGTTGGTGTGTCTCTGGTGACAGTATGGCAGGCTGTTTGAATTCACTCTGCTGTCATCCCCCGCTGTTCTCTTTGCTTGCCTCTTTGCTTGCCTCTGTCATCCCCCGCCGTCAGCGCTGTGTAAGTAAGAGCTGTGATTGAATCGAGCGTCAGCCAATCACAGCCGCTGCTTGATCATTCACAGCCAATGAAGCTGCTTTAGAATTCTCCCCGTTGTCCTCTTCCTGCTCGGCTTTCAAATCCCCTGCCGTCCGTGCTGTGTAAGTAAGCGCTGTGATTGGATCAAGTGCCAGCGCTTACTTACACAGCACTGACAGAGCCAAGCAGAGAGGACGGCGGGGGATGACAGCAGGAAGAATTCAAGCAGCTTGTCACACAGACGCCGGCTGGAGGTTTTTTATTTACCTAGTATATACTCGAGTATAGCTAGGCTTATACTCGAGTCAATAAGTTTTCCCAGTTTTTTGTGGTGAAACCTATTGTCTCGGCTTATACTTGGGTCGGCTAATATTCGAGTATATACGGTATATTGTAACATATAGAGCTGAATATGGTTGCAAATGAATGTGGATAAGTTGGGGGCAGAAAAGTGGCAAAATAAATTTAACACTGATACTCATAAATGTAAAGTTCTGCACATGGGCAGAGAAAATCCATGACACCATTATACACTAAATGGGAAACCACTGGTGAACACTGACATGGAGAAGGACTTGGGTTTTTATAACTGTAAGCTTAAATGGGGTAACCAGTGTCAGACAGCTACTGCCAAAGCAAATGGGATCATGGGGGCATCAAAAGAGGTCTATGGGCACATGATGAGAACATTCTTCATCTTCTTTACAAGTCACTGGTCAGACCACACATGGAATATTGCGGACAGTTTTGGGCACCAGTACTTAAGAAGCACTTTTCAGTGCCTGAGCGGGTTGAAAGGCGAGCAACTAAAGTAACAAATGGAATGGGCGGACTACAGTACCCTGGGAGGTTATCAAAAGTGGTATTATTTAGTTTTTAAAAAATATAGCTGAGGGGCGACCAAATAACTATGTATAAATGTATCATGGGTCAATACAGAGATCTCCCCCCATGATCTACTTATACCCAGGACTGTAATAAGGGGCGCCCTCTACCTCTAAAGGAAAGAAGGTTTCTACAACAACATAGAAGAGGGTTCTTTACTGTAAGAGCCACAGTGAGACTATGGAACTCTCTGCCTGAGGACGTGGTGAATGTAAATTCAATGGAGTACGAGAGGGATCTGGACGTCTTTCTTGGCAATATAATAATGTGTTATATCACTGATCAGAAGGGTCGGTTATCCAGGGATTATTCTTATTTGAAGTACAGTCCGTAAAGAATTTTTCCCCTAAACAAGGAAAATTGGCTTCTACCTCATTATGGTTTTTTGCCTTCCTTTGGATCAACATTGGGGGGGTAATAGGCTGAACTGGATGGACATGTCTTTTTCAGCCTTGCATGCTATCTTACTATATAATATCAATTGTTCAGTCTGTCCAGTGAAAGAATATGGATTGGGAGAGTCTTAATCTAGAAAAAAGATGGCTGAGGGGTGACCAAATAACTATGTTTCAATATATCGGGGGTCAGTATAGAGATCTCTCTCATCATCTATTTATACCCAGGACTGTAACAAGGGGGCGCTCTAATAATTATGTATAGCTATATCAGGGGGTCAGTACAGAGATCTTCTATCATGCATTATAACCAGGACTGTAACAAGGGGGTGCTCTAATAACTATGTTTAGATATATGAGGTGACAATACTGAGATCTCTCCCATCTTTTATTTATACCCAGGACTGTAACACGGTGGCGCTCTAATACCTATGTATAGATATATCAGGGATCAATACAGAAATCTCTCCCATCATCTACTTATACCCAGGACTGTAACAAGGGGGCACCCTCTACATCTAGAGGAAAGAAGGTTTCTATACTGACATACCCTGTTTCTCCGAAAATAAGACGCGTCTTATATTAATTTTTGCTCCCAAATATGCGCTATGTCTTATTTTCAGGGGGTGTCTTATTTCGCCACGGCAAATCCGTCTGTGGCCGCTAATCCCTCAATTGGCCAGCTTTGTGGACGAAATTTCTCAGAAATCTCGTCCACATGGGACAGCAAATCTGTCATTGCAAAGCTGGGAGAAGCCGGTGTTGTGGTGCGGCTTTACTGGCCACAGAAACGGAAAAGCGTGCAGCCAGGTCGCTTCAAAACAAGCGGCTAAGTGCCGTGGGTTTTGAAGCAGTGCTTTCCCGGCGGAAATCTCGCTGTTTATCGCTGTGGCCAAACTGCGAGATTTCCGCTGGAAATACGCTCTGTGAGAACCCAGCCTTAAGAATCACACACAGGTTGCCTGACACACAGAGCCATAAAAAAGGGCTGTAAAGTAACGTACCTGTCTGCAGACAGAAGTTCCTGTACCACTTGTAAGCAGGGATGGTATTGCAGCTTCCGGCCACCAGGGGGAGCTCTGCAGATCTACCTATACATCTGGAGGTAGGAGACAACGGGGATGGCAGCAGGGGATAGGCCTCTTGACTTGCCTGCACACTTTACTATGCCTTACTATCGGGGGGTGCCTTATGTTTGGGACTTCTGCAAATTTTGGGGGGTGTCTTATTTTTGGGGGGTGTCTTATTTTCGGAGAAACACGGTAGAAGGGGGTTCTTTACTGTAAGAGCAGTGAGACTATGGAACTCTCTGCCTGAGGACGTGGTGAATCTAAATTCGATAGAGCACGAGAGGGACCTGGATGTCTTTCTTGGCAATATAATAATATACTTTATACCACTAATCAGAAGGGTCAGTTATCCGGGGATTATTGTGATTTGAAATAAAGTTTGTAAAGAATTTTTTCCCCAAAAGAGGAAAATTGTCTTGTACCTCATTGGGGTTTTTTGCCTTCCTCAGGATCAACATTGGGGGGTAATAGGCTGAACTGGATGGACATGTCTTTTTCAGCCTTACATGCTATCTTACTATATAATATCAATTGTTCAGTCTGTCCCGTAAAAGAATATCGATTGGGAGAGTCCCGGTCTTTAGACTTTTTTCATATCCGCCAGTCTCTTAGTGACCCAGGAGTAAACATAGCAGGCAAGTGAGAAGCATTCCTAACTTTCCATTATTACCTTACAGGGTTTGAATTCTTTGAAGCCAGTGCTAAAGACAACATTAACGTGAAGCAGACATTCGAACGTTTGGTGGACATAATCTGTGAAAAGATGTCTGAAAGCTTGGATACCGCGGATCCAGCTGTTACTGGAGCCAAACAGGGACCTCAGCTCATCGACCAGCAGGCGCCACCACACCAGGACTGCGCCTGCTAAAGACCGTGTTTCCTTGTCCACCTATATATTATACACATACATACTTACACACATGTACATGGCGTTTCGCACCCCTGACCCTTTCGGCTGTAAAATGGTGACCTCTCCCTCACTGACCCTCTAAAAACCTGCATATCATCAGAAGATAACTGTCTGTTACAACCTTTTTAGTTAGAATCTATGTAGCAAAGAGTGTTAAAACTGAACGGTTGAATACAAATATAGTATAAAATAAATGATATATATATATATGTATAGAGAGAAGGAAATGACTGGAAAATACCATCTGTGTACTGTGAGGAGTTGTTGTGGCTATATAACGAGACGGCTCTTTACAAAATGGATTTTTCAAGCGTTTCAATGGCAATATCCATCAGACATAAGAGATCTCTTAAATGTGTTCGCATGATACATGAATGTTCTCTCCGTCCACCCTGAATTGCTTTTTGTGTGTGTGCATTGAAACACTTCCATATCGTACCTCTCGCCACTTTTTTGTGTTAAGATTATTTATATATACAGTATATATTTTATTATACTTTTGTTTTCCTGTGTCTGAATTTGCAATATGTATGTGAGAATCTATCTTCCTGTTTTAATGGAGTGCCGTTCCAGGTTCCCCCACAAGGAGGCAGCTGCTTACAGAGGAGGAATGGGGACCGTGACCGTTCTTTTAATGTCCTGACTTTAGGCAGTGATAGAATATCCTTTTCAATAACTATTCTGGTCCTGTTTTAATTTTTGATCTCCTAGAGTATATAGTCACAGATATATCGCAAATTGTATGTTAGATATTACGGGCTTTGAGTGCTGTGAATCTCCTCTGCAATTTTGTTGACGTAGTTGCAATAGATTAAGTAAAAAGAGAAGAATTTTTGTTTTAATAAATGTATTTCTAAAAAGAGTCGGCGCTTTAACAAAACAAAAAACCACAAAGAATCTCTTTAAAGGTGCAACATCTCCATTGTTTTGTTCTAGAATAGTTTTACAGTACACGACGTCCAGCGGAAGAACGACGCGCTCTCCAGGTATTATAACTGCCAGTATCACTGCAGACCATTCGCTATCTGATAAGCAGTGGATGCCAAAAATGACCTTTTTCAATAGCATTTTGTTTTCTGGAGCTACTAGAAGTGCATTTCATTGCCACAAGCCCTTCACATCGACGGCCATACATTCCTATCAGTCTGTTTCATCTTTTAATAGGTATTCATTTTTAAAGGCTAGAAATTAATGATTGGGAAATGCGCTAGTGAAGTAAATCTGATGACAAACGTCTTGTAGAATTTCCTGGAATGGCTCCGGAGTGATACATTGGAGCAATGTGCATGCATTTATATGTGCAGGGCCCGTGGGGAAGTGTTGTTAGTTGCACCTTTAACAGAAATGGTTTACTTGATTTTTCCAAGTTAAGAATAAAGTCTTCAGTCTGCTGTTCACCTGGTTATTTCTTCTTTCTCCTTGTCACCATTGCTACTTGGCTTGGATATTCCCAAGAAGGTACAATACAAACTGCATTCACTCAGTGTAAAAAGCTCATGAGAGATCTTCAGACCCCCAGCGAACCCCCCCTGTTAAAACACTCCAGATTATTAAAATGTAGACTGAAATCTACTAGTGAATTTCATTGTGAATCTTAGTACAGATTTAGTCTAGGAAATAATACTTTGTAAACTCCGCCTTAAAGAGGTTTTCCAGGTAACGCTGGATGTCAGTCTGGAGATACGCTGGAGGTGGAGCGGAAGCGCCGCTCCCACCCCTGTGTAGTGGCCGGTGCTCTTATTGAGATCAATGGACTCCAGCCTGCAATTTCAAGCACAACTGCCAAAGACTTCAGTAAAAGCTGACAACCCTGGTGTATCCTGGCACTGACAGCCGACGCTGCCTGGAAAACCCTTTGTCCCTTTCCCACTGCAGCCAATTTTCATCTTCCTGACACAGTCCCACTTCAGATCTGTCATGTCACTTTGTGGTAAGAAGTTTGGCATGTTTTTACATGAAATTGTCCAATAGCACAAACTTAGTCTAAAGATGTGCCAGCTTTGTGAAGCAGCATGAGACACATTTTAAGACTGTCTAGTGGAACCTTATACCACCTGTTTGCCAAGAGTTGGGGGCAAAAGCTGCTATAAAACTCAGCCCTTTTTTGCACCAAAATTCACATTTATTCCACACGGTCTTCCCAGCCATTTTTCAGACTTGGTTAAAAAGTGTCTGAAACATCTCATAAATGTGTTACAAAGCCTGAATAGTAAATCTGTCCCAGGGCACCGGAACATAAAATGGAGCTACTAGTAGTATAGAGACATTACTAGCCAGTCGTTGCATGTACTTCAGTAGTCTCAGTGAAATGCCCATTTTGATTGGCTGGATTTTCCATCAAAGTGCCAGAGCTTTGGACTGCATGTTGTCACGTACACTCGTAACTTGTGTATGAGAGCAGGTACTATCAAAATCTCACTCCATACACTATGCTGTGTGTACATACTGTGCTTTGTTAAAATATTCACCTTGATGATTTCCTGTTTAGTTGCATTACATCCAGGAAATAAAATGGATCTCTGGGGGGTTGTACCATTTGATTGACACAACATGCCTTACACTTTGTGCCATGGTAAAAATAAAATTGCATTTTCAAACAACATTTATGACAAGAAATAGGGGACTTTAACCCTTTCCAATCCAATTTGTATCCTGGTTTTCCTAGGGGGCTTACTCTTTTTCTGCCGTTATACAACTGCGCCATATGCTGGCTAAAGCCAGTACTGCATGAGGTGATACGTTGAATAGGCTCTGACAGCAGAGAGGCTGTCAATATACAGTAAGAGAACCCTGACGGACGTCTTCAAACATCGAAGCTGTACAGCCTTAAATAATGATGTCTTTAAATGTCAGGCAGTGGATTGGGAAGGGTTAATGTGCATAAGTTCTAACTCTCTGAAATTCAGTAATTTGTGGCGCCACCTCTCACATTACAGGTGATGGTCTCTTGAAGCTCGTTGTGATTTTTGCTACTCCTTCCACATCTTTCACGTTCAATGGACTGTGGCAGTCGCAGTGCAGATTCTCATTGGGATCGAGGTCTGGGCTTTGACAAGGCCATTAGAATTAAACCCCTAATGACCGTCCATATGCCTTCTTATTCAGAGTGCTACAACTTTATATTTACATCTATTGGCTTGCTTTTTTGCAAGATGAGCTTTCTCATTGGTACCATTTTGGTGTGCAGATAACTTTTTGATTGCTTTTTTTTTTTTATTATTGTTACAGCAACTTTGACTTTTTTCAGACCCCATTCACCATGTGATATAAATGACCTGATTTTTGCAGGTCAGTGCAATTACGGCAATACGAAAGTTATATAATTTTGTTCTTTCATCTTTTACTACTTTTGCACAATAAGGTCTCCTTCACACAGACATAGTTGTGCACAATATGCAGAGAATAGAATTTACTGACATCAATGGGTTTGTTCTATTTTTTTTGTGTGCACGAGAAATGTGTGTGCAAAATAGAGAAAATGCTCTATATTTTTTGCATTTGTGCAAAAAATGGGGCTCATAGAAATCTATGGGGAAACACACACAATAGGCAAGGGGATACATGAAATACAGCAAGGGGTCCTTGTCACAGTCACAGTCTTGGGTCAGTACAGAGATCTCTCCCATGATCTGTTTATACCCCTGATATATCTATACATAGTTATTAGAGCACCCCCTTGTTACAGTCCTGGGTATAAATAGAGTTATAGAGATCTCTCCCATCATCCATTTATTCATAAAAGTACAAAACATAAAGCAAGTTTTAACAATATCAGAACATAATCTTTTTGGCATTAACAAAAACAAAACAATACCTAATGTAATTAAATCGGTCCAAACAAAAAGAGTATATACAAACTAGCCAGAATACCTCAAAGAGAAGCCATAACAAGATAAATGAACAAGTAAAACCAAATAGCACAATCATAATACACATAAACAAATTGCAAAGGAAGATTTTTTTAAAATCATGCCGCTTTGGCCTTCTCTCGGGCATGATCCTTCTTTCTTCCTCTTCTGTGCTTGTATTTCTTGGATCTTTATCCAGAAACGTTCACCCATGTTTTGGTTCCTGTCTATTCTAACAAGACCCGCCTTTCCCTTCTCCACCTCTTCCTACTCTTTTGGGGAAAAAAAGGAAAAGGACAAGTAATAGAAATTAGTGGCAGTGCAGGAGAAGCCTCCCCAACCATACCTCCACATACACATGCATACCTAAAGAAACAAACTATAACCCACAATCCCACCTGTTCTACTTTATATGTCTATAAATTCATAGCCACATATATTTACCCCAATGCGTGGTGGGGACCTTACTGAGCCACCTGCATGACTCAAACCACCTTACACAACAAAAAAAAAAACAATGTACCCGATTTTATAACACTGTATACATATTGCACTTATCCTGACCACGCAGAATTCTGAAGGCCCTATACGCCCACTCAGGATAGGAGAGGTCAGACAGCTGAGGCCAGCTAATGGAAACCCTCTACCCTTCTATAGACCTCTGCATTAAAGGAGCAATGAAGCAGGGCATGGGGGGGAGGCGCAAGAACTACACTCTTCTCGGGGAGCAATTTATTTCCTCAGGGTTTCGGTACTGGAGATCATCGTGGAAAGAACACCAAGCCAAACCCCAATATTTCGACAGCATGCTTGCGGAATTAAGTAACACTAACCCACCCTCCAGGTTCTGACTTGGGCAGTTCCTGAGGGCCAATGATTTCAGGAAGTGAGAGGCCAGAATCCTTTTGTCCAGGAATCTCCTCGACAGGGTCCTGATCTCCACAACCCCCAAACCCTATTAACTAATAACATTCAGAACCGGTGCAACATAAGCCAGTTGATATCCATGGGTTGTACAAAGTTCTTTCACTCGTCCCCCTGTCTCCCAATCTTAGAAGAAAGGCCAAAACAATGGCTTGGAGTAGACTACCCATAAGGAAGCCCTTTCTGGATTCCAAGAGTTTTCTATGTTGGTCTTAATCCCGTGGTGCAAATTCTTGGGGCACAGGGAGAGTGCCCGGGAGATCAAAACAAGGATTGCCATCTCCTAAACATGGGCTTTTGCACTTATCCCAATTGACTTGGCACCCGGAAACTACTGAATACTTATTAACCTCCAACATCATCCATCCCGCCTTCGCTGTAGAGGAGACAAAAATGTCATAAGTGTAAGCCACCACCTTTAGAGCAGAGCCCGGCCCCTCTAGAACCATGTGGCCAATGGTCCACGACCCAACCTCCTTAGAAAGGGGTCTATCATGAACACATAGCAGCAGGCTCAAAGGACAACAGAATCCCCTCCAAAGGGGTGCCTGATCCAACCGTTCACCAGTGGGAAACTCAGCCTCTTTGTATAAAGTCATTAGCCAATCCACAATCCCCCCTGGTAGACCATATTTCAAAAGGACGGATGAGAGGTACTTGTGATTAATCCTATCAAACACCTTTGCCTGATCCAAGGTAAGCAAAAACCCTCTCAAGTTTCCAGTCTTAACCCGCTCCACGGCCTCCTGGACACCTAAAAATGCTCGCGCGAACTGCACCAAGCGTCTAATATTTTGGCCAGAATCTTCAGGTCCGCATTGAGAAGAGCTATGGGCCTCCAATTCTCCACATGGGACGAATCCTTACACTTTGACAAAATAATCAGTTCTGACTTCCTCATTGATTTTGTCAGAAAGCCCGAGGAAAGAGACTCATTAAACTCTTTAGTCATAGAATCATAGAATGGTAGAGTTGGAAGGAACCTCCAGGATCATCGGGTCCAACCCCCTGCTCAGTGCAGGATTTACTAAGTCATCCCAGACAGATATTTGTCCAGCTTTTGAACACTTCCATTGAAGGAGAACTCAGCACCTCCTGTGGTAACCTGTTTCACTCATTGATCACCCTCACTGTCAGAAAGTTTTTTCTAATATCTAATTTGTGTCTCCCCCCTTTCAGTTTCATCCCATTGATTTTAGTCTTTCCTTGTGCAAATGAGAATAGGGCTGATCCCTCTGCAGTGTGACAACCCTTCAGATATTT
Organism: Eleutherodactylus coqui; assembly: GCF_035609145.1. Taxonomy (NCBI): domain Eukaryota; kingdom Metazoa; phylum Chordata; class Amphibia; order Anura; family Eleutherodactylidae; genus Eleutherodactylus; species Eleutherodactylus coqui. Next base: position 195,769,035 of record NC_089843.1, on the reverse strand, counting down.
GTAGACCGCTATTAAGTCTCCTCTCAGCCTTCTTTTTTTTCTTTTTAGTCAATAGGATAGCCAAATGCTCCTTGAAAGTCTTATAGTTAAGCCATCTGTACCTGGCGTTTTCTTGGGCTTAAGTCTATCAACGGCAAGTCATACTTCCTCTTCCCTGATGGGTTCTGTCAAAATGTCAAAAGATGGAGTCACCTCCTCCCCAGGGATGGTTTTGGCCAGGAAAGCTGCCATCTCGAGCTAGATCCTTCCTTGACAAAAGTTGTGAGTAGTAGGATCTGATGACCTCCAGGAACCCACAACTGGACCTCTCCTGATATCCTGTACTGCCAGTCAGTTCTGTCACCAATCTACTATTCACTATGAAGACCTGGGTTGTACCATTGGATTGGCGTATTGCCAATGTGGTTCCAATATACAAAAAGGGGTCCAAAAAAGAGCCTGGTAACTGCAGGCTGGTAAGACTCACTTCAATAACTGGAAAAATATTCGAGGGGTTTCTGAGAGACGCCCTTCTAGAATACCTCAAGGAGAACAACGAAATAACTCCTCACCAGCACGGGTTCATGAGGGGTTGATCATGTCAGATCAATTTGATCAGCTTCTACGATGAATAAGTTCTAGGCTGGACCTGGGAGAGTCTATTGATCTCGTATATCTGGATTACTCTAAAGCATTTGATGCTGTGCCGCATAATAAACTGATATACAAGATCAATCACAGAAAATGGCCGTTACTTACTGAATGAGGAGTGCATGTAGATGCATCCTCTCACCATGCAGGTAGCTGACTACCAAATGGAGGAGCAAATAACACCTGTGCAGGACACTGATAAGACAGCCACTCACACTGCCTCTTAATAATGAGGGGGGTGGCTGCTTGGCTTTCACTCCCAAACATAGTGGATACAGGGTACCAGACCATTCTGATATATGTAGTTCACCATGCAGACCAGCAACCTATTAATGACGCCATGATAATTCGGCGGGTTGCCCTGCATTTCCATCAGTGAACCACATGTTGGAGAGGCCCCCCGACAACAGAGCGGCCAGTAATTTACAGTAAGAATACCCTGCTGGACGTCTTAAGACATCGGAGCTGTACAGCCTTCAATTAGAATGTCTTCAGACGTCAGACAGTGGATTGGAAAGGGTTAAGACAAGTACTAAGGGTGCACTGTGTAGTCATGTCTGGGTCTCCTATATATTAGGACATGTACTAAGGGTACACTGTGTAGTCATGTCTGGGTTCCTATATATTAGGATAAGTACTAAGGGTGCACTGTACAGTCATGTCTCATTCTCCTAAACAATAGGAAAAGTACTACGGGTGCCCTGTGTAGCCAAGTCTGGGTCCTCTATATATTGGGACATGTTCTAAATCGGACTACACAGTGCACCCTTTATACTTGCCCTAGCTTAAAGAGCAGTCAGACATGACTACACAGTGCACCCTTAGTATTTGTCTTAATAAATAAGGGACTCAGAGACATGACTACACAGGGCACCCTTAGCACTTGTCCTAATTTATAGGAGACTAGCCACGACTACACAGTGCACACTTAGTACCTGTCCTAATATATAGGAGACAAGACAGGACTACACAGTGTACCCTTGGTACTTGTTCAAATATATAGGGGACCCAGATATGACAACACAGAGCACCCTTAGTGCATGTCCCAATATATAGAGAACCTAGACTTGGATATTTTCCTATTGTATAGAAGACCAAGACATGACTACACAGGGCACCCTTAGTACTTGTCCTAATATGTAGTGGACCCAGACATGACTACACAGGGCACCCTTAGTACTTGTCCTAATATGTAGTGGACCCAGACATGAGTACACAGGGCACTCTTAGTAATCGTCCTAACATATAGGGGACCCAGACATGACTACACAGTGCACCCTTAGTACTTGTCCTAACATATAGCGGACTCAGACATGACTACACAGTGCACACTTAGTACTTGACCTAATATAGGGTGGACACAGACATGGCTACAGAGTGCACCCTTAGTATATGTCCCAAAATATAAAGGACCTAGACTTGGCTACTCAGGGCACCCATAGTACTTTTCCTATTGTATATAGGGGAGCAAGTCATGACTACACAGTGCACCCTTAGTACTTGTCCAGAAATATAGGGGAGAAAGACATGACTACACAGTACACCCATATATGACTACACAGTGCACCCTTAGTACTTGTCCTAATATACAGGAGACCCAGACATGACTACACAGTGCACCCTTAGTACTTGCCCTAATATATGACACCAGACATGACTACACAGTGCACCCTTAAGTACTTGCTCCAGTATATGGAGGACCCAGACATGACTACACAGTGCACTCTTAGCACTTGTCCTAATATATAGGTTACCAGACATGACTACACAGTTCACCCTTAGTATATGTCCCAATATATAGAGGACCCAGATTTGGCTACTCAGGGCACCCTTAGTACTTATCCTAATATATAGGGGACCCAGACATGACTACACAGGGCACCCTTAGTACTTGTCCTAAAATATAGGGTACTCAGACATGACTACACAGTGCACCCTGAGTACTTGTCCTAATATATAAGTGACTTCGATATGACTCACAGTGCACCTTTAGTACTTGTCCTAATATATAGAGGACCCAGAAATTTCTACACAGGGCACCCTTAGTACTTGTCCTAACATATAAGGGAGCAAGACATGACTGTACAGTACACCTTGAGTACTTTTCCTAATACATAGGAGACCCAGACATGGCTACACAGTGTACCCTTAGTACATGTCCTAATATATACGTGACCCAGATATGACTACATAATGCACCTTTAGTACTTGTCCTAATATATAGAGGACCAAGACATTTCTAGACAGTGCACCCGTAGTACTTGTCCTAACATATAGGGGACCTAGACATGACTACACAGGGCACACTTAGTACTTGTCCTAAAATATAGGGTACTCAGACATGAGTACACAGTACACACTTAGTACTGGTCCTAATATACAGAAGACTCAGATATGACTACACAGTGTACCTTTAGTACTTATCCTAAAATAGAGGAACCCAGACATGACCACACAGTGTACCCTTAGTACATGTCCTAATATATAAGTGACCGATATGACTAAACAGTGCACCTTTAGTACTTGTCCTAATATATAGAGGACCCAGACATGTCTACACATTGTACCCTTAGTACATGTCCTGATATATAGGAGACCAGACATGACAACACAGTGTACCCTTAGTATATGTCACAATATATAGAGGACCCAGACATGGCTACACAGTGCACCCTTAGTACTTTTCCAATTGTATAGGAGACCCAGACATGACTACACAGTGCCCCCTTAGGACTTGTCCTAATATATAGGAGACCAGACACGACTACACAGCATACCCTTAGTACTTGTCCTAATATATAGGGGACCCATACATAACTACACAGTGCACCCTTAGTACTTATCCTAATATATAGGGGAGCAAGACATGACTACACAGTGTACCCTTAGTACGTGTCCTGATGTATAGGAACCCAGACATGACTACACAGTGCACCCGTAGTACTTGTCCTAATATATAGGAGACCTAGACGTGACTACACAGTGTACCCTTAGTACATGAGCTAATTTATGTGACCCAGATATGAGTACACACGGTACCTTTAGTACTTGTCCTAATATATAGAGGAACCAGACATTTCTACTCAGTGCACCCTTAGTACTTGTCCTAATATATAGGGGACACAGTGCACCCTTAGTACTTGTCCTAATATACAGGGGACCCAGAGAGGACTACATAGTGCACTCTTAGGACTTGTCCTAATATATAGAGGACCCAGACATGACTACACAGTGGACCCTTAGTATACGTCCCAATATATAGAGGACCCAGACTTGGCTACTCAGGGCACCCATAGTACTTTTCCTATTGTATAGGAGACCGAGACATGACTACACAGTTCACCCTTAGTACTTATCCTAACATATAGGGGAGCAAGACATGAATGTACAGTGCACCTTTAGTACATGTCCTAATACATAGGAGACCCAGACATGACTACACAATGCACCTTTAGTACTTGTCCTAATATATAGAGGACCAAGACATTTCTACTCAGTGCCCCCTTATTATTTGTCCTAAAATATAGGGTACTCAGACATGACTACACTGTGCACACTTAGTACTTGTCCTAATATATAGAGGACCCAGACATTTCTACACAGTGCACCCTTATTATTTGTCCTAATACATCAAGATCCAGACATGACTACACAGTGCACCCTTCATACTTGTCTTAATATATGGGAGACCCAAACATGACTACACTGTGCACCCTTACTACTTGTAATATGTAGGAGACCCAAACATGGCTACCTAGTGCACACTTAGTACATGTCCTAACATATGTGATGCAGAAATGACTACACAATTCCCCCCTAGTACATGTCCTCATATATTAGGGAACCAGACATGCCTACACAGTGCACCCTTAGTACTTGTCCTAAAATATAGGGTACTCAAACATGAGTATACAGTGAACACTTAGTACTTGTCCTAATATGTAGGAGAAACAGACATGACTATACAGTGCACCCTTAATACTTGTCCTACTATATAAATGACCCAGATATGACTACACAGTGCACCCTTAGTACGTGTCCTAATATATAGAAAACCAAGACATTTCTACACAGTGCACCCTTAGTACTTGTCCTTATATATAGGGGACCTGGACATGACTACACAGTTTGCCCTTATTATTTGTTACAGTTCGCCCTTATTAGTAATTGTCCTAATTTATAGGAGATCCAGGCACAACTACACAGTGCATCCTTTTACATGTGCCATTATATAAGTGACCCAGAAATGACTATACAGTGAACCCCTTTAACTTGTGCTAATATAAAGGCGACTCAGACATGACTACACAGTGCACACTTAGTAGTTGTACTAAACTATTGAGGAACTAGGCATGACTACATGGTGCACCCTTAGTGCTTGTCCTAAGTAATCGGGCATGTCTGCTTCCCCAATATATTAGGACATGTACTAGGGGGGGAATTGTGTAGTCAATTCTGTGTCACATATATTAGGACAAGTACTAACCGTGCACTGTGTAGCCATGTCTGGTCTCCTATATATTAGGACAAGTACTAAGGGTACACTGTGTAGCCATGTCTGGTCTCCTATATATTAGGACAAGTACTAGGTGTGCACTGTATAGCCATGTCTGGGTCCCCTATATATTAGGACACGTACTAAAGGTACCGTGTGTAGTCATGTCAGGGTCACATATATCAGGACATGTACTAAGGGTACACTGTGTAGTCACTTCTAGGCCTCCTATATATTAGGACAAATACTAAGGGAGCACTGTGTAGTTCTATATGGGTTCCTATACATCAGGACACGTACTAAGGGTACACTGTGTAGCCATGCCTGTGTTCACTATATATTAGGACAAGTACTAAGGGTACACTGTGTAGCCATGCCTGTGTTCACTATATATTAGGACAAGTACTAAGGGTACACTGTGTAGTCATGTCTGGGTCTCCTATATATTAGGACAAGTACTTGGGTGCACTGTGTAGTCATGTCTGGTCTCTTATATATTAGGACAAGTACTAAGGGTGCACTGTGTAGTCATGTCTTGCTCCCCTATATATTAGGACAAGTACTAAGGGTGCCCTGTGTAGTTATGTCTGGGTCTCCTATACAATAGGAAAAGTACTAAGGGTGCCCTGAGTAGCCAAGTCTGGGTCCTCTATATATTGGGACATATACTAAGGGTGCACTGTGTAGTCATGTCTGGGTCCTCTATATATTGTGACGTATACTAAGGCTGCACTGTGTAGTCATGTCTGGTCTCCTATATATTAGGACAAGTACTAAGTGTACACTCAGTAGTCATGTCTGAGTCCCCTATATATCAGAACATGTACTAAGACCTTAGTGAGACGGGCGTTTTTTTGCACGATTTGCGGATCGCATGACGGATGCGCATCCGCAAATCGCGTGACCGCTGCGCGCAAGTCGCCCACAAATAGCCCGAAAATCTGCTCCTAGCCGCATTTCATTAGAAACGGGCCGGAGCTGTCCAGCGCATTGCATTCAATGGAGACGGCAATAGAGCCGGCTCCATTTAAAGCAATGCGCTGCGGGCGAGCCCGGGATGAATTGTCGGGAAGGGCTTAAATATATAAGCCCTTCCCTGCAATTCATCCTAAAATGTGTAAAAATAAAAAATATATATATACTCACCTTCTCCCGGCAGCCGGAGCTCCGCGCGGCCGTCCTGCAGTGGGTGTGAAGGGGGTGTGAGTCAGACCTGCCCCCTGATTGGCTCAGCGCTGAGCCAATCAGAGGCATGTCTCACTCACACCCATTCATGAATTCATGAATGGATGTGAGTCAGACCTGCCCCTGATTGGCTCAGCGCTGAGAGGCAGCAGTCACTCACCCATTCATGAATTCATGAATGGGTGTGTGAGTGAAACCTGCCTCTGATTGGTCAGGGCTGTGACCAATCAGAGGCAGATCATTCAGCAGGCGGGGATTTTAAAGCCCCGCCGGCTGAATAGTGCCGAGAAGCAGTTCAGGAGAACTGACAGCGGCCGCGGCTGGACTCCGGCTGCAGCGGAAAGGTGAATATACAATTTTTTTTTTATTTTAACACATTTTAGGATGAATTGCAGGGAAGGGCTTATATATTTAAGCCCTTCCCGACAATTCACCCCGCGCACGCCGGCAGCCCATTGCTTTCAATGGAGCGGCTGTATTGCCGGCACCATTGAATTCAATGGGCAAACATTGTTCTTCTCTGCCACAGCTGTTACAGCTGTGGCAGAGAAGAATGATTTGTCTTCTATATGTTCTCAATGTTCTCAATATGTTCTCCATTGAGCGCATATAGAGAAGAGAACAGGAATCGCAGATCGCAGATAGGTGCGATCTGTGATTTCTGTTCTATAATTTATCGGACGAGCGCATAAAAAGCGCCTTTCTGACTAAGGCCTAAGGGTGCACTGTGTAGGCATGTCTGGGTTTCTATATATTAGGACAAGTACTAAGTGTGCACTGTGTAGTCATGACTGAGTACCCTATATTTTAGGACAAGTACTAAGGGTGCACTGTGTAGGCATGTCTGGTTCCCCTATATATTAGGACATGTACTAGTAGGGAATTGTGTAGTCATTTCTGCATCACATATGTTAGGACAAGTACTAAGGGTGCCCTGTGTAGTCATGTCTGGGTCCTCTATATATTAGGACAAGTACTAAGGGTGCACTGTGTAGTCATGTCTGGGTCCTCTATATATTAGGACAAGTACTAAGGGTGCACTGTGTAGTCATGTCTGGGTCCTCTATATATTAGGACAAGTACTAAGGGTGCACTGTGTAGTCATGTCTGGGTCCTCTATATATTAGGACAAGTACTAAGGGTGCACTGTGTAGTCATGTCTGGGTCCCCTATATTAGGACAAGTACTAAGGGTGCACGGTGTAGTCAGGTCTGGGTTCTTTATATATTAGGACAAGTACTAAGGGTGCCTGTGTAGTCATGTCTGGATCTTGATGTATTAGGACAAATAATAAGGGTGCACTGTGTAGAAATGTCCTCTATATATTAGGACAAGTACTAAAGGTGCACTGTTTAGTCATATCTGGGTCTTCTGTATATTAGGACAAGTATTAAGTGTGCACTGTGTACTCATGTCTGAGTACCTTATATTTTAGAACAAGTACTAAGGGTGCACTGTGTAGTGAGGTCTGGGTCCCCTGTATGTTAGGACAAGTACTACGGGTGCACTGTGTAGAAATGTCTTGGTCCTCTTTATATTATGACATGTACTAAGGGTGCACTGTGTAGCCATGTCTGGGTCTCTTATATATTATAACATGTACTAAGGGTGCCCTGTGTAGTCATGTCTGGGTCTCCTATGTATTAGGACAAGTACTAAAGGTGCACTGTACAGTCATGTGTTGCCCCCCTATATGTTAGGACAAGTACTAAGGGTGCACTCTTTACTCATGTCTGGGTCCACTATATATTAGGACAAGTACTAAGGTTGAACTGTGTAGTCATGTCTTGGTTTACTATACTTTAGGACATCTACTAAGGGTGCACTGAGTAGAAATGTCTGGTTCCTCTATATATCAGGACATGTCCTAAGGGTACACTGTGTAGTCACATCTAGGTCTCCTATATATTAGGACGAGTAATAAGGGTGCACTGTGCAGTCATGTCTTGCTCCCCTATATATTAGGACAAGTACTAAGGGTGCACTGTGTAGTCATGTCTTGCTCCCCTATATATTAGGACAAGTACTAATGGTGCTCTGTGTAGTCATGTATGGGTCCCATATATATTAGGACAAGTACTAAGGATGCACTGTGTAGTTATGTCTGGGTCTCCTATACAATAGGAAAAGTACTATGGGTGCCCTGAGTAGCCAAGTCTGGGTCCTCTATATATTGTTACATATACTAAGGGTGCACTGTGTTATCATGTCGGGTCTCATATATATATGGACAGGTACTAAAGGTGCGCTGTGTAGTCATGTCTGGGTCTCCTATGTATTAGGACATGTACTAAGGGTGCACTGTACAGTCATGTCTCGGTCTCCTATACAATAGGAAAAGTACTATGGGTGCCCTGAGTAGCCAAGTCTGGGTCCTCTATATATTGGGACATATACTAAGGGTGCACTGTGTAGTCATGTCTGGGTCCTCTATGTATTAGGACAAGTACTAACGGTGCACTGTTTAGTCATATCGAAGTCACTTATATATTAGGACATGTACTAAGGGTGCAGTGTGTTGCCCTGTTTGTGTCCCCTATATATTAGGACAAGTACTAAGGGTGCACTGTGTAGTCATCTCTGGGTCCCCTGTATATTAGGACAAGTACTAAGGGTGCACTGTGTAGCCATGTCTGTGTCCCCTATATATTAGGACAAGTTCTAAGGGTGCATTGAGCAGAAATGTCTGGGTCTCCTATAAATTTGGACGAGTACTAATGGTGCTCTGTGTAGTCATGTATGGGTCTCCTATATATTAGAACAAGTACTAAGGGTGCACTGTGTAGTCACAGCTGGGTCCCCTATACAATAGGAAAAGTACTATGGGTGCCCTGAGTAGCCAAGTCTGCGTCCTCTATATATTGGGACATATACTAAGGGTGCCCTGTGTAGTCATGTCTGGGTCCTTTATATATTAGGACAAGTACTAACGGTGCACTGTTTAGTCATATCGAAGTCACTTATATATTAGGACATGTACTAAGGGTGCAGTGTGTTGCCATGTTTGTGTCCCCTATATATTCGGACAAGTACTAAGGGTGAACTGTGTAGTCATGTCTTGGTTTACTATACTTTAGGACAAGTACTAAGGGTGCCCTGGGTAGTCATGTCTGGGTCTCCTATACAATAGGAAAAGTACTAGGGGGGGCCTGAGTAGCCATGTCTGGGTCCTCTATATATTGGGACATATACTAAGGGTGCACTGTGTAGTCATGTCTGGGTCCTCTATATATTAGGAGAAATACTAAAGGTGCACTGTTTAGTCGTATCAAAGTCACTTATATCTTAGGACAAGAACTACGGGTGCACTGTGTAGCCATGTTTGTGTCCCCTATATATTAGGACAAGTACTAAGGGTGCACTGAGTAGAAATGTCTGGTTCTTCTGTATATTAGGACATGTACTATTGGTACATTGTGTAGTCATGTCTAGGTCTCCTATATATTAGGACACGTACTAAGGCTACCCTGTGTAGTCATGTCTAGGTCTCCTATATATTAGGACACTTACTAAGGGTGAACTGTGCAGCCATGTCTTTCTCCCCTATATTTCTGGACAAGTACTAAGGGTGCCCTGTGTAGTCATGTCTGGGTCTCCTATACAATAGGAAAAGTACTATGGGTGCCCTGAGTAGCCAAGTCTGGGTCCTCTATATATTGGGACATATACTAAGGGTGCACTGTGTAGTCATGTCTGGTAACTTATATATTAGGACAAGTACTAAGGGTGCACTGTGTAGTCATGTCTGGGTCCTCCATATATTAGGGCAAGTACTAAGGGGTGCACTGTGTTGTCATGTCTGGTCTCTTATATATTAGGACAAGTACTAAGGGTGCCTTGTGTAGTCATGTCTGGGTCCTTTATATATCAGGACAAATACTAAAGGTGCACTGTGTAGTCTTTTCTGAGTCACATATATTATGAGGGGAAGCAGGGGTCGCAACGGTGACCCGGTCCTTGCACTAAGGGGGCCCAGGGGCGCCGCCATATTCAACATGCACAGTGTGTGCATTACCGGCGCTGTCGGACGCATTATGGCTGAGAAGGGAGAGGAGAGAGACAGGAGGCAGCGCCGCAGGTCGGCACTCACAGAGGGGAGGGCTGTTACACGTGGAGTCGGCAGGCAATAACAGGCTGCCGACTCCCACGGCGTGCGGCCCTCCCACTAATAGGCTGCAGCTGTGAGTGGTCACAGATGCAGTCTATCAGTTTCTGCCAGCCAGCGATTACCAGGGGCAGGGGCTAGTGCAGCTCTACTTACCTCCGGAGCGCTGGATGCACAGGAGGACCTGTGGCTGCAGATCACATGACCAGGCTCTGGTCATGTGATCAAAGGACAGGACTTTCCATTACAGGCTGCCCAGAGACTGCTGCAGAGGTAAGTAGAGGAGGAATTGCAATTATATATGTATAGCTGGTATATGTTATACCAGCTGTATATATATATAATTATATACAGGAGATACACAGGTTATAGCAGCTGTACATATATAATTATACTGTACATTATAATTACCTGCATGGGACATACAACTAAATACAGGGATATATACATCCAGTATATAGTGATATGTACCATGCTGGTGTAACCTATGTATCTCATATATATATACACACACACAGCTGGTATAACCTATACATCCTGTATATAGTGATATAGACCATGCTGGTGTAAATATTATACTATATACTACCGTGTTTCCCCCAAAATAAGACAGTGTCTTATATTAATTTTTGTTCATAAAGGTTTAACTTTTTACATGTATAGCTGCCTGGACATTATTTAAATTGCCTTTTTTAATTAAGTGTTAGCAGAACTTAATTCTGGAGTAGGGCTTATATTTCAAGCATCCTCAAAAAGCCTGAAAAATCATTTTGCATCCTCAAAAATAGATGCTCCTAATCAACTTGTTAACTGCGTTAAAGACAGCTGTCCTAAATGGTCACCTGTTTAAAAGACTCCTGTCCACAGACTCAATTAATCAGACTCTAACCTTTACAACATGGGCAAGAACATAGAGCACTTTGTAGTCATATCTCAGTCTCCTATATAACAGGAAAAGTACTATGGGTGCCCTGTTTAGACAAGTCTGGGTCATATATATTGGGACATGTACTAAGGGTTCACTCTGTAGTCATGTCTGATCTCCTATATATTAGGACAAGTACAAAGTGTGCACTGTGTAGTCATGTCTAGCTCCCCTTTATATTAGGACAAGTACTAAAGGTGCACTGTGTAGACATGTCTGGGTTTACTATACAATAGGACAAGTACTAAGGGTGCACTGTGTAGCTATGTCTGGGTCCCTTATATATTAGGACAAGTCCTAAGGGTGGCCTGTGTAGTCATGTTGCAGCATCCCATAAGGTGACCCCAGACACATGGCATACATTGAGGAGCTGGGAGGGCAAAATGCTGGCTTGTCACAGTGGCATTCACCATGCTCCCTCCTGGAGGGATGCACGCAGCCAAGGCCAGTGTGGCGCTGGGCCTTTTCCGGACAGCCCTTGAAAAGGGATGCCCAATAGATGGTTGAACAGGAATTGCGGTTGTCACAGTTGACGCCAACGTTCTGGTATCCACCATCATGAACCTCGGCGGAGAATAAATGAGCTGCAGACAGGAATAGACTATTTCAGGTACCTGGGAACAGTCAGAGCCTGGAGTAACTTTTTTTTTTTTTATTCTTTATTTATGAATTTTCCATTTTTCCAAAACAAGTTAAATCCCTGTTAGGTAATGCAAAGAAAATGACAACCTGCAACCCAAACAGTGGTACAAAATTCCCCAACTGGATTAAGACAAAGTGCTAAACCTTAAAGCATGTACAATAATCCCCTGGAGGTGGGCCCATTCAGGCACTACCTATGGTATTGCAAATGTGAACTGCAACTATGCTTGATCCCGAATTTTGCAACTCCTGTGAGGAGGGAAGGAGACCTTCATCAAAGATCAATCCCCAACCCATTCCTCCCCACACCTCTGCCCAATCCCCACCCACCCCATGTACCCTCTATATGCCTCTATTCTCGTGATAGTGACGAAGAACCTCCTAATTTTAAACAGCTGACTGTGGAGTAACATTAGAACAGCGTAAAATGGAAAAACAAACCATGGGAAAGGAGAAAAAAAAGGAAGAAGAGGAAAGAAAAAAAAAGGGGGGGAAATCAAAATCTAAAAAGGAACAGAATAGAACGGAGGAAGAGTACATCGTAAGGCATAGTCTTGCATTTGTCCCCATATTATTTGGCAGGACCTTGGCGTACTGCAGCATCCCTTTCTGAACATTACTAAGGGCGTAATTCCGCTCTCTAGTGCTCTTATGAGTTGAATATGTTTCGGAATTCCAAAGAATCCTGGAATTCGATCCAATAAAACCAGGTTTTCTGAAACTTATCTTGTGTACCTTTTACTGAAGCTGTCAAATCCTCCATCTCCATTATCTCTCTAACCATTCTAAACCACATCTTAATTGAGGGAGACACATTCTGCCACCATAGCCTAGGAATACATGCTCTTGCTGCATTTACCAGATGGCGTACCACAGACTTTTTATATGTGGACACAGGTATGTCCTTGAGATGCAGCAGGAACAGTGCGGGTGATTTGGGTAGAATAAAGCTTGTGAATTTGGAGGTAATCCGCTATACTTCGGACCAGAAACTGGCCAACATTGGGCATTCCCAAAATATGTGTAGCATTGTACCTTGTTCTCCCCCACATCTCCACCACTCAGGGGAAATGGAAGAGAACATCACGTGCAAGCGAGAGGGCACCCTGTACCAGCGCGTAAGGATCTTGAAACCTGATTCCTGGATTTTGCTAGAGATAGAAGATTTATGTGTGAATGTGTAAATTCTATGTCTCTGCTCTTCTGTGAGTGTGATCGACAGTTCTCTTTCCAGTTCCGTATAATGAGGGGGCTATCGAGTCAGGCTCGGTATTCAATAGATTATAGATATGTGAAAGCGTATGTCTAGATGGGTCTTTCCCCAGACATAACTGTTCAAATTGGGTCTTTGGGCGGATGAAACCTTGGGGTTGGGGAAGGGATGCATGGAAGTGTTGGAATTGAAGAATTTGCTACGTTGAAAGGGGGGCTGGAACTGTGACATTGGCTAGGGATTCGACCGAGAGCCAATTTTCCTCTTGTATAAAATCAACAGGCTTGAATTTTTTGTTGTCTAGCCGGAAACCACCTTTCTCTAATCCCGGTGGAAAGGAGGGGTTCCCCAAAATTGGGAATAGTGAAGAGGGGGCCGGTGAGAGATCCTTTCTCTGAAAGACCCCAAGAGTGGTCTTCATAGTGGGACCGATTGTGGGGTGATCTTTGACCTCAAGGGGCAAGTCATCTTGTAACCAGGGTAGCGCTATTAAGGGCACGGATGAGGCTCCCCCCTCCACAGACACCCATTGCTTGGTATCCCTGTGTCTGTGCCAATCCATCACCCTCTGTAATTTGGAAACTTGGTGGTATGCCCTTATGTCTGGAAGACCCAGACCCCCCTCCATTTTAGGCCTTACCAATGTGGCCCGAGCTATTCGAGTGGGTTTATCTGCCCAGATAAATTTGTTCATTAGGGAATTCAGGTGTCTAAAAATGTTGAAGGTATATGGATTGGAAGGGCCTGAAAAAGATAAAGCAGTCTTGGCAGAATGTTCATTTTAAAAATCGAACATCTACCAAACCACCCGTTCGTCCTGGCGTTCAGGTCAGTTTTAATCTTCCCTAGTAACCCTGGATAATTAGCTAAGTAAAACTTTGTGTCTGCGGTTAGGTGTATACCTAGGTATTTTATGTTTTCTTTGACCCAACGAAATGAGAAGGACTCTTTCAGGTGTACTACTAAGGATTGAGGTAGGGAAATATTTAGTGCAGCGGATTTTTGGTAAGTTATTTTGAAGTTGGACAATTGGGCATATCTTATAAGTTCGGCTATTAAGTTGGGCAGTGAGACACATGGCGCTGATAGAAAGAATAATAAATCATCCTCATACGCCGCAACCTTGTGCATGTCCCTTCCCGTCCGTATCCCCGATATGTTAGGGTTGGCGCGGACATGCCCTAGAAAGGGTTCCAGGCAAAGGACAAAAAGAAGGGGCAAGAGCGGGCAGCCTTGTCTCGTACCATTTGAGATATCAAATGACGAAGAGATATGACCGTTGGTCCTCACCGAGGCTGATTGAGAGATGTGTAGAAGCTTGAAACCCATAGCATCATATGTGACTCCAGGCCAATGTGTCGCAGGGTTTCCTGCATAAACTCCCAGTCCACTCTGTCAAATGTTTTATCAGCATCTGTGGAGAGTAGACCTAGTGGGAGGGACATTTTTTTAGCTATGTGGATGAGGTTAATAGCTCTAATGGTATTATCTCTTGCTTCTCTCAGAGGGATAATGCCCACCTGATCTCTGTGTATTATGTGTTGAAGTAAGGGGGAAATTCTGCTAGCTAATATTTTAGTAAATATTTTGAGATCTACATTCAATAGAGATATTGGACGGTAATTTTGACAAAGGGTTGTGTCTTTTCCTTCTTTTGGTATGACTGTGATGTGTGCTTTCAGTGTGTCCTTTGGGAGGGGATTACTGGATGCCACAGAGTTGTATGCCTGTAGGAAATGTGGGGAGATGATATCCAAAAAGGTCGTGTAATATGTGAGGGGGAACCCATCTGGCCCTGGAGCTTTCCCCGTTTGTGAATCTTTTATTGCGAGAGCCAATTCCTCCTGTGTGATCGGCGCCTCCATTGACCTGATTGCCTCTAGGGAGAGACTGCCCACACCCGATTCTTGGATATAGGCCTGTATGGTGGCTCTCCTTAAGGCTCGCCCTTCCTCTGACAAGTTAGGTGACAAGTTATACAGGGATTGGTAATAGTCCCTGAATATTTCTGATACCTCCTGGGGTAGGTGATGAAAAAGACCCAGCGGGGTAGCAATGCGTGGAATATTTGTTCGAGCCATTTTCTTCCTCAAGGCTTTAGCAAGTGTGCGACTAGGTTTGTTACCATATTCATAATAATGTCTTCTACATTTTGTAAATACTGCCTTAGCCTGTGACAGGAGAAGAGAACGGACCCGTGTCCTCAGTTGAACTAGCTCAGCCCCTAATGCACCATCTAGGGTGACCTTGTGTTTTGTCTCCAGTGTCTGTATTTTTCCCAAGAGGTCATTTAGTAGCACATTCCTTTTTTTTTTTTAATTACGAGAACCTATTTTAATGAGGCAGTCCTGTATAACACACTTATGAGCCTCCCACACAGATAGCGGGTTAGAATCAGGTAGCACATTATTGTTGAAATAATCCTGTAATGCTTTTTGAATCTCTGCCTTTGTGAGGGGGTTCTGGATAAGAGACTCATTAAGTCTCCAATGCCATGCCCTGCTAGATGTTGAGAGGAATGATAGAGACATGGTGACTATGGCATGATCTGAGAAAGATATATTGTCGATACTTGCTGCTGAGAGAAGGGGTAAGCTTGAGTGTTGGAGCAGGAAATAATCTATGCTGGAATAAGAGTTGTGGGGAGATGAGAAAAAAGTGTAATCTTTGGTGGACGTATGCAAGATTCGCCATACATCAACCAATTGGTGTTCATGTAGTGTGTTCCGAAATCTTTGATGCATGGAAGCTGGCAAATTACTAGTCCCTTTGATGAGTCTATTACTGGGTCCAAAGGGATGTTCCAGTCCCCACCTAGCACCAGGGTGCCCTCTCTGAACTTGTCCAGCTCCTCCAGGGTGCTCTCAAGGAAGGCAACCTGGCCGGAGTTGGGTAAGTAAAGGGAAGCCAATGTGACCAGTGTGCCCACAAGTTTACCCTTGATGAACAAGTATCTCCCCGCTCCATCCACCTGCGTCTCAAGGTGTTCCCAGGTGATTGAGTTAGCGATCAGGATGGAAACCCCTTTCGTTTTGGAGTCCGGGCATGCGCTATGGTAGCCATCTGGGAAACGGGCGCCAGTGAGTCTAGGTAAAGAGTCCAGCCGGAAATTAGTCTCTTGTATGAAGGCGACTTGTGCCCTTTTCTGCCATAAGAGACGAAGGAGAGAGGATCTCTTTTCAGGAACGTTCAATCCCTGAGCATTGAGGGAGACAAATACAATGTTATTTTTATGCGATGACATCTCTTCCTTAAATAATAAAGGAGAGGGAGAAAGAAAGAGAGAATAAATAAATAAATAAATAAAAATTAAGTAAGTAAAACAAATTCAAAGAAGTAATTGGATAACCCTGCCAGGGAAGAACGGATTGGCAATAAGAGAGGAGAGAGCGAGGGTAAAAAAGAAAAAAAAAAAAAAAAAGATATAGGACGGTTGGGGAAAATAGGGGGCTGCCTTTAACCCCTTAGTGACGGAGCTTTTTTCCATTTTTGTTTTTTCCTCCTCCCTTTTAAAAAATCGTAGCTCCTTAATCTATCCATCGACGTCGCTGTATGTGGGCTTGTTTTTTGCGGGACGAGTTGTATTTTTCAATGGCACTATTTATTGTATCCTATAATTTGCTGAAAAACTTTTTAAAAATTCTTAGCGGAGAGAAATGGAAAAAAAACGACATTCCACCATCTTTCGGTGCGTCCTGTTTCTACAGCACACAAATTACAACAAAAACGACCTGATATTTTTATTCTATGGGTCAGTACAATTGCTACGATACCAAACTTGTATAGTATTTTTTTTGCTGTAGTACTTTTATTTATTTTTTTAAGATATTTAATTTTTTTCAATTATTTTCTGCGGTCATTTTGTGCGCACAATAACTTTTAATTTTTTCGTCGACATAGTTGAGCAAGGGCTCATTTTTTGCGGGATGTCCTGAAGTTTCCGATAGTATCAATTTGGAATACATAGGACTTTTTGATCGCTTTTTATTGCGTTTTTTCTGGGAGACAGGGTAACTAAAAAAGTGTATTTCTGGCGTTCTTTATTTTTTTTTTCAGACGACGTTCACCGTGCGGGAAAAACAATGCACTACTTTGATAGATCGGACTTTTACGGACGCGGCGATACCAAATACATATTTTTATTTTATGATTTTGATTTTTTAATAATGGATATGGCAAAAGGGGGTGATTTAAACATTTATATCTTTTTTTTTATTGACAATTAAAAAAACTTTATTGATTATTTTTTTTACATTACTTTGAAGTCCCCCTGGGGGACTTTAACATGCGATGCTTTGATCGCTCCTGCAGTATGACGTAATGCTATAGCATTACGTCATACTGCTTTTTTACAGGCAGTCTTTCAAGCCACCCTGTGTGGATGGCTTGATAGGCAGTCTGCTAAGGCAGCCCTGGGGCCATTCATTAGGCCCCCGGCTGCCATGACACCTGCACGGCTCCCCCGATCTCACCGCGGGGGGGGGGGGGGCGTGCGGGACCCCCAAACAGCATTTGGGGGATTTTAAGGGTTAATAGCCACGATCGGCCGAGCGCAGCTATTGCCCGCGGGTGTCAGCTGTAATACAGCTGACACCCACGCTGTATGGAGGGAGATAGCGCCGCTACCTCCCTCCATACACGTCCTGCAACAGCAGGACGTAGTTTTACGATAGGGCTGTCACTAAAGGGTTAAAGTCTCTACACTAATGTTAAAGCCTTACCAAACTTCTAAACAAAGAAAAATCTAACGTCTTGGATCCTGTCTCCTCGGTGCCTGCCAGGGGGAGAGACAGGGCCCAAGACTCCCTAAATGGGGTGCCGTGGAACAGCAGGGCACCTGGAGCGCTTATCACTACTCCTAACGGTTGGCTATATAGTGTCAAATTTAGCCTAAGATCTAGGTGTTGTTTCAACCCGTACTCCGGACTACCACCCCCTGAAATGTTGAGGACCCTCTGTTTTAAGCTTCTTTGTTTGGTGCCCCATACCACAATTGATAGAGATGCTTGACATGGTAACTGTGGGAACCCAATCAATAGATATGGAGAATGGTGTGCAGAGTTCACTTGCTCCCCTTCAGCCCCTAAGGCGAATGTGTGAGTCTTGTGTGCTATATGAAATAGTGAGGCGTTTACAGTCCCACTTCAAACTGCTCATTCTCCGTTCTTGAATCAACCTTGCATTGATGCCAGGGTGAAAGCACGACTGATTCTCTCAGGGGTTCCCCTTGAAGGAAGTCTGGCAGAGCGAAGGTAGTCAACCTCCACGTGATTATTGACAAGTGGGAAGACTTGGGATACAGTCCAATCAGGTATTGGGACAGCTTCCACTCCCAAGAAATGAAAGGCTCCTTCTAGATCAGCATGCGAGCGGACTGCATATGTGCGTCCACGTTTTTTTAGGATAATATGGAACGGGTGCCCCCATCTGTATGTCACATCTGCTTCTCTGGCTGCTTCCAGGAGAGGACGCACAACTTTGCGCATATGGAGGGTTAATTTGGAGACATCTAAATGGTACTGCCCCCATTTCCCATGCTCTGCGCAAAATCTCCTCCTTTTGTCTGTAGAAATGTACTCTACATATGACATCCCTCGGGTAATTAAGATTCCTGTTTCTTGGGCCCATTAGCCGATGTACCCTGTCAAGCTCTAGGTCTCTATCCTCTGGTCTATTCAGCACTTTGTTGAAGATGGCGACAACGCAGTTGTAGAGCGCTTCTGGGGGGACGTTCTCCGGTATACCCCTTAACTTCAGGTTGTTGCGCCGACCCCTGTTTTCTATATCGTCTAGGTGCAGAGTCAGGTGGCTTAGCTGAGCGTGCTGGGAGTCCACTGTCTGAGATAGTTGCTGTAGTTCAGAGGTAGACTTAGAGGCATTTTGTTCTAACTTCAGAATCCGTTCTGATAGTGATTGGATGTTCTGGGACATGGCTTGGATGGCTAATGTGTGTTTTTCTTCTATCCGCCTGAGCTGTGCTTCCAGGTCATCTATTGTGGGCAGCGCGCTCACCATTCTCCATAACTCCTGCAATGTATAAGAAATATCCGTCGAGCGGGGGAGGGATGTATCTGCCCCTTCTCTTGGAGCACCTTGACTGCATGGGTCTGCCCCTGCGAAGGGATTGTGAAAAGCCAGTGTCCCTGAGGAGGGGGCCCCCAGAATAGAGCCGGCAAAGCTGAGGCTACCCTCCATTTGATCAGTGCCTGCTGCATGGTCTTCAGCACAAGGTGACTCCCTGCTTCTCCTCTGCGCTTCTGGTGTCAGGTTGGGGAAGGGGGGGGGCTCACACATTGACTTTTTGCCTCCAGGCCATCCAGAGGGGGGGGGGGGGGGAGGGAGCAGAGCTCTGTATCCCTCTCTCCCCTTGCACTATATCTCTGCTGCTCCCCCACCCCCTCCTCTGTTCTCAGGGACCTGTCCTCTTTACCTGAGGGGTAAGACTCTCTCCCCTTCAGTTGTTCTTCTCCCTTCCAGCTGTCAGTGAAGGGTTTTCTGGACTGTCCTGATGGCTGCTGCCTGTATGCCTGTGCAGGGGGGCTCTCACGCTGGGCTGGGCAGAGCTGTCTCTTGGGTGTAGAGTTTCACTCACCCCCTCCTGATGGTCCAGAGGTGGCTGTGCCTCCACTTGCTGTGCAGGGTTGAGCTTCTGTCTCTCTGCAGCCATGCTCCCTCCTCTCTCCAAGGTCCTATCAGTGTGCTCTGGGGGAGACATTGACAGCTGATTCTGTATCTCCTGGCTTGCCGACGTGCAGAGGCTGTAGCCGCGCTCTGCATATAACGGCGCAGTGGTGTTTCAGGGGCTGCTACTGCCGACCCGCTCTTCTTGTTGCCTCTGGCCATGCTTTTAAGCTTTGGTAACGGTCCTGGGGTATGGTGACCAGTCTATAAGGTAATGTGGATCCGGAGCTCTTCCGCCTGGAGTAGCTTTACTGGGTAACAACTCCAACAATACAAGGCAAAAAAAAAGACAGTATTCCAAATGCAGGTAGAGTTATGGATATATACAGACAGACTTGAAGATAAGTACCTCCACACAGCAATCCCAAAATTCAGAACACCTGTGTGTGTGACAATTGTAGATGCATACCTCTACCCAGCGGTCCCAGAGTTCAAGACGCTTGGGTGTGAATAATTGAAAGAAAGAAAGAGTAGCTCTGCACTGGGCCTTCAGAAAGTCTCACTCACTAGTTGCTCACTATCTCTCTTGGGGGCTCACTCCTCATCAAAAAAAAAAAAGCACTCCAGGTAACCTCTCCTCCTCTTCAACACATAAGGGCTGAAGCTACCCCTGTGTACCTCTGTGCTTTGCTCTTTCAGCTGGAACTCAAGATGGAAGACCACAACTACGACTCCCTTTCCCGCTCTCAATCGCACACATTTATAGCCCCTCTCATCCCATGTGACAGGACATAAATGATTACGTTTACAGTCAGTCAGCTAATACTTAACCTCTCACTTGCTGCAGCTGTGAAATACACATAACAGAATGACAAGACAGTTTTGCACAGAGCATCTACATAAGCCATACATGTATGACATTATGGAGGGGAGCAGGAAAACGTACTGGGCCACTACAATGTCTGGGTCTCCTATATATTAGGACAAGTACTAAGGGTGCACTCTGTTGTAGTAATAATAATATAAATGTGTTTCTTAAATCAGCCTAGGCAAACATATATATGTGTATATTCTCTGCATCTTCCAGAATTAGCTATCAAGGGATGGAATTTCTTATTTCAAGTACTGCATTCTTTCGGTTCAGATTGGAATATTAATAAAGTCTATGCTACTTGGGTAAATAGGAATTATGTGTTCACATAGCGACATACACCCGGGGCGTAAACATATGTTAATCATTAGTGTCATTACATACTAGGCCAATCATGAGTTGTTATGATGTTGGGAGGGGCATGCACGTAATTAGTGCGTCATGGTCAATTATATTTGGATTGTACTTCCTTTGAATAAACCAGAAGAGTATTGGGGGCTGACGGATAACATCTATCAGTTCAAATACATATATTCATGCATGAAGCTTCTCATTATAACCAATCTGGAGCAGATCAGTGAAATCTTCTGGAATATGATTTATTCCCATAACAACTCTGTAGTCATGTTTGGATCCACTATATATTAGGACAAATAAGAAGGGTTCACTGTGTAGTCATTTCTGGGTCCCCTATATCAGGACATGTACTAACGGTGCATTGTATAGTCATTTTTGGCTCCCCTATATATTAGGGCAAGTACTAAGGGTGCAGTGTGTTGTTATGAGGGTGCAATCATGAGTTGTTATGATGTTGGGAGGGGCATGCATGTAATTAGTGCGTCATGGTCAATTATATTTGGATTGTACTTCCTTTGAATAAACCAGAAGAGTATTGGGGGCTGACGGATAACATCTATCAGTTCAAATACATATATTCATGCATGAAGCTTCTCATTATAACCAATCTGGAGCAGATCAGTGAAATCTTCTGGAATATGATTTATTCCCATAACAACTCTGTAGTCATGTTTGGATCCACTATATATTAGGACAAATAAGAAGGGTTCACTGTGTAGTCATTTCTGGGTCCCCTATATCAGGACATGTACTAACGGTGCATTGTATAGTCATTTTTGGCTCCCCTATATATTAGGGCAAGTACTAAGGGTGCAGTGTGTAGTGATTTCTGGGTCCCCTATACACTAGGAAAGTACTAAGGGTACCCAAAATATAAGGACAAGTACTAAGGGTGCACTGTGTAGTCATGTCTGGATACCTATATATTAGGAAATGTACTAAAGGTGCACTGTGTAGCCATGTCTGGGTCTGCTATATATTAGGACAAGTAATAAGGGTGCACTGTGTAATCATGTCTGGATCCTCTTTATATTAGGTCAAGTATTAAGGGTGAACTGTGTAGCCATGTCTGGTTCCCCAATATATTAGGACAAGTACTAAGGCTGCACTATGCAGTCATGTCTTGGTCCCCTATATATTAGGACAAGCACTAAGGGTGCACTGTGTAGTCATGCCTGGTTCCTCAATATATTAGGACAAGTAGTAAGGGTGCCCTGTGTAGTTATGTTTGCGTCTCCTATATATTAGGACAAGTAACATAGTAACATAACATAGTAACTGTTAGATTGTGCTGCTCGGACCTGTAGTACTATGGTTTCTGGGAGCACATTTACACAGGCGTGGCATAATTGTGCTGGCTGGGTGTGGTGATGATCTGCTAACCAATCCCTGGAGTCTTTTCTCACATATATACCCAGCTACTGCCAGTGTCTGTTTGGTGTCCAGGGTGAGCAGTAATGTTTTCTTCTGTGTTGCAGCTTGCTGTGTGACTTGTGTCCTGTTGTCTGTGCTGTTGCTGTGTGAACTGTGCCTGGTGCTGCTGGATCATGTGTCTTGTTAGAGTAGGGACCGTGAGACATGAGGACCCTTGATTGCTGGGCTCACGGCTTAAAGGGGTTGTCCCGCGGCAGCAAGTGGGTCTATACACTTCTGTATGGCCATAATAATGCACTTTGTAATGTACATTGTGCATTAATTATGAGCCATACAGAAGTTATAAAAAGTTTTATACTTACCTGCTCCGTTGCTGGCGTCCTCGTTCCCATGGAGCCGACTAATTTTCGCCCTCCGATGGCCAAATTAGCCGCGCTTGCGCAGTCCGGGTCTTCTGCAGTCTTCTATGGGGCCGCTCGTGTAGAATGCCGGCTCCGTGTAGCTCCGCCCCGTCACGTGCCGATTCCAGCCAATCAGGAGGCTGGAATCGGCAATGGACCGCACAGAAGCCCTGCGGTCCACGGAGACAGAGGATCCCGGCGGCCATCTTCAGCAGGTAAGTATGAAGACGCCGGACCGCCGGGATTCAGGTAAGCGCTGTGCGGGTTGTTTTTTTAACCCCTGCATCGGGGTTGTCTCGCGCCGAACGGGGGGGGGGGGGGGGGGGGGGTTAAAAAAAAAGAAAAAAAAACGTTTCGGCGCGGGACAACCCCTTTAAGTGACTTGGTCAATTCACGAACTAATGCTTTATACTTATATTACAGCTATTCCATCTGCTTTAGCATGCAGGGATGTTTGGGAGAGTGTGTTGGCTGTTTGTCCTATGTTATGGCTGACTAAATTGGTCTGACATAATTGATCCCTCATGAAAACATGCTGATGAGGGGTTATACTGTTGTTTTCATTGAGGTATTCTAGGATGGCGTCTCTCAGAAACCCCTCGAATATTTTTCCAATTATTGTAGTGAGACTTACTGGCCTGTGGTTACCATGCTCTGTTTTGAACCCTTTTTTGTATATTGGAACCACATAGGCAATGCACCAATCCAGTGGTATAACTCCGGTCTTGATAGTGTCCATAAATATAAGAAATAGTGGTCTAGCTATCACGTCACTTAGTTCCCTTGGAACCCTTGGGTGTATTCCATGTGGACCCGTTGATTTATGGATTTTAATAGTTTTTAACCGACTCTGCACTTCCTCCTGTGTTAGGCATGCAATATTTAGTGTGCGGTACATTTTATTGCATCTCGTGTGACAGTTCTTTTTCGTTCATGAATACACTTGAAAAGAAACTATTTACAGTGGTGCCTTGGCTTAAGAGTTTAATCCGTTCCGTGATGGAGCTCTTAAGCCAAATCATTCGTATGTCAAATCACTTTTCTTATTGAAATGAACTGAAACGTCATTAATGCGTTCCATTTCATTTCAATGGGAAATATTTTACACTACATGTAAAAAAACTAAATGTCAATACTCACCTCCCGCCAGTGTTCCGGTCCTCATGCAGGTCTCTCTCGCTGCTGCAGCCTGCCGCGTCCCTCCTTCATGCCGACAGAGCATTTCTTCCTGGAAGCCGGGCTTGAATACCCCACCTCCAGCAAGTTTATGCTCTGATTAGTTAATCCAGCGCCGCGTCAGCCACTGAAACCCAGCGCTGGATTAACCAATCACAGCCATTCAATGATGTCATTGAATGGCTGTGATTGGTTAACCCAGCGCCGGCATTAATTAACTTGCTGGAGATGTGGTATTCAAGCCCTGCTTCAAGAAAGAAATGCTCTGTTGGCATAGAGGAGGATGCGACAGCCTGCAGAAATGCCACAGACCATCGCGAGGACGAGAATGCTAGTGGTAGTTGAGTATTAGAACCCCCGAGCCAGCTTGCGAGCCCCTTGACTTGCGAGCAGGCTCGTAACCTGATTTTTTTGCTCTTAAATCAAAGCAAAAATTCGGGAGCGAGACAGTCAAGAAGCTCGCAAGCTGGGTCACTCGTAAACCAAGGTACCACTGTAATAGATTTACCTTCCTTCCATCTTCTATGATTTCTCCTGCATTATTTGTTAAAGGGCCAGTGCTCTCAGTGCAAATCTTTTTACTGTTCATATAATTGAAGAATAGTTTAGGGTTATTTTTGCTCTATTTGGCTGTCAGTCTTTCTGCCTCCTCTTTAGCAATTTTGATCTTTTCTTTACATATTTACTTTTTTTCCCTGCACGATTTTTGCGCTTCTATGCTGCCCTCTTGTTTTAGTAGTTTAAACACTTTCTTTATTGCCCCCTTTACAGTCTTGTCGAGCCACATTGGTTTCCTTCTACTTGTAGTTCTTTTGTTTTCAAAGGGTATGAACTGCTCACATGAGGTAATTAGGATATTTCTAAACTTCTCCCATTTGTTGTCTGTACTATTCTTTTTGATGCTGTTGTCCCAATTAGTGTTACCGATAGTAATTCTGAGCTGATCAAATTTTGCTTTACTAAAGGTAATATTTTTTGTTGCTCCCTGATAGGGCTTCTATTTGAATGACAGCTGAAAATTAATTATATTGTGCTCACTATTTCCCAAGTGTCCCTCAAACTGCACCTCCATTATTCGGTCTGGTTTGTTAGTTAATAATAAGTCTAGAGTGGCCCTCACTCTAGTTGGCTCCCGAACAATCTGGGCAAGGTAGTTATATTTAATTGTTCTCAAGAACTTATCACCCTTGCATGGTTTGCAGGTATCGTCTACCCATATTATATCTGGGTAATTGAAGTCCCCCATAATAATTCCCATAATTATTACTTCATTGCGGTTTGACACCTCTTCTATCTGCCTTAATAATAACATTTCAATTTCTTCTGTAGCTTTTGGTGGCCTATAGAAAACCCTATGAGGATTTTGTTATTTTCTTCTCCCTGTAGTGCTAGCCACAGAAATTCCATGTGTATATTTACTGCACCTATATCCTCCCATAGCCTCTGCATTAAGTAGGATTTAACGTACAAACATACCCCTCCCCCTTTCTGTTCCCCACCGTGTCTTTTGAAGTGATTGTAACCCTGTAAATTCACCACCCAATTGCATTTTTCATCAAGACATGTTTCTATTATACCCACTATATCGTAATTTTCATCAGTCAAGCTCACCCACTTTACCGATCAGACTTTACTGATCAGACTTGTTGCATTTGTTGCCATACAATTTATACGGTTGTTGTTGTTCTTTATATTCATTGTGCTCCTACTGGTACTATTGGCTGATCTGACAGTTCTAACTGTACTAACCACACCCCCTGATCAACCCCCATTCCCATTACTTAGCTCCAGGTCGCTATCTACACTGTCTACCTCCCGGTTTCTGTTTTTGCCCTACCATCCAGTCCCTAGTTTAAACACTCCTCCAGTCTTCCAGCCATCTTCTTGCCCAGCACAGCTGCCCCCTCCCAATTAAGATGCAGCCCATCCCTACAGTAGAGCCTGTAGCTGACAGCAAAGGCAGCCCACTTCTCCAGGAACCCGAACCCCTCCTTCTTACACCAACTCCGGAACCACTTGTTTACCTCCCTAAGATCCTCCTGCCTTTCTAGTGTGGCTTTAGGTACAGGTATTATTTCCGAGAAAACTACCCTGGAGGTCCTCGCCCTAAGCTTGGATCTAAGATCCCCTGAAATCGTTTTTGAGGGCCCTCCACTGACCTCTAATTTGTTCTTGGTGCCAATGTGCACCATGACCGCTGGATCCTAACCAGCCCCTCCCAGTAATCTGTCAATCTGATCTGCGATGTGTCGAACCCAAGCGCCAGGAAGACAACACACCGTTCGATGATCTCGGTCTTTATGGTAGATTGCCCTATCTGTCCCCCTTATTTTACATTATAAAAACGGTATAGATGTAGCAATTATATCAGCATTGCAGAGTGGTTTCATTGTTAATACTAATTAATAGAGATGAGCGAACGTACTCGTTTCGAGTACTTACGCACCCGAGTACCGCCATTTTCGAGTACTTCGGTACTCGGGTGAAAAGATTCGGGGGGCGCCGGGGGGCGGGGAGAGGCGTGGCGGTGCGGGGGGTAGCAGCGGGGAACAGGGGGGAGCCCTCTCTCTCTCCCTCTCCTCCCCACTCCCCACTGCTACCCCCCATGCCGCCACGGCGCCCCCCGAATTTTTTCGCCCGAGTACGGAAGTACTCGGAAATCGCGGTATTCGGGCGAAAAAGGGGCGTGGCCGAGCACGTTCGCTCATCTCTACTAATTAACTAATGCATCCTGAAATTTTTATTAATAAAATTACAAACATAACAGTACAAAATATTAACATATTACAACAGTAAACTGGCACTCTGAACAATTATGTCGAGTATTTTAAAAGCCAACTGCTCCACATCGCCATCAACTTTGCAGAGATCATTTCCATGAGGTGGCACCACTGACTTCCATTGTTTGGCAATCAAATAAGAATCAGACATGAATATATGGCCTATCATTTTTTGCGAGGCTCAGGGATACCTTCCAAATTCAATAACAAAAGGGCACTCAGTCTTCTAATAGAATTGGAATTTGAGAAGTTTTTAACCCCTTAGTGACACGGCCCCTTTTTCTTTTTCCATTTTCGTTTTTTCCTCCCCCCCTTCAAAAAAAAATTATAACTCCTTTATTTATCCATCGACGTCTGTATGAGGGCTTGTTTTTTGCAACTTGTATTTTTAAATGATGCCATTTACTGTACCATATAATGTACTGAAAAACTGGAGTAAAATAAAAAAAACGACATTCTGCCATCTTTAAGTGCGTCTTGTTTCTACGGCGCACAAACTGCAACAAAAGCAACATGACAGTTTTTTTCTATGGGTCAGTACGATTACTACGATACTAAACTTGTATAGGTTTTTTTTTCACTGTACTATTTTTTTTTTCAAAGACATTTAATTTTTTTCAATTATTTTTTGCGGTCATTTTGTGCGTGCAATAACCTTTTAATTTTTCCGTCGACGTAGTTGAGCGAGGGCTCATTTTTTGCGGGATGTCCTATACTTTCAGATAGTACCAATTTGCAATACATACAACTTTTTGATCGCTTTTTATTGTGTTTTTTCTGCGAGACAGGGTAACTAAAAAAGTGCATTTCTGGCATTCTTTATTTTTTTTCGTGCAGGAAAAATAATATGCTACTTTGATAGATCGGACTTTTATGGACTCGGCGATACCAAATACATATTTGTATTTTATTATTTAGATTTTTTAATAATAGATATGGCAAAAGGGGGGTGATTTAAACTTTTATACCTTTTTTATTACAATTAATAAAACTTTATTGATTTATTTATTTTTTTTACTTTACTTTAAAGTCCCCCTTGGGGACTACAACCAGTGATGCTTTGATTGCTCCTGCAGTATGACGTAATGCTATAGCATTACGTCATACTGCCATTTGACAGGCAGTCTATCAAGCCACCCCACGGGGATGGCTTGATAGGCCAGTCTGCTAAGGCAGCCCTGGGGCCTTTCAGAAGGCCCCCAGCTGCCATGACACCTGCATGCCCCCCCCCCTCGATCTCACTGCGGGGGGCCCATATGGGACCCCCGAACATAGTTCAGGGGATTTAAATGCCGCTGTCAGAATTGACAGCGGCATTTAAAGGGTTAATAGCCGCGACCGTCCTATTGCGGCTATTGCCCGTGGGTGACTAAACAGCTGACGCCCGTGCTGTATGAAGAGCGGTCGCGCCGTGACCACTCTTCATACATACCCCGACGCTCCATGATGTACCCTTACGTCCTGGAGCGGGACGGGGTTAAAGAAGGACAATCCCAAAATATATGAAGGAGTCAGCCTTTTTGATTGCAACCCCTCCAACAATGGTCACTTTCGATTAAGCCCTGTTATTAAGGGCTACTGGAGTTAAATACCAGCATTAGAGATGAGCGAGTGTACTCGCTAAGGCAAACTACTCGAGTGAGTAGTGCCTTATGCGAGTACCTGCCCGCTCGTCTCTAAAGATTCGGGTGCCGGGGGGAGAGCGGGGAGGAACAGGGGGAAGATCACTCTCCCCCCCAGCACCTCCCTGCTAACTCCCGCAACTCACCGATCTCCCCCAGCCGGCACCCGAATCTTTAGAGACGAGCGGGCAGGTACTCGCATAAGGCACTACTCGCTCGAGTAGTTTGCCTTAGCAAGTACGCTCGCTCATCTCTAACCAGCATGCTACAAGTTTTATACATACTTCAAGTATCACTGAGCCTTTGGTTACTTTAGATGCGAGTTTGACTGCGGTTTCCCAAGTTTCAACGCCAAACAGTGCCTTTAAATCTTTCTCCCAATTTAATATGTGCGTCTTTATGTTCAATACACCATTAACGGTCAGGCAATCATAGAAAACTTCTATCTGGGAGTTTTTTGTTATAGACTTTCACTTCAAAATCCCAAAGATTTTTATAGGTATTTTAATCTTCTGCAAATCTGTTAAGCGCAAATGTGATCTTATTTGGAAGTATCTTAGCCTTTTGCCTTCTGGCAAATAGTTTTTTTTTATATTATAGCTTCAAATGGCATTACATCAGATCCTTCCAAAATCTATTCTATATAAGATATCCCCCTTGATTTCCATATGCTTAAGGACTAGAGATGAGCGAGCGTACTCGGAAAAGCACTACTCGCTCGAGTAATTTGCTTTATCCGAGTATCGCTGTGCTCGGGTCTGAAGATTCGGATGCCGGCACGGAGCGGGGAGCTGCAGGGGAGAGCGGGGAGGAACAGAGGGGAGATCTTTCTCTCCCTCTCTCCCGCCCGCTCTCCCCTGCTCCCCGCTGCGATTCACCTGTCAGCCGCAGCGGCACCCGAATCTTCAGACCCGAGCACAGCGATACTCGGATAAAGCACATTACTCGAGCGAGTAGTGCTTTTCCGAGTACGCTCGCTCATCTCTATTAAGGACAAATCTTTGATATAGAATTCTAGTGTTTCTATGGGTATATTGGGTTTCATTAATTGAGAGGGATTATTTAAGCTCCGAATGAGGTGTTTCGAATTTTCAAAAGAGGCATGTATTGTAGGGGATAAGTTGGAATTTATGATTTTTAACGATGGGGATCCTCTATCAAAAGATAAAGTAGTTGCCCAAAGCAAAACACTCAAAGATCTTTGACCCACCTCTGCTTCCTCAATTACCCTCCAGCCTATGTATTTTATTGGGGTTAGCCAGTGCTTTGTTTGGTTAATAATTGCGGCTTTTTGGTATGCTTCAACTTTTGGCTTACCTCCTTCTTCTTTACCCACCCATAGTGTCAGAATAGTTAATGCTACTCTAGGCTTTTTACCCTTCCAGATAAAGTTAGTAATTTGCCTATGGAATTTTTAAAGAAATGTTTTAGGGACTATAACTGGGAGGGATCCAAAGACATATAGGAGTTTCGGGAGGTCATCGTTTTGTAAACTGCAATTTTGCTCATCCAAGATAGATTATGTGACTTATACAAGTTCATTTCCTCTTGTAAGGAGATAATAAGGGATTGAAATTTCTTTCTAACATAAGCTTTATAGGGTGCGTTAGAACAATGCCTAAGTGTGAGACACTTTCCGTCTGCCAATCAAAGGGGAATTCTCTCTGCAAAGCTTTTTTGTGGCTTGGTATGATATTGATTCTCATGGTGACATCCATTTCTCCTTCCCATGTGCATAAACTTACATTTATCAATATTGAACTTAATTTGCTATTTTTCTACCCAAGCTTATCTAGGTCCCTTTGCAGCCGCACATTGTCGTCCTTTGTATTAATTACCTTGTATAATTTCATATTGTCTGCAAATATCGATATTTTACTGTGCAGTCCTTCTATAAGGATAAATATATTGAACAGAATGGGGCCTAATACTTAATCCTGTGGCACCCCATTAGCAACACTGGGCCAATCAGAGTACGATTCATTAATTACCACCCTCTGCTTTTTATCTTTACACAGATACACACGTTTTTGCCCAGTCCGAGTCTCATTTTATATATCAACCTAGTATGGGGCACAGTGTCAAATGTTTTAGAAAAAAACAGATATACAAGATCAATAGACTCTCCCAGGTTCAGCCTAGTACTTACTTCATTGTAGAAGCTGATCAAATTGGTCTGACATCATCGACCCCCTCATGAGGGGTTATACGGTTGTTTTCCTTGAGGTATTTGAGGATGGCATCTCTCAGAAACCCCTTGAATATTTTTACAATTATTGAAGTGAGACTTACCAGCCTGTAGTTACCAGACTCCCTTCTTGTCCCCTTTTTGTATATTGGAATCACATTGGCAATATGCCAATCCAGTAGTACAACCTAGGTCTCAAAAGTGTCCCTAAATAAAAGAAATAGTGGTCTGTTTATCACGTCACTTAGTTCCCTTAGAGCCCTCTGGGTGTATTCCATCTGGGCCCAGCGTTTTTTTAGTTTTTAATTTTTTTTTTTTTAAACACCGCAATTCCTTCTGAGTTAGGCAGGTGATATTTTGTGTGCAGTTCATTTTATGCCCTGCATCTCGTGTGACATTTCTTTTTCCTTTGTGAATACTTGAGAAAAAACTAAATAGATTTGCTTTCCCCCCTATTTAATAGATTTGCTTTCCACCCATCATCTTCTATGATTTCTCCTGGGGACCCAGACATGTCTACAGATTGGGGCTCTATTAGAGATGAGCGAGCATACTCGCTAAGGACAATTGCTCGATCGAGTATCTCCCCGCTCGGAAGAAAAGGTTCGGCTGCCGGCGCGGGTGACAGGTGAGTTGCGGCCATGAGCCGGGGGGAGCGGGAGGGAGAGAGGGAGAGAGAGAGATCTCCCCTCCGTTCCTCCCCGCTCTCCCCCGGCGCCGGCAGCCGAATCTTTGCTCCCGAACGGGCAGGTACTCGCTAAGGGCAATGCTTGATCAAGCAATTGCCCTTAGCGAGTATGCTTGCTCATCTCTAGTCTCTATATATTAGTACTTTTCCTAATACATAGAGGACCCAGACATTTCTACAGATTGCACCCTTAGCACTTGTCCTAAGTGTGCCCTCTGTAGTCATTTCTAGTTCCCTATAAATAAGGACAAGTACTAAGGGTGAAATGTGTACTCATGTCTGGATTCCCATAATATTAGGACAATTACTAGAAGTGGCACATACTTTTATGGAGTCTAATTACGATCTGGGGCACTAGTGATGAGCAAACTTTTAAAAACTTCAATTAGCCTGGTTGGTTCACCAAATTTTGGCAAAAAGGTCAGTTTGTAGCAAATAAAAACTTCACTAATTCTCCCTGAAACTGGTGTGTAACACTATCTAAGGCTGCATTCCCATGAACGTATATCGGCTCGGTTTTCATGCCGAGCCGATATACGTCGTCCTCATGTGCAGGAAGGGGGGGGGGGATGGAAGAGCCAGGAGCAGGAACTGAGCTCCCGCCCCCTCTCTGCCTCCTCTCCGCCCCTCTGCACTATTTGCAATGAAAGGAGGTGGGACGGGAGCTCAGTTCCTGCTCCTGGCTTTTCCATTCACCCTCCCCCCCCTGCAGATGAGGACGACGTATATCGGCTCGGCGTGAAAACCGAGCCGATATACGTTCGTGTGAATGCAGCCTAAGAGCCATAAAAGCTCAGTATAACACTCTTAGGGCTCCTTCTAACAGGCAAACTTTTCAGCAGTATTATGTGAGCCACAACCACCAGGAGTGTCTCCAAAATATGGAAGAAATGCAAATCTCTTCATTATACTTTCTCTCTGTACATTGCACTTCTGGTTTAGGCTCACAAAATGCCGATGAAAAATATACCCTTGTGAAGGAGCCCTTAGGTCGCCTAGGAGTGTAAGTACTTTTGAGATGTTTTTAGAGGGAATCTTACACCTAGGTTTAGTTCTGTAAGTTAGGCTACCTACACAGGCAAGCAGCATCATTGCGTGTGTTTTCATAGTGATGCGAGGCATTTTTCTCTCAAAAATGCCTCCTTTCACTTCAGTAAAGTAGCGATCATCAGGCATAGCTTTCAGCTGCATTGAAGGATTGGCAAGAATCATAGAGTGGTAGAGTTGGAAGGGACCTCCAGGGTCATCTGGTCCAACCCCCTCCTCAGTGCAGGATTCAATAAGCTTTTGAGGGTCTTATGCCCATTTAGAGAGAGTTCCTCTCAGAGATGGGTCATTAGTGCAAAGGTAACGGGTCGAGATTGGGGAGAACAGGGGTCTGAGGTAGGGATTGGACAAAATGGAACACCTGGAGGATCCGAAGATATTCCTGTGTGAGTGGCTTGAATGTGGCCATAAATTGCTGTTTGATAATAAATTTTGATTTATAGTAAAAATGGCGTAATGTAGTTATGCAATTGGATCTCCACCAAGCAAAGCAGGCTAGGTCCAGACTGGGTGGGAATTGTGGGTTAGGGATTATCGGTAGCATCGGTGAGGGCTTGGAGGATAGGTTATATTTAAATCGAGTACTTCTCCACAGCAAAAGGGATTAGTATGAGAGGGGACTTAATTGCAGCAATCCTGAGGGAAGAGGGTCCAGGGACTAAGTTAAGGATGGTATCAGGTGTGGATTTATGAGTCTTTTTTCAATGTCGACCCAGGGTGGGTTATTTGTGCTACCCAAACAAATAGCCCATTGGGCTAATCACGCAGATTTGTAATATTTAACTAGATTGGGCACCGAAAGGCCTCCCTGTCATCGGTGGTCATACATTATAGTATGTTTGATCCTCATTTGTTGGTCCATATGAACTGAAGTACAGCACGCTGGAAACTATGGAGGGTAAACAGAGGAATAGGTATCGGTAAGCATTTAAAGAGATAGAGTTTTCTTGGCAAAGTGACCATTTTAATTGCGTTAATCCTACCCACCCATGACAACTAGGGCTTATCCCATTTCAGCAGGTCCAAAGGAAGTTTCATAAGTAGGGGGGATAATTCTATTTATACAGCTAGTGTATTGAAGTAGTCATATTAACACCCAGGTATGTTATATAATGTTGTTTTTGTTGAAAGCGGAAGTTGAGGTTGACAAGTTTCTTAACATGTTCCGAGGTATTGATATAAGATACTTCTGATTTATCTATATTTACTCTTACAGAGAGCTCCCCAGGTGTCTAGAATGGAAATTAAGTTCGGCAGAGTCGTTAAGTGTTGGGATACGGTTAGCAGGAGGTCATCCAGGAATAGGCTTAATTTATATTCATGACCATCAAACTTCACCCCCCTAACATTAGGGTCATTGCGAATGTCCTCTGCCAGCGAATCAACAGCTAAAGCAAATAGAGCCAGGGACAGGGGGCATCCTTCTCTGATTCCTCTGTTAATTCGTATAGGAGTAACTCTTGTGGAGGGTATTTTAAGAAGAGTGGAAGGTGTGGAGTAGATGGCCAAGAGTGCAGAGAAGAAGGGCCCTTGGATTCCAATGCGCCTTAGAACCCAAAATAAATAATTCCACGATAATGTATCAAAGGCCTTTTCTAAGTCTAACGCTAATAAGGTCATCTGGGCTTTTGCATTGGAAACATGGTCCATGATATTTAGTACTTTATGGATATTATCTGGGGCTTGTCTGCCAGGTATAAACCCCCCCTGTTCCCTATGGACTAGGGCCGGGAAAAGGAGGTTCAGTTGAGCGGCTAGAATGACCGTAAAAATCTTATAATCCAGGTTAAGCAATGAAATAGGTCTATAATTTTTTGGGGACAGATGGTCTTTATTTTCTTTAGGGACTCCTGTAAGTTGGGAATCCAGGAATTCATTTGAAGGAGTCTCTCCTCTCATAAGGTCCTGGAATATTGTTTTCAATGGATAGACGAAAATGTCTTTACATTTTTCGTAAGAGGGCAGTAAAATAGTCAGGGGCCTTACCAAGCCTAAGGTTTTTAATGGTGTTTAAGATCTCTTCCTTAGAGGCATCAGCATTCAGGGATTCTCTCTGATCATCTGAAAGGAAGGGGAGTTTTAGGGTTCCCAGAAAAGTGGTTTCTGAGGGAGGCGCATTACCTTCTTGGGCCTTATACAGTGTGCTGTAGTACTCATGAAAAGTATTATAGCTCTGGTCAAGGTTGGACGTTGGATTTCCCTGAGTATTAACCCTTTACAATCCATTTTTTTTTGTCCTCCATTCTCCCCAGCTCCAAATAAATTGGAGCTGGGGAGAATGGATGATAAAAAATACATTTTCCCTTCACCCTCCTGATCTGACAGAGTTCAGGAGGGTGCAGGTGCTCACTGCACCGTGGGGGGAATGCGGAAGTAATACTTCCGCATTCTCCCTTCTGCCTCTCGGCTCGGCGATCATATGACCGCTGGGGTCAGGTGGCACCCAGCGGTCACATGATCGCCCTGCCAGGAGGCAGAAGGGAGAATGCGGAAGTATTACTTCCGCATTCCCCCCACGGTGCAGGCTCCCGGCTCGGCGTTCATGTGACCGCTGAGGGCCAGGTAACACTGGTGGTCATATGATCGCTGGCTGGAATCTCTCTGCATTACATAGCGCTATTTGAGCGCTATGTAATGTGTAAAGGAGAAGGCAGAAAGGGTTAAAAACCCTTTCTGTCTTCTCCTCGGGGGTCCTTGATGAGGATCAGTGCAGGAGTGCATCTGCACCCGATGTGTCTGATGATCGCGTGCAGATGCATTCCTGCACTGCAGTGTCGGACCTGTCCCGACATCGGAGCTGTGGAGGGAAATGATGATGTCGGGGCAGGCCCGACATTGGATTGGAAAGGGTTAATTTTAAAAACATTATTAATTCTAGCCCTGTTTCGGAGACTGGCTGCAAATAGCTGATCTGGTTTGTTAGCGTATTTATAATAGGTCGCCCTGTCCACTGAAGAGTTCATTACACCTGAAGGTCAGTTTCTGCGCCTTCACAGAAACTGCTCCTCTAAATTGCAATTTCTATTAGAAAGCAAAAAATTGAGAAAGACGTTTCTCAATAGAGGTTACCCTGATGAGATTTTGAACAAGCTCTTCAGTTTTCATTAACACAAACTAGAACCAATCTATTGGTACCCAAGAATAAGGTAAACGATGATACCCTGCGGATAATAGGCACTTTTGACGAGGGTGTATCTCAGATGAGGCACATACTGCAAAAATATTGGTACCTCTTAAAAGATGATAATGACCTTAAGGACCACTTGCTTTCACGCCAAAAGGGGGACAAATTTAATTTGAAATTTCAAGGTGTTGAAACCATCCACTCCCAGGGAAGAAGAGGGGATTTGGACAAATGTGTTCTCCAAAAGGAAGCACAATGGATTCATAGGGTGGATTTCATACATCCAAGAGGCTTGAATGAAGTTATGCCCTTTTTTTTTTTTTTTTTTTTTTATTTTTTTTAACTTTTATTTTTATTAAGAATTTTGATTTTCCATATTATTTTCAATGCTTACAATTCTCTCAATCATTTCTCTTGAAATCACAGAAATAAAACTTATCATTTTTGCACCTGTTAAGGTGATAATACAGTAAGACAGTAAACAGTGCAACAATGAACTGCGGGAGTGACTCTCGTGGCCCACCAGCCTTATCTTCCCAATCTATGTACGAGATTCATGGCTCCACTAAGTGAAGCCAAGTGGCTCTTCTAATAATTTCCGGGCTGTATCTTAGCGAAAACTGCCCGTCCATTTCTTATTAGTTCTGGTTGGCGTCACGAGGGAACACCCCCGTCCACAACATTCTTAATAGTGTTGTGTATACATCTTGGGTTATAATTTAACATTGCTGCAAGCTGCATCAGTCTAGTAGACAAATGTGTTGAACAAGTTGGGTCTATAAGGGGAGATTGGGTGGGGGGGGAGGTAGTGAAGAGCAAAGAGGGAGAAAGGTGGGAAGACGGGGGGGGGGGGAAGGAGGGGATAGAAGGGAACTAGTCTGGTTACAGACTGTGTACCGGTGAGACACTATATGAAGCTCCTAATCACCTGGATGGCTCACTCACCTCTGCTCCGGCCACCTTCCAGCGGGTGGGCGCGGGTGTGTCTCCGTGTTCAACGCCCGGGGTCCTTCCAGTCCGTCCCTGCCGAGACTTCCTTTGCTAATAGGAATTATCGTCTATATCTGCGTATTATGTTTTATTCTTTCCAGGAAAGCTTGTTATAAGCTAGTGGTCCTTCCTAGCCTCTCTCCAGGGATGCCAGGTTAAGATAAAGTCTTCATTAGTCCCCCTATTCCAGCTTGTTAGCTCTTCCATACAACATATCATGTCTGCTTTTTCCCTCCACTGTGAAACCGTTGGGGATTTTTGTTGAAGCCAGTTAAGAGGGATCAGCGCTTTCGCTGCATCCAATAAGAATGCTATTAATTTGTTTTTGAACGGATGAAAGTTAGAGGAGGGCCTCCAGAGGAATATCATCTCTGGTGAAATTGTTATACCTGGTGAAAAGACCTTCAAGTCCTTTTCTACCTCTTTCCAGAAAGGAATGATTCCCGTGCACTCCCACCATATGTGGAGATATGAGCCCGTTGTGGCCCTACATCTCCAGCATTTATCATCAGGGGCTAATTTATAGTCGTGTAGCCATTGGGGGGTTTTATACCATCGGACTAAAAGCTTGTAATGGCTTTCCTGCATCAAAACACATGGAGAGAGGCCATATGCCAGTCTTAGGATTAACTTAGCATCAGCTGTGGAGAGGGTAATTTTTAACTCCTTTTCCCAAGACGTTAGAAAGGTTGGTTTGGAAAATAGCGGTGGTTTTATGAAATTCTTTCTGATATTAGAGATTTTCCTAGCACTGGGTTTGTCTTCTATTAAGGCTTTTTCGAAGTCTGTTTTAGGTCTAACCGATTTGTATTTGGACAGGAATTCTTTTATTACTTTTTCTATATGTACCCGCTGCAGGAGCGAAAGTTTGGGGCTAGTGACCAGTATGGTCGCAATTTCTTCTGGTGTTTTATGCGCTTGGGTCTGCAGATCTTCCACTCTGCTGCCTTGTAACTGTTTCCAGATACTCTGGGAGCCTGGGTCTGGGGGGATTTCAAGAAGCCTACACAAGCTTCGGGTGGGTATCAGTGGGGAAGGGGTAGGGGCCAGTGACTCTCTAGTTTTGTCCCAAATTTCACAGGGGCCTTTAAGGAGGGGATTGAATCCCTTAGCTCTATATACGCTCTTTTTTGGAAGCCACAGGTCATCCGTCAAAGATTCCCCATGTGACGCTTTCACCAGGTCGTATAGTATCGGGTCTCTTGACGGACGGGTCAGATCCATCCAGTATCCGATCTGAGTGGAATAGTAATAGTCCTGGACGCTCGGCAAGTCCATCCCCCCCTCCGATCTCCTCTTAGTCATGAGCTTAAATGCCAGTCTGGGCCTTTTTTGTCTCCACACAAAGTTCGAAAACATTGTTCGTAGAGATTTAAAGAACGTTAACGGGAGGTGTATTGGGATCATACGCAGCTTGTAAAGTATAACAGGCAGGACATAGGATTTTAGGATATTTTTCCTACCAAACCATGAAAGGAATGGAAGGTCATATTTTCGTAATAGTGTTTTTATTTGGGCGTTTAAAGGGTCAAAGTTTTTCGAGAAAAGATCTCCAGTTCTTTTCGTAAGTTTTATACCAAGATAGTCCACCACTGTCTCGGACCATACAAACGGGGAGTTAACCCTCAGCGGCCTGCATCTAGCTTCGGGGATCGTTATGTTTAGAATCGTTGATTTTTCGAAGTTGACTTTAAAGTTTGATAAAGATCCGAAGTCTCGTAAGATTGAGGCCAGTCTCGGAAGGCTCCTCTCTGGTTCAGTAATCACGAACATGACATCGTCCGCAAATGCTGCTGATGACAAGCAACCCGACTGGACACTAAGTCCTTCCATAATCGAGTCCTGTCTCACCCATTGTAACAATGGTTCTATCGTGAGGATAAATAATAACGGGGATAGGGGACAGCCTTGACGCGTCCCATTGCTAATTTCAAATGGTGGGGACAGCGACTCATTTATTTTTAGCCTCGCGTGTGGACTTGAATACAGTGTCAATATAGCCGCGATGAGGGCAGGGGGGAAGTTAAAGTTGAGTAATGTTCTTTCCATAAAGACCCAGTCTACCCTATCGAAGGCCTTTTCAGCATCAGTGCTTACTAGGGCCATCGGTATTTTATGGGTTTGGGCATATTGGATTGCGTGTAGTAGTCTGTGACAATTTCCCTTCCCCTCTCTGCCCTTAACGAAGCCCGCTTGCTCCGGGTCTATCAAAATCGGGATGAACTCACTCATTCTCTTCGCCAGCAATTTGGCCCAGATCTTGACATCTAAATTGATGAGTGATATAGGCCTATAGCTACTACACTGTGTCGGGTCCTTGCCCTCCTTCAAGATAAGGGTAATGTGAGCCTCCTGAGCTTGTCTAGGTAGAGTGGCTCCTTCTAGTAGTGCGTTGAACGTTTCGGTGAGTCTGGGAATCAGTTGCTTCTTGAAGGCTTTGTAATAGGTAAGTGAAAGACCATCAGGCCCGGGGCTTTTGCCATGAGCAAAAGAGTCAAGAACCTCCTCTACTTCTTTCCCTGAAATTGGGGTCAGAAGGGATGTCGCCTCTATGTCACTTAATTTTGGTATTTTTAGGGATCTCAGAAACGCGTCCACCCTCTCAGACAGAATCTGTTTGGCCTGGGGGGATGGTCTTTCTTCGAGATTATACAGTTTTGAGTAGAAGAGTTGGAATTCTCTAGCTATATCTGGTGTCGAGGAAACTCGCGACCCAGATTGTGTTTTTATACTTAAGATAGAATTCCTTGTCTTCATTTTTTTAAGAAGCGAGGTCATGAGTTTACTGCCTCGGTTGCCGTGTGCGTAGGCAGCATGTTTAAAATAGATGTGCTTTTTGTTAAACTTCTCAGTTAAGCAGCATTTGAGGCGGTGCCGAAGGGAGGTAAGTTCTTCGAGGTTCTGTTTAGTCTGGGATTGTTTTGTTGTGTGTTCAAGTTTTGTAATTTGGGATAGTAATTTGTCAATTTCTTTTTGTTTTTGTTTTTTAACCTTTGAGCCCAAGGCTATCAACAATCCTCTGACAAATGCCTTATGAGCTTCCCACACCATAGGCGATTCTACACTACCATCTGTGTTATTCTTGAAGTATTCCTCAAGATGCTCTTCTATATTTAGTCTTTCCTCCAGGGGATCTAGAAGGGAGTCATTCAGACGCCATCTCCATTCTCCCGGGACAATGTCCGGTAAATTGATGTCTAGATGGATTGGAGCATGATCCGAGACAGTGATGGGGTCCATATCTGCCCTTTTCAGATGGGTCAAGAGACCCGTGGAGATCAGTATATAGTCCAGCCTTT
This sequence comes from Eleutherodactylus coqui, assembly GCF_035609145.1. NCBI lineage: Eukaryota > Metazoa > Chordata > Amphibia > Anura > Eleutherodactylidae > Eleutherodactylus > Eleutherodactylus coqui. The sequence goes on along the minus strand of NC_089843.1, from coordinate 195,729,302 downwards.
GGAAGGAAGAGTGGACTTGAGAATAATGAGAAAAGTCCTTTGTGGAGGGGTGGAGGGAGCGCCAAGCGTCCAGGACCCCTAACTCTAACATAGCACGTTGTAACCTTTTTAGTTTTACCTGTGAAATTTGTGAGCGACCTGTTGAGGAATCTAGGATCGGGTTTAATGTAATATTCAAGTCTCCTCCTATTATGATGTGTCCAATGGCGAATTGCTTAAGAGTATCCATCTGCTTTATCAGCCAAGGGATCTGATCGGAATTTGGAGCATAGATATTTGCAATTGTCAGCTTTAGGTTGTTAATGGAGCCCCTTAGAAAAAGGATCCTACCCTCCTCGTCTTGGAACTGTGCATCCAGTTTAAATGGAATTGATTTGTGGAATCCTATGGTTACCCCTTTAGATGCTGAATTTGGGTGTGAATTGTGAAAGTATTGCTGAAACCCCAACCCCGGGAGTGTAAATTGTCTATCTTTTTTAAAATGTGTTTCTTGCACAAAAAGAATTTTTGTCTTACATTTTTTTAGCAGGTGTATCACGTTGTGTCTCTTGTGCGGCGAGTTTAGACCCCGGGCGTTGAATGAAGTAAAACGGGTGAGAGCCATCTCAGCTGCTTCCTCCTATTCTGTGCCTGTATTTTTAAGAAAGACAAGATAAATCAACTCAGTTAAATATTAATCGGTACAGATAAGTTTCTTTTCCTGTCAAGGGTAGAGGAGGGTGGGTAAGTGGGTGTGTTAAGGAAGGAAGTGGGGATGCGGGTATGGGGGTTGGGGTAGTTTACAAACAAATCAAAAGTGTGTCAGTTGAGAGGTCTTCGTCGGAATACCGCAGATAATCCAATCAAACTGCTCCCACACTCAGTATATATTCAGAGAGTGTGATGTTTCTACCTATGAGCTCTCAACTGAGACAGCCTTCAAACCAATGAAAAGAAAAACAGTAAGTAACTATCTTTAAGTGGGCCTGTGCCATGTGGTCAGGCCCCATCACTTATGCAGAATATGCAAAGGCAAAGTTCTTTTTTTTATGTCAACTGACAACTATAGAGGTTCCTTTAAACATAAGCAAGGAACCTCTACTCTCCAATAAGTAAGGTTAACGGCTCCCATCCTTCTCAGGTGTCTTCCCTTGGTGGGCCATCTTTGGGTCTTTTCTTTTTTTCCCTAGGTGATCGTGAACGTCCTTGGGGTGGCTCTGTATCCGCGCTAGGTAGCTCCGGGAAAGTCGGCGGCTCAGGTAGCGGTAACCAACACGGGATCTCCATTGGCTCAATTTCTAGTAGGTGCCAGCATTTTTGTAGATCCTCAGGGGAACGGATATTTATCCTTCGGCCTTTTAGATTTATTCCCAGTCCGAACGGGAAGAGCCAAGAGTAGCGAATGTCTTTGGCCCGAAGTGCCTCTAATAATGGTCTCATCAGCCGACGCTTAGCCAAGGTTGTTGGTGCAAGATCTTGATACACTTGTATAGGTGCCCCTTCATATTGTAAATCTTTGGTGGTTCTGGAGGCGTTTAAAATCGCTTGAGTATCTGGGTAGTTTAAGAGTTTGCAAATTATATCTCTTGGCGGTTCTGAGCTTGTGGGTGTAGGTCTCAAGGATCTGTGGATCCGCTCTATAGAGATAGATGATGCTCTGTCTTGACCTACAAGAAGGGTGAACAGTTCTATCGCAATTTTTGGCAATACTTCGGACGCCCACGATTCTGGAAGACCTTTCAATCTTATATTATTCCGTCTATTACGGTTTTCAATGTCTTCTTGTAATATAAGAACTTGGTTTAGATGTTGGTGGTGTTCTCTTACCAGTTGGGCTATTTCGGTGGAGTGTTGGATGATCTTGGAAGACGAAGATTCGAGGGTCTCAACCCTTTTTGTCATGGCCTTGATTTCCTCTTTGATCTCTGAGAGATCATTTCTGATTGGCCGTAGAGAATTAGACATTAGATCCCTCATAAAGCTTTTTGATATTTGGCCGTTGTCTTCCTCCTCTGAGGACTCTTCTCCTTCTCTTTCACTGCTTTGCGTGGCCGGGGCCGTTAGATTCAATGACTTTTTGCTGGAAGGACATGGGGATCTTGAAACTCTTTCTTTTAGGAATCTTTGCATATCTGATTGACTCTTAGAAGGACGTGGTGTAGATAAGGAGTCGTTGCTTTTGTCTCTGCTGTTTTTACCCATTGCGAGGGTTACGATTTAGTCTTGATTATGCGATGGGGCCCTTCACCCAGCCTGCCCTTTTACGGGGCCATTTGGGAGATGTGGTTCTTGGAGGAAATGTTTGGTTAGTTGCAGAATACTAATAGCTTTAAAGAGCCAAGCAGGTTTAGGCGATGCGATTGGTTCGGATTGTCTTTCAATCTACAGCGACCCCCCAAAAGTGTCAAATGGAGCGGTGCGCGCCTGATCGAGGCTCTTGAAGTAGTTGCTTCGGAGAACTGCAGTTTTCAGTTCTGCAAAAAATTCAGGCTATGCCTGTGGGGAGATTAGCTTTATTGCCAATTCCAGAGCCCACGGGTTAGTAGGATTTCTCTGAGTGAGATTGGAAAGGGGTGCTTTAGTCTGCAAAGCCAGCTACAGGGTTCTGCAGTGATGTAAAAATTCAGGCTAGGCCTGTGAAAGGTTTAAGTTGTTGGGATATCAGTCCCTCTTCAAGGGTCAGCCCGATAGATAGATAGATCAGTTATAATTGAGCTGGTTTGGTTTGAAAAGCTGCAACTCTCAGTACTATTTGGTGCTTTTAATGCTTGTCAGCTCTTTAACTTTAGAACTTTGGTAGTGCACAGTGTCTCTTGTTATGGGTCGTAGATCTGCTTCAGGGAGTCAGACTGTGCAAGACCTTTCTTGTTCTAATCTTGTTTTGTATGAGTGCAATTTATTCAGACCGCAGATGGAGGGGAGGAGGGGGGAGGGTGTAGCACCCGGCTCCAGTGGCAGACTCCTGATGGGTATTTATCTGTTGCCTTTGGGTGGCAGTTATTCACCACTCCCAGGAACTAGTAATAGTGCTCCCAGTCCGTATCAGGGATGTTTCCCCTGACTCTCGCCTTAATGGCGCCTCCGCCGCCTCTTCACTCCTTTCCCACCTATACGCGGGCCTCCGCTGTGCCGCGCTCTGGGAGACGAGCGCGCCCCCCACAGCCCGCTCCAAACCTGGTCCTGGAGGTCCTTCTCCGGGTTCCGGGTGGTATCCTGCCGCTGGTACTGACTGGCGTTTATTCGCACCCACGGCGCACCGCGCGCCTCCCAGCCCTCCGGTAATTTAGAATGTTGGGGGGGGGGGGTGATGCGATGGCAGGTATGGTGAGGCGAGGAGGGAAGCCTGGGACTTGTTGTTCCTCTAGGGTAGGGTAGAGGACTGCTTTTAACTTTTTGTATGAGGGAAGAGGCGATTGCAGCTGTGCGATGGTGCGCTCAGATGGAAGGCACCGATCGTACTCTCCTGGATGGGCCAGCGGTTTAGGCTAAGTATAGCCTTTCTTTCACCATCCCACTCCCCAGCGTGCGGGGGGGGGGGGGGGGGGCGCCGCGGGTCCCAGCGCTGTTTTCTCCTACCTTCTGCCTCTTCTCCCGTCGCCTCCTCTCCCTCCGCAGACCTCTCACTCCCCCGTCCAGGGCTCTGGGGGCAGCCGCTTGTTGTTAAATAGCCGGCGCTGCGATGTTTTCCCGAGCGTGCCCCACTTCCGGTCCGCTCTGCCCCACTTCCGGTTTGAAATCTAGGCCCCGGCTTCACTGGTGGTAGTAGGCCCCGATCTTTAGCGGCATCACTCAGCCCTCCGGAGCGTCTCTTTTCGATCCTCAGCTTGCAGAGCTGCTAAAGCAGTTGTTCAGCGGTGTCTCCCTCGGACGGTTGTGCCTGAAAAAGAGGTTTTATCCGCCCGGGTCACAGGAGCTGAGCTTCTGTGCGACCACTTCCTCTGCTGGCTAGGCCACGCCCCCCGAAGTTATGCCCTTTAATATACCGTATATACCGGCGTATAAGACGACTTTTGAACCCCCAAAAATCTGCTCTGAAGTCGGGGGTCGTCTTATATGCCGGTAATACAAAAAAAAGAAAGTGTCAAAACAAAAAAAATCAGTACTCACCTCCCCCGGCGTTCTGCGGCGCTGCTGCAGGCTGACGCTCCCTCCTGGTCCCTGGCAGAGCATTGCTTTCTGAATGCGGGGCTTGAAATCCCCGCCTCCAGAAAGCTAATACTGTGATTAGCTAACACACGCTGTCAGCCAATCACAGCCATTCAATGACATCATTGAATGGCTGTGATTGGCTGAAGCCACGTGTGTTTTAGCCAATCACAGCTTTCAATGATGTCATTGAATGGCTGTGATTGGCTGACGGTGTGTGTTAGCTAATCACAGTATTAGCTTTCTGGAGGCGGGGATTTCAAGCCCCGCATTCAGAAAGCAATGCTCTGCCGGGGACCAGGAGGGAGCGACATCCTGCAGCAGCGCCGCAGAATGCCGGGGGAGGTGAGCAATGATTTATTTTTTTTGCTCCGCTGTATTCCCGGCGTATAAGGTGACAGTTGGGGGGTCGTCTTATACGCCCCGTCGCCTTATACGCCAGAATATACGGTATTCCTTTAGACATTTAACCCTCTCCTCTCACAAATTTATCTATTCCTTTTCCTTACACATGCCACCATCTTGACTGCACTGTGACTCCTGGTGTTCCGTATCTTTTTTGAGCCGTGTCTGTAAAAGAATTAATATTCACCACCATCTATTTTTGATGACACATCATCTTATTATACTGTCCTCACCAGTTTCTAACCATTATCAATTTATTTATTTGTTCTTCATATCTTCATTTATAAAATCATGAATGTATCGTTATTAAACAATTGCCAATAATGGGGCCTGACCATTGGGGTCAGATGATACATCTTATACTGAACAAGTCATTCTCTAAATCAAGGTATTAAATTCTATTCTTGTTGCTGCCTGTGGCTATGTGTCCCATTGCTACGATACCTGATCATGTGATTATTACATGACCGGCGCTCAGATGACACAGGCAATGGTGGGGTGTCGCTAACTGCGGTCTGGTGTCTCGTTACGGGGATACCAGATCACATGGGCATCACATGATCGGTCCCCTTATTGAGGCTGGATAGAGATGGCAGATGTCTTTCACGCTCTGACGGCAATCTCACTCACCGTCCGATGCAGTAACTCCCCATTTTTCTGCTCTTTGTCCTTTTATCGGATCCTTCGATACACCAGATAAATACAAGCAGGGGGCGGGTCTGAGCACACTCCCTTTTGGGACCTCTTCCGCTCCAGTAACTCCTTAAAAAAAAGATAGAACATGCACTATGCTCCTATGGGAGCAGGAGTTAATGGAAACTCCTGCGCTGCCAATAGCTTCCCTGCGGATTACAGCAGGGCATTTAAAAGGCGTTGGCCAGAAGCACCTTTTAAATCTCCCGCTGTTAACTCCTGTTAGTACCCTTGGCAATAACGGTAACCCCAAGGCCTCGGTTAATCCCCGCGGGGACTGACTGGATTTTACAATGGGACATTTAAAAGGTGCTTCTAAGCAACACCTTTTAAATGTCCTACTGTAAACAGTGGGGTATTCCTACTGCCCTCCTGCTGGGCAATTCTCTAGCACTGGAGGGCTGTAGGGGACTCCCCCCACCTCTCTCCCCAAGGGAATTCCCTATAGCGGAGAGAGGGGGGGGGCGGGGTTTCAGGGTTTCCCTCAAGAGTGTATGGGAGGGGGCATGGTTAGAGGGATCTGTTAAAACCCCCATAGGAAACCATGGAGGGGCGTAGCTAGGGGAGGCACTAAGAGGGCAGGTACCTCTAGCCCCACCTTCTCTTCCCACACTCTCAGGGGAAACTCTCAGGATTTCTCCAGAGCAGAGAGACAGGGACAGTGAGCAGAGCTATGGGGGTTTTCCCATAGCCCGCTCCATCTCTCCCTGCTCTGGTGAAATTCCGAAGCCCCCTTCTTCATAGAATCATGGAATGGTAGAGTTGGAAGGGACCTCCAGGGTCATCTGTTCCAACCCCCTGCTCAGTGCAGGATTTACTAAATCATCCCAGACAGATGTGTGTCCAGCCTTTGTTTGAACACTTCCATTGAAGGAGAACTGAAGGTGCCATGGTAACCTGTTCCACTGATTGATCATCCTCACTGTCAGAAATTTTTTTCTAATATCTATTTTGTGTCTCCTCCCTTTCAGTTTCATCCCATTGCTTTTAAGTCTTTCCTTGTGCAAATGAAAATGAGGCTACTCCCTCTGCACTGTGATAGCCCTTCAGATATTTGTAGACAGCTATTAAAGGGGTTGTCCCGCGAAAGCAAGTGGGGTTATACACTTCTGTATGGCCATATTAATGCACTTTGTAATGTACATCGTGCATTAATTATGAGCCATACAGAAGTTATTCACTTACCTGTTCCGTTGCTAGCGTCCTCGTCTCCATGGTGCTGTCTAATTTCAGCGTCTAATCGCCCGATTAGACGCGCTTGCGCAGTCCGGTCTTCTCCCTGGTGAATGGGGCCGCTTGTGCCGGAGAGCTGGTCCTCGTAGCTCCGCCCCATCACGTGTGCCGATTCCAGCCAATCAGGAGGCTGGAATCGGCAATGGACCACACAGAGCCCACGGTGCACCATGGGAGAAGACCCGCGGTACATCGTGGGTGAAGATCCCGGCGGCCATCTTGCTAAGGTAAGGAAGAAGTCGCCGCAGCGCGGGGATTCGGGTAAGTACTAAACGTTTTTTTTTTTAACACATGCATTGGGTTTGTCTCGCGCCGAACGGGGGGCCTATTGAATAAAAAAAAAAAACGTTTCGGCGCGGGACAACCCCTTTAAGTCTCCTCTCAAACTTCGTTTTTGCAAGCTAAACATTCCCAGAACCTTTAACCGTTCCTCATAGGACATGATTTGCAGACCGTTTACCTTCTTGGTAACTTTTCTCTGAACTTGCTCCAGTTTGTCTATATCTTTTTTTAAGTGGGGTGTCCAGAACTGGACACAGTATTCCAGATGAGGTTTGACTAAGGAAGAGTAGAGGGGAATAATTACCTCATGTGATCTAGACTCTATGCTTCTCTTAATACATCCCAAAATTGTGTTTGCCGTTTTGGCTGCTGCATCACATTGTTGACTTATGTTCAGTCTATGAGCTACCCAAATCTTTTTTCACATGTGCTGCTGCTTAGCCCAATTCCACCCATTCTGTACGTGCTTTTTTAAACTTTTCTTGCCCAGATGTAGGACTTTGTTTTTTTTCCTTGTTAAATATAAATACTATTCTGTTTATTACTGTAAATCAAGTTTCAAGTGTCTGCCACTTGGAGTCTCCATTCAAGCCTCACTGCAATCCATGGCCCATTGTTAGGTATAGAGCTTCTGTAGAAACTGGAACCCTAGGATGTTTTCTTGCATGTGTGTGCACATTATTTTGAGTTTACCAACTATTTGGCCACAATGCCTCTGAATGCCTGACCACAACAATGGTCTGGGCACAGCAGAGGGGCAGGCATTCAAATGCTGTCTCCCTGCTCATTGGAGCAGTACTCCTGAGATAGTTCAGTATGGGATGTGAGGGATAGGAAGTACAGGACAGTGAACTACTGCCAGAGTGGTAGTGTTGCAGCACACCTTCCACCTGAATGGATTGCAAACAGCAGGGTGGCAGAAAAATGGGGAAGGCTACCTGAAAATCAGAAATTAAAAACATGATATTGGGTGCAAACAGTAGCAAATAAGCAGGTAAGGAAAACCTGTTAGATTTTGGAAAAGAAAACACTATTACAGCATGAAAATGTCCTACCTCACATGAAACACGGTGGTGGTAGTAACATGGCTTGGCTTTGTTTTGCAGAAAGACGGCTTGTCATCATTGATGGAGCAATGAATTCTAAATAATACCAGCAAATGCTTAACCCCTTAAGGACCAGGTTGTTTTGTACCTTAAGGACCAGACACTTTTTAGGGATTTTACCTATGTGGCGGTTTTACTGCTCTATTTTTTTTCCTTTAGCTACCAAAATTATTTTTGCTGCGTTTTTTTTCCCGTGACATATAGGACTATTTTTTTAATATCTTTTTCACTGACTTTTTTTCCCGTTTTTTAGTTTTATTGGGGGTAAAATGCTAAAAAAAAATGATTTTTTTTAACATTTATAGTTTTTTAAAAAATAATTTTTATATTTACACTAAAATAAAATATGGAAATGGGTTCCTCTATTTATTTCGGACGTTTTGATATATAGTATGTACGGTTTTGGTTTATAGGGCGCATACGGTGACGGTTTTTGTTGGCGTCTGCTTTGTGTTATTCCCTTTTTTATGTATGTTTTGTTGTTTTATTCTGTTGTTTTGTTTTACTTATGTATGTAATTGTGTTTTTTACTATCTGTGTCCCCCATGACGTCATATAAGACCTCTGGGGGACACTCACTTTTTTTTTTTTTTTAACTTTATTTGACATTTTCCCACTGTAGCTGGGCAGTCCATAGGACCCTCAGTTACAGGGGAAAGCAACCCCTGTGGTGACATTAGTCACCTGCAGAGCTGCCAGGGTCTAAGTCTGACCCTCCAGCTCTGCAGTAGCAGGGAATCCCGGGAGGTCACATGACCCCCCGAGGCTCCCGTAGTGAAAGAACTTCTTACTTTCACTTTGCCCCGACAGTGTTCATTGAGCACTGTATATCGGGGAAGCAGAAGGCAGGAAGGGTTAAAAACCCCTCCTGCCTTCTGCTCCAGGTTATCAGCTGTCACTAACAGCTGATAACCCGTTCCTGCCTCTGACTGATTGCAGAGGCAGGAGGCTTAGAGCACCGCCGTATTTTTACGATCGGTGGTCCTTTAAGCCCAGCACCAGCCGCCGTATATATACAGTGGCTGGTCGTAAATGGGTTAAAGAAAATGTCAGGACATCTGTTCGTGAGCAGAGTCTCTAGAGAACGTGGGTCATGCAGCAAGACAACAACGCAAAGCACACAAGTCCTTCTACAAAGGAAGGCTAATAAAGTTTTTGAATGGCCAAGTTAAAGTCCTGACTGTAATCCTATAGAAATGGAGTGGAAGGACATAAAGCTACAATTCATGGGAGGAAACTCACCAACGTATTAGAGCTGAAGCTGTTTTGTCAGGAGAAACTCCTGAAAGCCGATGTGCAGGACTAATCAGCAATTAACGAAAACGTTCAGATGCAGATATTATGGCACAAGGGGGTCACACAGATACAGAACGCAAAGGTTCACATACGTTTAACACTCAGAGACATGTGATTTTGGACCATTTTCCTCAATAAATAAATGAACAAATCTGATATTCTTTACTCATTTGTATGACTTGGTTCTACCTTACATACTTTTAGGACTTGTGTGAAAATCTAATGTAGTTTTAAAGGGGTTGTCCCGCGCCGAAACGGGTTTTTTTTTTTTTTAAACCCCCCCCCCCCGTTCGGCGCGAGACAACTCCGATGCAGGGGTTAAAAAAACCACCCGCACAGCGCTTACCTGAATCCCGGCGGTCCGGCGTCTTCATACTCACCTGCTGAAGATGGCCGCCGGGATCCTCTGTCTTCATGGACCGCAGGGCTTCTGTGCGGTCCATTGCCGATTCCAGCCTCCTGATTGGCTGGAATCGGCACGTGACGGGGCGGAGCTACACGGAGCTACACGGAGCCCCATTCAGAAAAGAAGAAGACCCGGACTGCGCAAGCGCGGCTAATTTGGCCATCGGAGGGCGAAAATTAGTCGGCACCATGGAGACGAGGACGCTAGCAACGGAGCAGGTAAGTATAAAACTTTTTATAACTTCTGTATGGCTCATAATTAATGCACAATGTACATTACAAAGTGCATTATTATGGCCATGCAGAAGTGTATAGACCCACTTGCTGCCTCGGGACAACCCCTTTAAGTCAAATATAAGCAGAAGTATGGAAAATTCTAAAGGGTTCACAAACTTCCAAGCACTGCTGTATATAAAATATTTAGACTTCCTGCACACGGGTGATTTTGCGAGGGGTTTTACACATGGAAAATCGGCCATGGAAACTGCATCCATTAAAACCCATTGGTTTCAATGGATTCCCTCACATGAATTGTTTTTGCGCCTACATTTCCATTGCGCAAAAAAATACGTAACATGCTCTATTTTTGTGCATAGTTGCACACCCGCGGCTCAACAGGGTCTACTGGGGTGCGCAAAAGAGCACCCGTGTGCACTAAATTGCATGGTGAACTGTGAGATTTAGCAGTGTTAATTTAACACCAGTAACTAATTAAGCTGCTGAGTTGGTTCAAAACTGGCAAGGGTGTCTCCCGCGCTCATGTAAACGGTCCTGGCAGTGCAAAATAGGATACTTACCTTACAGAAATTCCCGCGATGAAATGTGATTTGGCCCTATTCAGAGCACAATTACGTAATGCTCTCGTTGTATGTATCTTGTTGTACATTGCGTTGTATGTTAGGAAAACATTCATCTCCACAGAGATTCAAGCTTCAGAGCATGGTAGTTCTGTAGAAACTGTTTGGGTAAGAATACACAGAGAGAGAACAACAGAAAAAACACCACTGTAGGCATTTACTATAGGCAGCCTGGACAAGCAGAAGATATTGATGAACTCTTTCTACATCAGATGGCCAACCTCTCAAAAAAGCATGACATACTGACCATGGGAGATTTTAACTATTTAGACATTTGTTAGGAATCTCTCTCAGGTAAAAGCAATGGATTAGACAAATTCTTATCCGCTCTCACTGACAAATATATCTTCCAAAAGGTAGAAGAGAAAACAAGGGGATCTGCGATCTTGGACCTAATTCTTACCAACAGAAATGTCCAAGAAGGTTGGGAAATATTGCGAAATGAGGTTCTCAAAGCACAATCGGTAACAATCCCTAAAAGAAGGATGAATGGGAAGCATTTAAAGAAACCAGGATGGATAAACATTAGAGATGAGCGAACGCGTTCGTCCGAGCTTGATATTCGTGCGAATATTAGGGTGTTCGGGATGTTCGTTATTCGTAACGAACACCATGCGGTGTTCTGGTTACTTTCACTTCCTTCCCTGAGACGTTAGCGCGCTTTTCTGGCCAATTGAAAGACAGGGAAGGCATTACAACTTCCCCCTGCAACGTTTAAGCCCTATACCACCCCCCTGCTGTGAGTGGCTGGCGAGATCAGATGTTCGCCTAATATAAAAGTCGGCCCCTCCCGCGGCTCGCCTCAGATGCGGTGTGAGTTAGATGAGGGACAGTGCTGTTTATACCGGAGCTGCTGTAGGGAAAGAATTGGTAGTTAGTGTAGGCTTCAAGACCCCCCAAAGGTCCTTATTAGGGCCACTGATAGCTGTGTGTTGGCTGCTGTTAGCAGTGGGATTTTTTTTTTCTCAAAATCGCCTCTGCAGACCGTTGCACCTGGCATTAGGGACAGAAGTGCTGCATAGGCAGGGAGAGTGTTAGGAGTGAGTGTAGCCTTCAAGAACCTCAACGGTCCTTTCTAGGGCCATATTTATCCGTGTGCAGTACTGTCCAGGCTGCTGTTAGCTGTGCTGCATTTTTTTTGGGCTTCTCAAAATCGCCTCTGCAGAGCATTCCACCCTCCATTGATACTGCAGGGAAAGAATTGTATAGGCAGGGCCACAACACAGTTATTATTCATAGAATATACGCAGTGCTGCCTTTTGGTGGGAAAAAACTGAAAACAAATCTATTTGTCCAGCCTCTGTCCGTCCTTACGGGCGGTGGAGACGTGTGAGCTGCGTGAAGAACAGTGCTAAATCATACGCACCCAGCTACGCTTTACTGCTGGCTTCGCCATTTGCTTTCCTTAATTGGGAAAAAAAATACCTGCTCTGCCAGAGTTATAATAACTCTGCTACCCTCACGTTCTGTGACACATAAGCAGGGACACAGCACAGTTATTAAACTTCTCATGTTCATAGAATATACGCAGTGCTGCCTTTTGGTGGGAAAAAACTGAAAACAAATCTATTTGTCCAGCCTCTGTCCGTCCTTACGGGCGGTGGAGACGTGTGAGCTGCGTGAAGAACAGTGCTAAATCATACGCACCCAGCTACGCTTTACTGCTGGCTTCGCCATTTGCTTTCCTTAATTGGGAAAAAAAATACCTGCTCTGCCAGAGTTATAATAACTCTGCTACCCTCACGTTCTGTGACACATAAGCAGGGACACAGCACAGTTATTAAACTTCTCATGTTCATAGAATATACGCAGTGCTGCCTTTTGGTGGGAAAAAACTGAAAACAAATCTATTTGTCCAGCCTCTGTCCGTCCTTACGGGCGGTGGAGACGTGTGAGCTGCGTGAAGAACAGTGCTAAATCATACGCACCCAGCTACGCTTTACTGCTGGCTTCGCCATTTGCTTTCCTTAATTGGGAAAAAAAATACCTGCTCTGCCAGAGTTATAATAACTCTGCTACCCTCACGTTCTGTGACACATAAGCAGGGACACAGCACAGTTATTAAACTTCTCATGTTCATAGAATATACGCAGTGCTGCCTTTTGGTGGGAAAAAACTGAAAACAAATCTATTTGTCCAGCCTCTGTCCGTCCTTACGGGCGGTGGAGACGTGTGAGCTGCGTGAAGAACAGTGCTAAATCATACGCACCCAGCTACGCTTTACTGCTGGCTTCGCCATTTGCTTTCCTTAATTGGGAAAAAAAATACCTGCTCTGCCAGAGTTATAATAACTCTGCTACCCTCACGTTCTGTGACACATAAGCAGGGACACAGCACAGTTATTAAACTTAGATAATTCATTCACTAGAGGCAGTGGGGCCTTTCGTTTTCCAAAAAGGGCAAAAATTATATTTGGCCTGCAGTCTTGCGCCAATTTATTTCCTGCCTGTGAAATCAAATCACTGGTAATACAGCATGCTGAGGGGTAGGGGTAGGCCTAGAGGACGTGGACGCGGCCGAGGACGCGGAGGGCCAAGTCAGGGTGTGGGCACAGGCCAAGCTCCTGATCCAGGTGTGTCGCAGCCGACTGCTGCGCGATTAGGAGAGAGGCACGTTTCTGGCGTCCCCACATTCATCGCCCAATTAATGGGTCCACGCGGGAGACGGTTATTAGAAAATGAGCAGTGTGAGCAGGTCCTGTCCTGGATGGCAGAAAGTGCTTCGAGCAACCTATCGTCTACCCGCAGTTCTGCGCCGTCCACTGCTGCCAATCCGAATCCTCTGTCTGCTGCTCCTCCTTCCTCCCAGCCTCCTCACTCCACTACAATAACACCTGCTCAGGAGCGGGAGCACTCCCAGGAACTGTTCTCGGGCCCCTGCTTAGATTGGGCAGCAGCGGTTCCTCTCCCACCAGAGGAGTTTATCGTCACTGATGCCCAACCATTCGAAAGTTCCCGGGGTCCGGGGGAAGAGGCTGGGGACTTCCGCCAACTGTCTCAACAACTTTCTGTGGGTGAGGAGGACGATGACGATCAGACACAGTTGTCTTGCAGTGAGGTAGTAGTAAGGGCAGTAAGTCCCAGGGAGCAGCGCACAGAGGATTCGGAGGAAGAGCAGCAGGACGATGAGGTGACTGACCCCACCTGGTGTGCAACGCTTACTCAGGAGGACAGGTCTTCAGAGGGGGAGTCAAGGGCATCAGCAGGGCAGGTTGCAAGAGGCAGTGCAGTGGCCAGGGGTAGAGGCAGGGCCAGACCGAATAATCCACCAAGTGTTTCCCAAAGCGCCCCCTCGCGCCATGCCACCCTGCGGAGGCCGAGGTGCTCTAAGGTCTGGCAGTTTTTCACAGAGACGCCTGACGACCGACGAACAGTGGTGTGCAACCTTTGTCGCGCAAAGCTCAGCCGGGGAGCCAACACCAACAGCCTCACCACCACCACCATGCGCAGACATATGATGGCCAAGCACCCCGCAAGGTGGGACAAAGGCCGTTCACCGCCTCCGGTTTGCACCCCTGCCTCTCCCCCTGTGCCCCAACCTGCCACTGAGATGCAACCCCCCTCTCAGGACACAGGCACTACCGCCTCATGGCCTGCACCCACACCCTCATCTCCGCTGTCCTCGGCCCCATCCAGCAGTGTAGTTCAGCGCACCGTTCAGCCGTCGCTTGCGCAAGTGTTCGAGCGCAAGCGCAAGTACGCCGCCACGCACCCGCACGCTCAAACGTTAACCGTCCGCATCGCAAAATTCATCAGCCTTGAGATGCTGCCGTATAGGGTTGTGGAAACGGAGTCCTTCAAAAGTATCATGGAGGCGGCGGCCCCGCGCTACTCAGTTCCCAGTCGCCACTACTTTTCCCGATGTGCCGTCCCAGCCCTGCACGACCACGTCTCCCGCAACATTGTGCGCGCCCTCACCAACGCGGTTACTGCCACGGTCCACTTAACTACGGACACGTGGACAAGCACAGGCGGGCAGGGCCACTACATCTCCCTGACGGCACATTGGGTGAATTTAGTGGAGGCTGGGACAGAGTCAGAGCCTGGGACCGCTCACGTCCTACCCACCCCCAGAATTGCGGGCCCCAGCTCGGTGCTGGTATCTGCGGAGGTGTATGCTTCCTCCACTAAAGCACCCTCCTCCTCCTCCTCTGTCTCACAATCAAGATGTGTTAGCAGCAGCATGTCGCCAGCAGTCGGTGTCGCGCGGTGTGGCAGCACAGCGGTGGGCAAGCGTCAGCAGGCCGTGCTGAAACTACTCAGCTTAGGCGATAAGAGGCACACGGCCCACGAACTGCTGCAGGGTCTGACACAGCAGACCGACCGCTGGCTTGCGCCGCTGAGCCTCCAACCGGGCATGGTCGTGTGTGACAACGGCCGTAACCTGGTGGCGGCTCTGCAGCTCGGCAGCCTCACGCACGTGCCATGCCTGGCCCACGTCTTTAATTTGGTGGTTCAGCGCTTTCTGAAAAGCTACCCACGCTTGTCAGACCTGCTCGTAAAGGCGCGCCGGCTCTGCGCACATTTCCGCAAGTCCCACACGGACGCTGCCACCCTGCGCACCCTGCAACATCACTTTAAGCTGCCAGTGCACCGACTGCTGTGCGACGTGCCCACACGGTGGAACTCTACGCTCCACATGTTGGCCAGGCTCTATGAACAACGGAGAGCTATAGTCGAATACCAACTCCAACATGGGCGGCGCAGTGGGAGTCAGCCTCCTCAATTCCTTTCAGAAGAGTGGGCCTGGTTGGCAGACATCTGCCATGTCCTTGGTAATTTTGAGGAGTCTACCCAGGTGGTGAGCGGCGATGCTACAATCATTAGCGTCACCATTCCTCTGCTATGCATCTTGAGAAATTCCCTGCAAACCATAAAGGCAGCTGCTTTGCGCTCGGAAACGGGGGCGGGGGAAGACAGTATGCCGCTGGATAGTCAGGGCACCCTCCTGTCTATTTCTCAGCGCGTACAGGAGGAGGAGGAGGAGCATGAGGAGGATGAGGAGGAGGGGGAAGAGACAGCTTGGGCCGCTGCTGACGGTACACCGGCTGATTGCCTGTCATCCTTTCAGCGTGTATGGCCTGAGGAGGAGGAGGAGGAGGAGGAGGATCCTGAAAGTGATCTTCCTAGTGAGGACAGCCATGTGTTGCGTACTGGTACCCTGGCACACATGGCTGACTTCATGTTAGGATGCCTTTCTCGTGACCCTCGCGTTGCACGCATTCTGGCCACGACGGATTACTGGGTGTACACACTGCTCGATCCACGGTATAAGGAGAACCTTTCCACTCTCATACCCGAAGAGGAAAGGGGTTCGAGAGTGTTGCTATACCACAGGACCCTTGCGGACAAGCTGATGGTAAAATTCCCAGCCGACAGCGCTAGTGGCAGAAGGCGCAGTACCGAGGGCAAGGTAGCAGGGGATGTGCGTAGATCGAGCAGCATGTACATCCCAGGCAGTGCAACAGTCTTTAAGGGCCTGGCCAGCTTTATGGCTCCCCACCAAGACTGTGTCACCGCTCCCCAGTCACGGCTGAGTCGGCGGGAGCACTGTAAAAGGATGGTGAGGGAGTACGTAGCGGATCGCACGACCATCCTTGGTGACGCCTCTGCCCCCTACAACTACTGGGTGTCGAAGCTGGACACGTGGCCTGAACTAGCGCTGTATGCCCTGGAGGTGCTTGCTTGTCCTGCGGCTAGCGTCTTGTCGGAAAGGGTGTTTAGTGCGGCTGGGGGAATCATCACAGATAAGCGTAGCCGCTTGTCAACCGACAGTGCCGACAGGCTAACACTCATCAAGATGAACAAAGGCTGGATTTCCCCAGACTTCTGTTCTCCACCAGCGGACAGCAGCGATACGTAAGCAATACGTAGGCTGCACCCGCGGATGGAAGCTACGTTCTCTCTCACCATCCAAAACGGGGACATTTCTGCTTCATCAATCTGTGTCTAATATTCCTCCTCCTCCTCCTCCTCCTGCTCCTCCTCCTGAAACCTCACGTAATCACGCTGAACGGGCAATTTTTCTTAGGGCCACAAGGCTCAGTCAAATAATTTTTCAGAACAATTTTTAAAAGTTTCAATGCGCTTAAAAGCATTGGAACTTTAACTTGAACCAATTTTTCGTTACACTGGGCTGCCTCCAGGCCTAGTTACCACTTAAGCCACATTAACCAAAGCGATTAATGTGTTTCACCTGCCCTCTTGGCTGGCCATGGCCAATTTTTGGGATGTACATTAGTACTGTTGATACAGCAATTTTTGTGGGCCCTCGCCTACAGTGTAATCAAATTAATTTTTAGCCCACCTGCATTACAGCTGACGTAACCTCAGCTGTGTTGGGCAATGCAATGGGATATTTTTGTGTACCGCCGGTGGGTTCCAGGGAGCCACCCATGCTGTAGGTGCACACGGAGTTTTTAATACATCTGTACACTTCTAAAGAACCCCAGTCTGACTGGGGCATGCAGTGTGGGCCGAAGCCCACCTGTATTACGCACAACATTACTACCTCAGCTGTGTTGGGCAATGCAATGGGATATTTCTATGTACCGCCGGTGGCTTCCTGGCACCCACCCAGGCAGTGGGTCCACAGGGAGTTTAACCTACATGTGTCCACTTGTAAAGAACCCCAGTCTGACTGGGGCATGCAGTGTGGGCCGAAGCCCACCTGCATTAAGCACGACATTACTACCTCAGCTGTGTTGGGCAATGCAATGGGATATTTCTGTGTACCACCGGTGGGTTCCAGGGAGCCACCCATGCTGTGGGTCGACAGGGACTTCACAATAGGGAGTTGTACCTGCCTGTGTCTATGAATTAAAAAGCCCGGTCTGACTGGGGCATGCAGACACCTTGACAGAATGAATAGTGTGTGGCACATAGGTTCCCCATTGCTATGCCCACGTGTGCAGCTCCTGATGGCGGTGGCACAGGATTCTATTTCTCATTGCTTCTGTACAGCATTGTGGGCTATCGCTCCGCCACTTTTAAAGAGGGTCGCTGCCTAGCCGTGCCAACCTCTGCAGTGTGTGCCTGCGGTCCCTCGTCATGGCAGACGCAATTCTAAATAGACATGAGCGTGGTGTGGCATGAGGGCAGCTGAAGGCTGCGCAGGGACACTTTGGTGTGCGCTGTGGACACTGGGTAGTGCGGGGGGGGGGGGGGGTTGGGCAGCATGTAACCCAGGAGAAGTGGCAGCAGAGTGTCATGCAGGCAGTGATTGTGCTTTGTTGGAGGTAGTGTGGTGCTTAGCAAAGGTATGCCATGCTAATGAGCGCTTTTCAGAAGTAAAAGTTGTTGGGAGGGGGGGGGGCCCACTCTTGCCGCTATTGTGGCTTAATAGTGGGACCTGTGAACTTAGGATGCAGCCCAACATGTAGCCCCTCGCCTGCCCTATCCGTCACTGTGTCATTCCCATCACTTTCCTGAATTGCCCAGATTTTCACACATGAAAACCTTAGCGAGCATCGGCGAAATACAAAAATGTTCTGGTCGCCCATTGACTTCAATGGGGTTCGTTGTTCGAAACGAACCCTCGAGCATCACGGGAAGTTCGTTACGAATAACGAACACCCGAACATTTTGGTGTTCGCTCATCTCTAATAAACATATAACTTGCACACATATTAAAAAGGAAGACAAATATGTTTATCAAATGGAAAGCGGGGGGAATATCTAAAGAAGAGTATAATGCAGTCTCTAGAAACTGTAGGGCAAGTGTCAGAAACGTGAATAATGAATTGAGGCTTGAAACAGAGGCTAAAAGCAATAAAAAAAAAGATGTGGGGGTATGTCAAAAGCAAAAGAAAAGTCAAAAATGCTATTGGATGCTTACAATATGAAAATGGTGAATTGCTTAAGAATGATATTGAAAAGGCTGAACTTTTAAATTCCTATTTTGTATCTGTTTTCTCTCAGAAAATAAATGGAACATAAACTGATCTTCCCTGTGCTATTGGGGAAATAAAAGAATGCAGGCTATCTATAAACAGAAGTACAATGAATGAGGATAAAGCGCTCACTAGAAGGATACTGGAGAGTGTAGTGGGTGGATGGTCCTGAATTCCAATTGAAAACGAGTATTCATAGGTGCTGTAGACAATCTCATAAGAGAGAGCGGCTAGAGGAAAGCTCCAATCATGACATGAAGGAGAAAAACATAAATGGGATAAAAGAAGAAAAAAACCTCAGCGCTCACACCATAGAATAAGTGAAAGTAAACTGTACTGAAGGGACTAAAGATTATGTCACTTACTTCGAGGAGGCGCCTTTAGGGTAGGCGCCTCCTAATCCCAATGGGCGTATCAGAAATGGCATCAGCCAACGGTGATAAA
The DNA here is from genome assembly GCF_035609145.1 of Eleutherodactylus coqui. Lineage (NCBI taxonomy): Eukaryota > Metazoa > Chordata > Amphibia > Anura > Eleutherodactylidae > Eleutherodactylus > Eleutherodactylus coqui. Next base: position 195,710,565 of record NC_089843.1, on the reverse strand, counting down.
CAAGTTCCACGGTTTAATAAAATAGTAAACAATACACAACGCGTTTCGGCCGCACTGCCTTTTTCAAGTGTACCCTTGAAAAAGGCCGTGCGGCCGAAACGCGTAAGTGACATAATCTTTAGTCCCTTCAGTACAGTTTACTTTCACTTCTATGGTGTGAGCGCTGAGGTTTTTTTCTTCTTTTATCTCATTTATCTATAAACAGAGAGATGGTGAGGGAACACTTAGCTAACCTAAATGAATTCAAGTCTCAAGGTCCAGATGAATTACATCCTAGGATACTAAAGGAAGCAGTGGAGTTAATTACTGAAGCATTTCCCATAATCTTTGAAAATTCTTGGAGAACAGGAGAAGTCCCAGAAGATTGGAAAAGGGCAAATATTGTCCCTATCTTCAAAAAAGGGGAGAAGGTGTATCCAGGAAACTAAAGACCTGTGAGCCTGACTTCTATACTGAGAAAGTGGTATACTTTGAACAAATTATTAAACAGCATGAATGCAAGTACTTGGATAAAAATGGAGTAATTAACCAGAGCCAGCATGGGTTTGTAGCAAACAAGTTATGCCAGATGAATCTAATTTCCTTCTATGACAGAATCATCGACTGGGTTTTCCAGGGAAATGCGATCGATATAGTATATCTTGAATTAAGGAAAACATTTGACAAAGTATCTCATACAATACTTATTGAAAAAATGACCAAATATGGGATTGACAACTGGCTGAGTGATCGCACACAAAGAATGGTCATAAATGGCTGCAAATCCAAGTGGAAGAATGTATCAAGAGGCGTACCATAAGGCTCTGTCCTAGGCCCAGTGTTGTTCAACATTTTTAGGCCTCCTGTCCACAGATGGAGCGGAATACACCCACGGTTTTACGCTGTGGGAATCCCGTGGGATAAACAAAAACGTCCCTGCTGGCGATCACGGAAAAACACACGTTTTATTCCATAGTCTCCATTAATACTATATTAATGGAGAACTCCCACTGCAGAAAAATGCGTAAAATAGAGCATGGTGCAATATTTTTCCCACAGTGTAAATACGCGGCAGAATTCCACATATGGGGACTGAGACATTAGGTTCAATAGAACCTAATATCTGTGTTATTCAGCCATGGCTTATGCAGTGGGGAACATGGCAGAAATCTGTCCGTGGGAATTAGCCCTTATAAATGATCTGCAAGAGAGAATTGATGGGAAACTGATCAATTTTGCAGCGACACAAAACTAGATGGGATAGCCAACACTAGGGAAGAGAGAGAGCATTCAAAAAGATCTAGAAAAGCTTGAACAGTGGGCAGTGACTAACAGAATGGTATTTAACAAGGAGAAACAAGTCCGACATCTGGGCAAGAAAAATGAAAAAAACAAATACAAAATGGGGGGAATTGGGTATACTAATAAATCATAGACTGAACATGAGTCAACAAAATGATGCAGCAGCCAAAAAGGCAAACACGATTCTGAGAAGCATAGAGTCTAGATCACGTGAGGTCTAGATCCCCCCTCTACTTTTCTTTAGTCAGACCTCATCTGGAATACTGTGTCCAGTTCTGGGCACCCCACTTTAAAAAAGACATAGACAAATTGAAGCAAGTTCAGAGGAGAGCTACCAAGATGGTGAGTGGTCTGTAAATCATGTCCTATGAGGAACGGTTAAAGGATCTGCGAATGTTTAGTCTGGGATGATTTAGTGGATACTGCACTGAGCAGGGGGTTGGACCAGATGACCCTGAAGGTCCCTTCCAACTCTACCATTTTATGGCTATTACCGCACAATTTTCACATTCTCGACTAAGGTCCACCATGGCTTCCCTATCAGCTGTTAACAAAAATTATCTTCATGAGCTTCCAACTAAATTATTGCTGGGAAGAACCTTTTCTTTTGGGTGTTACAGGCATCTTTTGAATCTTAACTTATCATTCTTCAGGGGTCCCAAATAGTCCCCCCGCAATGTGACTGCCAAGGGCCATTCGGTTGCCAGGGCTGTTAAAGCCATACCACATAGGCATTCATTAAAGACTGCTCATTAGAATTTAATACTGTGGTATTAAATCATACTGCAGGAGCGATCAAATGTTTGCATGTTCAAGTCCCCAATGGAGCAAAAAAATGTAAAAATAAGTGAATCCATTTTTTTATTATTGGAAAAAAAAGAAAGTTAACGTTTAAAAAAACAAAACAAAAAAAAACAAAAACATTTTCCCATATTAAAAATAATTAAAATTATATAAAATTAATAATCTTTATTTATACAGCGCCAACATATTCCGCAGTGCTTACAAGACAGGGGAAATAAAAACAAAACCGCAGTTACATGAAGTAATCAATTGATGGAAACAGTAGGGGTGAGGGTCCGTCTCCAACAAGCTTAAATACTACAAATAATGGGATGATACAGAAGGTAAAGGGGCTGGAGATGTGCACAATATGGTGAGGTGGGAAGTGTGAGATGCTATACACACAGACAATGGTGTGGTACACCATTTACACACACATAAAGGCTGTATAGTGGCTGAATCGGTCTAACTGCAGCTGCAGGTTGATGACGGCTAGCAGGAACTGCAGTCAGTAGCACAGGGAGCATGTTATCAGGTGGAATACAGAAAGGCTTGGTTTAGGGGATACGGTATGCCTCCCTGAAGAGGTGCGTTTTTAGAGCACGCCTGAAGTTTATTGTGTCAGTGATTGCCTGGGTAGCTTTTGGTAGCGCGTTCCAGAGGACTGGTGCTGCTCTGGAAAAGTCTTGGAGGCGGGAATGAGAGGTTCGAATTAAAGAGGCACTTAATCTGGTTTCGTTAGAGGAGGGCGCAGTCTTGGCGGTGAATTAAGATGAGGGAAGCAATGTAGGCTGACACAGTGTTGTAGAGAGCTTTGTGGATGAGGGTAGTGAGTTTAAATTGTATTATGTATTTGTCAGGCAGCCAGTGCAGTGACTGGCACAGGGCAGAGGTGTCCAAGGAGTGGCTGAGCCTGGCTGCCGCATTCAGGATGGATTGGAGAGGGGAGAGCCTGGTGCAGGGGAGGCCGATCAGAAGTGAGTTGCAATAATCAAGTCGATAGTGGATGAGTTCAATAGTGAGCGTTTTTAGCATGTCCATGGTGAGAAAAAGGTGGATTCTTGTGATGTTCTTGAGGTGCAGCTGACATGTTCGGGCCACAGATTGGATATAGAGAGAGATGAGAGTCGAATATAACCCGAATGCAGCAGGCATGCTGTCTGAGAGTTATGATGGTGCCACATACTGAGATTGAGATGTCAGGATGAGGTCCGTTAGTAGAGGGCGGAAACACCACTAGGGCAGTTTTTGAGAAGTTCAGTTTTAGGTAGAGAGAGGACATAGTGTTAGAAACAGCAGACAGACAGTTGGTGGCGTTCTGGAGGAATGTTGCTGTGATGTCATGGGAAGAGGACAGGGTTGATACGTGGCTGCTTGCTTCCTCATGATATTCCAATAAAGAAGAGGATTTTTAATGAATGCTGCCTGGTTCTTCTCCTTTTCTGTGTTAGAAACAGCAGACAGACAGTTGGTGACGTTCTGGAGGAATGTTGCTGTGATGTCATGGGAAGAGGTGTATAACATTAAAAAAACATATTTGGTATCGCTATGTCCGTGAAAGTCCAATTATGCAGCTGTATAGGGGGAAAAATAAAAAAGATATGATATTTTGAAAGTGAGGAGGAATATATGAAAATGAAAAAAAAGGCTGCGTCCTTGAGGGGTTAAATCTGTGAAAGAGGCACTGAACAGGACCTCTGATGCAGATGTGAATAAGCCATAAAGTGGGGAGTAAAATAGTTTTCTGATTACTTCATAGTGAAGCTGCTGTGACCACAGATTGCCTTCACGCCCCCTGCAGGCTCTCAAACCAACAGTCTATTGATGTTGGTATCACTTCACTAACATTGTTGAGTAAGGCCCCCTGCACATGGGGGGAAATCCTGCGGTGGGATTACCTGCAGAATTTCCGCACGTGGCCTCTGCCATAGGTTTGCATTAGAAAACGCAATCCTAGGCAGACAGACGCGATTTGTCCACATGAAATCACACGTGGAAAACAAATAGCGGCATGCTTTATTTCTGTACGTGTCTAGCAGAGGCCCGCACAGAAACGTCAGTGGCGATGGGATGGCTCCTCTCTGCGCATGCGCCGGCTGGCCGGCAGCCGGCGCATAGCAGAGAATGAAGACGCCGGGAGCGGGTGAGCCGCAGGCCTCTGCTGGGGCATGCGTCCGCATCCCGCTGTGAGAATTCTCGCAGCGGGATCCGACCTGGCCGTCTGCAGGCAGCCTAAAAGCAGCATTTTGAGTGCAAATCACAGTAAAAATAGATAAGCGAGAAGAGACGTGTGCCAGAATTGTGGCTTTGTTCAAAAGTGAATGGCAATACATTAAAGCACAATAAGTTAAATGGAGTCCATATAGAACTGTGTTCAGTCAGGATTCAATGATATCACACCATGTTGTATACTGCAAGATTAAATGCTCTGCTCAGGACTGCCTTCTGTTGATTACTTAAGCCCTTCAGTAAACCGTGCACATCCCGTTTACTATTGAAAAGCTACCAGGACTCGTGTCAAGTTTTTTCCCGCCATTGACTCTTACAGTTTTGGATGAAGTCACATGACAAACCACCGTACATTATCCAGACTGTATCTATTATTTGTGCCTCTGTGTGGCGACTGAGTGGGACCCCTTTGCCATCATTGTTGGGAGAAATTACAGAGCCACCTGTGACATCCATCTTACAGTCCCCGTGGTCTCCCCCTCTTTGGCGCGTCTCGCTCGGGCGCTGCATTTTCTCAATTGCAAAAGTAAAGCTAAAGATACGTCTTATGGATAATCCTTGTAGGGGCAATCTTTTGTCCTAGCAAACAAACACCCCACTCTTACAGATAGTTGATGGAATCAGTAATGTTCTAAGTTGCTCTGAATAAACCACAACAGGTCCAGTCAAGATCTTAATATCCTAGCATTTAAAGGGCACTTGTCAACTGCCTAAAGCACTCTTTTCAGAGTCCCATGTGCACATCTCCTATAAACTTGTATAAGATATCTTGCGGACAAGACTCTGAAAGGAGTCAGATTTTTGTCTGGCACCACCGGATCAGACAATAGGCGAGCCTAAAAAAAATCTCACCGGGCTCCCAGTCACCCGCTCTAACAGCACCAGAAGTTAGTTTACAACAGGACCAGAAGTTAGGCAGGTGACAGATTCCTCTGTGCCCAATCCCCCAGCACTTCTTATTGTCCTAGTATACAGAGCATAAAGCGTTCTGGCTGTAATAACATGCATGCTTGTGTTCACATGTAGCAGTCTCTCTGCACACACACAAAACACATCAAGCATTCATAATACATCTAACCATTGAGAAACAGATGAACAAGCACACATTTGTAGATGCTTGGGAGGGGGAATAATAATCTACAGTACATTTGCTGCCACAACCAACTGCTGATAGGCTAGGGCTACTTTTATTGTGGTGCGTTGTTTCAAAGTCCGTTTTCCCTATTGAGCTTGCTAAGGTCATGTTAAGGGGAAACAATGACGCATATTTATATTGGTGATATCTGCCCATCTGTATTGATAACCGTATATTAATGGGGTGGAAGACAAGATGTTTAACCCCTTAAGGACATGGCCCTTTTTTTCCATTTTTAGTTTTTTCTCCCCCTTTTAAAAAAATCATAACTCTCTTATTTATCCATCGACGTAACTGTATGAGGGGTTTTTTTTGGCAGGACTAAAGGAGTGGAGTAAAATGAAAAAGGAAAAAACGAAATTCTGCCAACTTTGGGGGCTTCTTGTTGCACAAACTTCAACAAAAGTGACATGATAATTTTATTCTATGGGTCAGTACGATTACTTCGATACCAAACTTGTATAGTTTTTTTTTTGCTGTACTTCTTAATTATTTTTTCAAAGACGTTTAATTTTTTTAAATTATTTACTGCCGCCATCTTCTGGGCACAATAGCTTTTTTTATTTTTCTGTCAACATAGTTGTGCGAGGATCGCTTTTTTTTGTCGGACATCCTGTAGTTTGTGTTGGTTCCATTTTAGGATACATATGACTTTTTGATCACTTTTTATCGCATTTTTTTCTTGGAGACAATGTGACCAAAAAAGCACAACTCTGGCGTTCTTTATTTATTTTTTCTGCCTGCATTCATCGTGCGGGGAAAATGATGCATTCAGACTTTTATGGACACAGCGATACCAAATATGGTGGTGGAGGGGGGCATACGGCATTCCCGAATATGTCAGAATTGACAGCAGCATTTAAAGGTTAACAGCTCAGTGGATCCGTGCGGCTTATCAGAAACAGCCAACGCCCACGTTGTATGAGTTCACCCCACGATCTCTCTTCATACATACCCCAAACCTGCAGGACATAAATGTACGCCCTGCAGCGTTAAGAGGTTAAAAAAAAGAAAACTTTTCATACCCATTGTAGATACAATGCTCATTCACAAAGCTCCAAGCCGTTTCATTGATAAGCTTCTGGGGGCTGAAAAAGAAAAACTAGAACTTTTATGCAAGCTGCAAATAAAGCTCTTAAAGACTCTCTCTGTGAGCACCATCAGCTGGTGCCTACTACACTAATATGTCTGCTGTGTGGATCTGTGCAGGAGTTTGGAGAAACTTGCATTTTACTAGTAAAAGGAATACACAGAACAAGTCCTACATATTCATGAGCTGCAGCCACACCCACCCGCCAGAGAGTAATTGGCACCTCTCTCTATACATAGTAATAAGCAGAGAGCTGCCAATAGTTGGCTAGAGGGTAAGGTGGGTGTGGCTAGCCTGCAGCTCATGAATATCCAGAACTACTTTAAGATATTTCTGGATATTCATGAGTCATCTATGCATGTGCTGCTACTGATACATTTCTCGTGAACTCCTGCACAAATACATACAGCAAACATATCACTGTAATCCTATGGCGCTCTCAGAGAGGGGTGCAAAAACTTGGAGAGAGTCTCTAACATTCTAAACTATAGTTTTACCCATTTCCATTGCTACTGGTTTTCTCCAGTCACGGTTGGCCACAGCGAAAAAATGCACACCGGTACATGGAAGTTCACCAGCAGTTGGAAAGCCTCAGGTAGCAGGTGCCCATTTTAGGGTCTATAAACTCTTAGAAATGTTTTAATACTGCAAATATTTAGCTCTAGTTTCCCTTTCTACCAGAAGGAATCTCAACCCACCAGCACCTTCGGGACTGGAAAGGTTTGCCTCTCAAAAATAAAAATGAAATAAAAGCTAATGACCCAGCCCCGTGCTTTCCTGGCCGGCCACGCTGATACTGTTGACAGTTTGTTTCTTCTGATATTAGTTCCTTCTTTTTGCTCAATCTATCCTCATAAAAAATAAAAAATGCAAGGTGTGTGTGAATAAAAATAGAATAGTGAAGTTACAATTTGGCATTACGTTCCTAATGGAAGATATGTGATGTTTCCCTCTTGGTCAAAACAGCCCTCCTCGTGGTCTGTGGTCTCCTGCTGTGCAGTGTTAGTGGAGGAGACACTCCTGGCGTCCCTTTGTGGTAGCGTCCTTTCAGCTGTTAATTCCAGGTTTTTCTCCATGGTCAGAGTGTTGGATGGGCATTCTATGCAATCCAGCTGATTGGACACACAGCAAGTGTCTGGTGGAGAAGGCCCACCAGCTTCATCACTGATTTGGACTGAATCATCGGTTACCAGAGTTTTTGAGTCACTGCTTTCCTCATCAACAGGACTCTCTTCCTGCTCAGTGTCAGACTCTCTTTCTTCTTCTAGTGTCAGTTCAAACTGAAACTTGTCTCCTGCAGCACTCCCTCTGTCAGGATCTTGTTGTTCTGGTGGAGGGAGTGGACTTTGGGGGATCATGCTTTGATACCACTCTCTATTGTCCTCTAATGTGTCCAGTATATCTTGGGCATCTGGGTGTACCAAGTCCGCCCAGGTCTCCCACAAAGGATGAACAATGTAATCAATAAAACCAACCTGCAAAGAAAGAATACAGATATGTGTCCAACTATGTTCAGGACACTCACAGACTCAATTAACATTAAAATTGTGCACCATGTAGTATTCTGTCAGTGAAGAGGTTTTTCCATTGGTGACAGCAGTGACCTACTATAGTCAGTGATTGGCTGCAGCAGTCACATGTCCAGGGCAGCAGCAACCAGGAAGGACAGAGTGGTTGTGAAGCAGTTTAAAGTAATGAGAAAACCCATTTAAAGAGATCAGCAGGACCTTGAAATGATTAATGGGACTGTCATTTTTGTTATGTTTTTCAATAGATTGCACTGGCTTACAATACAAAACTTTTTCTTTCACAAGAACATTTCATGGTGGTTCTGCAGTGTCCAAGGAGTGAGCCCACAGCCGAGGAGATATCGGGGTGGATTTGAGGCCTTGTCACGAGGCTCTACCATCTCCTCCCTTGGGGGTAGCACGGCACTGCTGGGGGAGTTTCACAGGGTAACTGAAGCTGTGGTTTATCTTACCCTAAGTCCTTTTGACACCACCGTTCCATTCTCTGTGGTGAATCTAGATGATTAAATAAAGTAGTCCACACACAGGGAAATGTTTCAAAGCAAAACCGGCAACGGTCGGTTGAGCTTGCTTACTTGTAAAGAAAACTATTTACAGTCCATAAACTTTACACACTGGTGTAGACAGAATAGTGGTGTGACAGGGAGGATTCACAGGATATCAGACTGAGATAGCAGTCTCAGTTATCTGTGGGGTTCTGCTCCCGGCTACTCTTTCTCTCTCGCAAGCTCTCTACTGGTCAACGCTCACATTTAGAGATAGCACTCAGCCCTGCAAAGTGGCTCCTGTCAATCTCGCTCACAGTCCTCCATATTAAAAAGCGGGGAGGCCTGGATAAACAGGGCCCAGGGTACACATCAGGCCATTGATCAGCCGCTTTCATCCTGGAGGATCCTAAGGATGAGGCGCAGTTTCTCCTACTCAATAGAAGTTCTCTCCTCTCTGCAAGACGAGACTTCGTAAGAAGTCCAGAAGACAGGACAAGCATAAAAGCCCCTGCACTACACCTTGCATACACTTATATACAACATAATCCCGTGACACATAACAAGGTACATTTTCCAGACATAACCCAGACAGTAACCCATTCAGTGTTGCAGAGGTGCAATACACATCAAATTCATGCACATAGAAGACACTGACAATACAAATGCACAACACAAACACATTCATACTTATGGAGGGACCCCGTTAACTCTGGACCACTACAGTTCTAGTAGTATTTCACATCCTGAATTAAAATCTGTTAGAGTTTTTCTCAGTGTTTTTTTTGCAACACATTTCACGTATTATAAAATTAGTACTTATGTAAGTCAAAATCATGTGAAATGCAGTTTACCTAGAAAGTTTTTGATGATTGACGGGAATATTTTGCTCTCTTCGTGGTCCAGCAATAGCCGGCCGACATACTGGGACTCCACTCGGTACCTCTGCTCCACCGCAGATAACTGCTGATGGGAACGCTCGCCGTGCCGCTCACTGACAGCCCCAAGATGTCCTGGGAAGGAGTCCAGGTGGAAGTTTTGAGGACATATTGCAGCCCACAGCTTGGTAGGATTTCACAAGATCATCACTAAATCACAATAGTTTCCCGATTTATGATTTCCCAGAAGAGGAGACATTTCTGAATGACAATCAGGCTGCTTTTTGCAATGGATTTATGCGTTTCTGAAGTTTTTCGTCATTCATCACTGATCCTATTTGTAGCCTGATAAAAAAAGTGCCTCCTTTTACTTTGGCATCACTAACTTTGGGAAGTTTAGATTCCAAATGCAGAAATGCTGCAGAATTTCTCTCAATTGCTTTTACAAGTTATTTCATCATCCCAGTTCTATACGCTGCGCAGCCAAATACACTAAAGGAACACGAGGCATTTTTTGTCCAGGAATAAACCTGCAGAATCTTGATATTCTGACTTTCAGCATAACAGAAGACCGCGACCATACAGCGCAATGGGCTCTATGGTCGTGAATTCTGTGGTGGAATAAAACATGCTGACTTCTATTTTCCGCAAGAGGATTATACAATTCTGACCCGCTGTGAGTGGAAGTGCGTATTTCAATGCACTTTATTGATCCACGCATTATCACGGATTAATCATTTGCAGAATCCACAATTGCTAGGATGATTTAGTGAATCCTGCACTGAGCAGGGGGTTGGACCCGATGACCTTGGAGGTCCCTTCCAACTCTCAACTCCATGATTCTACTATCAGCTCGTATGATACCAGCCTCATTCCTCTGATCACACACTGAATAGGACACTAAAAATAAAGGTAATTCATCAAATGGCAAACCATAAAGTACACCTACATTAGAGAGAAAAAATAAGTGTCACAAAAAGACCCTAATGGGAAAATTCTAACAACAGATTTGAATTCAGGAGGTGAAATACTACCAGAATCACTAGGAAATGTTCTTGTGAAAGACATCATGTTATTTTCTTGCTATGCACAATAATAGAGAGAAAATAGTTAATGATGATGGAGGATCGGCGGCTCATAAATAACCAGGACTCCCCTCTGGTAGCACACTGGAGAATTTAAACAGAAAAGGCATGTCCACATAAGGGAAACTCTGACTAAATTCTCCTGCGGATGGAAGTAGATGGGATTTACAGAAATCTCATTCATATGCAAGAAAAAAATCTGCTGCATAAATTGACCTGTGTTGCAAATTTGAATTTGTAGCGTATCAATATACGCTGCAAATTAGTCAAAGATTTTCTGAATTTGCTTTTACACAAATTAAAATTAAAAAAAACCCTGCTGGATCGTTCAAATGTGAACAATGATCGTTCAGTGTAAACACCGCCAACAATTGAACGATGAATGATAATTCGTTCACTTAATGTACATTTTATGCAAGCATGAAAATCATCGTTGGAGCGCTCGCTAATCTTTCAGTTTAAACACTGATTGTTCAGTCGCTCTCATTCGCTGGTGCAGCAAACTGAAGGACTGAACAATCCCCTAAAAAAACACTTTTTTAAACTGACTGCCCGAGCGAATGAGCAAACCGTGACGTCATTTGCTTGTTTACTTGTGCAAATAATTTCACACTACATGTAAAAGTAGCCCAAATTCAAAAAATTGTGCGGATTTGCAACTGCAAAATTCCCGGTGGGGATATATTTGATAAGAGCCATGGGGCAGAAATTATAACATTTTGAGAAACCGAATGAACACAAAAATTTGTGACTTTTGTCCCTTTTTATTGTCCATACCACTCACCTCTGCAAAGCTTTGCAAAAGGGGCAAAACCACCCACAGCCTAGCAAGTTTACCATAATTTACGTAAAGCATAAATCTTTACTTAAATTGCATAGCTCATGGTTGGCGTAGATTTAACTATCCGGTGCACGGGACATTCATAGATGTGATAAACTGAGCTGTGCGTCTCTAAATAAGTTTATCACATGTTACTCCTGCGGGCATTACACTATGAAATACTGATCTTAGTAAATATACCCCTAAGATCTCCAAAGCTGCTTAACATAGGCACAACTCCTATTGAACAGGTAATGTGACAATCAGACAGGTAATACAGTTATGTGATCATCACATGTCCATGGACAGACTTATCCACTGGAAGTAAATGACGATTCTTTTGTAATAACTGTAAGCAGAGATCTTACAAACAGTAACATGCAAAAAATTCTCAAGACTGACAAACAGTCTTGTAGAAATGAAGGCTAATCTGCTACATTGTAGCCTATGGTCCAGCTGAGGTGGGCTCCTGTGGACAGTGCACAGGAGGGGGTTTGTTTGTTTGATTTTCCCATTCTAATGTGGATTTACACAAAACCAACCCACTTGATGTAATGCTGTACTCCAGAGGAGAACGTATGTCTAAGGACATATGTCTCTAATGAAGTAGCCTTTCAACGTGTGTCAAAAGTACTTAGGCTCTTCTCACGTTATACGTTTCTGTCCAGCGCTGGTTCTGTCCCAGTTTCCATCCTCTATGCAGAAAACAGTTTGGGGACAGAACCCGGAAGGAACTATAGGTGAGGATAACGCGGTAAAGACAGATGGGGATGGAAACAAAGTGAAGCAGAGACCAAAGAGACCTACTGAATCCTACAGATCATCCAAATTCCATTCTAGTTTCCATCTCTATGCAGTTTTCTGCACTGAGAGGGAAAACATAATGTAAAATAGCCTTTCTAGTATAGTTGTTGCAGTTTGTAAATGTCACTCCAGGCTTTGTGCAGTACAAGATTCAGAAGGGCAAGGGCAATAAGATGACATTTCACAGACGTTCTCAATTTCAATACAGCAAATATATTACTGTGTACTTTAGTGAAGCGTTTATTTCTGCCTGGAATCCCCCTTTAATTTAATAAAGCTAAGGGGTACCTGTGATTTTTCAACAGAAGCATTGTGCTTGTCACACATGGGACTAATTTCTATTCCCTTTTCCCGCTCCCGATCTCCCTGATGGAAGAATTCAACTATGATCCGATCTGTCCATTGGCGATACACCTCCAGGGGTTTGGTGGGATTGCTGAGGTCTGCACAGTGAACCATGTTTTGAAGGACCTAGGAAGAGAACATCAGGGAACACATAAATACCATTTCCATGAAGAAAGTGTCACAATGCTTCAGTAAGGGATCCTCCTAGACTTGCTCCTTTCAAACTATTATAGTTCTGACCACAAGAAGAAATAAAGTGAGCTCTAAAAATACATCTAATGATTTAGGTCATGAGGTTTGTTGTATGTAAGTGAACCACAGAAGTGTTCATATCAGCTGGAAACAATCATATTTTATTTTAATAAATTTGAGGCCAACAACTGCGATATTGAGTGTGAAGACCAAATAAAGGTTGCTTCATAGCTACATGCAATTTCTCAGGTGCTATTATTTTTAATGCAATGGTTTTCAACAAAAAGAGAGCTAAAATAACAATTGTTATGGCAGATGCCACTTTTTCTGGTGGAAACTGTGGTTCTTGATAACAAAGGGCTATTCAAAGGATGGGACATTTTTATGCTTTCATTCACCTACTAGATGAGTGAAAGCTGATAGATTGGTGGAGGTCCAACCACTGGGTGCCCCACCCATCTCGAGTAGAGGGGACCCATGCCCCTCCTAGTTCAAGTTACAACTTCCTACTCTGTAGGGTAGTGGGGAATGCAGCCATTGGTCGCACATGCGCAGCAGCAGCTCTATTCCTCCCAATTGTGCAGACAGATAGCCGAGCGCTGTGCTCAGCTATCTCTCTGCACCACTGAAATAAATGGAGTGGCATAGCTGCATTCACGGACACAGGTCCCCAGTTCTTGGGATTGGTGGGGGTCCCAGAGTTCAGACCCCACAATCTATCAGTTTTTACCTATCCAGTAGATGGATGAGAACTCAAAAGAAAGTGCCATTGTAGGGATAGCTCTTTAAGTATAGGTCAATAATTTTGTAGCCAAAATATAACATGTATGATAAACTGACAAGATTTGTTTTACCTGAATTCGATCAGAATAATTATCAAGCAGCAAAACTCCTAAACTGGTCACTTTTTTTGTTTCTACCATAGTTTTTAGGTCAGCCAGAAGATTCATGTGTTTGGACATATCTGTCGCCAATACCTAATGAAACAGGAAAGTAAGGCAAAATTAACGCCTTCATATTCTACCAAAATAGTAAAATCATAATAGTGTCCTCATTTGTGTAGCCATAATTTAATGAATTCCTATGGGAGCATGCAACATCACATCTGTAGGACACACACAGAGACACAGAGAGAGAGAGACACAAAGAAAGATACACAGGGAGACCGAGAGATAGACATAGAGAGACAGAGAGAGAGAGACAGACACAGAGAGAGAGACAGAGAGATAGACACAAAGAGAGAGAGCGTTAGCTAAGTGTTCCCTCACCATCTCTCTGCTTAAAGAATGCAGGCTATCTATAAGCAGAGAGATGGTGAGGGAACACTTAGCTAACCTAAATGAATTCAAGTCTCCAGGTCCAGATGAAATACATCCTAGGATAATAAAGGAAGTAGCAGAGGTAATTGTTGAACCATTCGCCATAATTTTTAAAAATTCCTGGAGAACAGGAGAAGTCCCAGAAGATTGGAAAAGGGCAAATGTTGTCCCTATCTTCAAAAAAGGGAAGAAGGTGGATCCAGGACACTACAAGCCTGTGAGCCTGACTTCTATACAGGGAAAGATCTTTGAACACATTATTAAACAGCATGTATACAAGTACCTGGATAAAAATAGAGTAATTAACCAGAGCCAGCATGGGTTTATAACAAGCAAGTCATGCCAGGCGAATCTAATTTCCTTCTATGACAGAATCAGCCACTGGGTTGATCAGGGAAAGATGGTAGATATAGTATATCTTGATTTTAGTAAAGCATTTGACAAAGTATTTCATACCATACTTATTGGAAAAATTACCAAATATGGGATTGACAAGGTAACGGTTAGGTGGATTCACAACTGGCTGAGTGATCGTACTCAAAGAGTGGTCATAAATGGCTACACATCCAAGTGGAAGAATGTATCAAGTGGGGTATCACAAGGCTCTGTCCTAGGCCCAGTGTTGTTCAACATTTTTATAAATGATCTGGAGGAGGGAATTGATGGGAAACTAATCAAATTTGACAACACAAAGCTGAGAGGGATAGCTAACACTAGAGAAGAGACTATTCAAAAGGACCTAGAAAAGACTGAACAGTGGGGGGTAACTAACAGAATGGTATTTAACAAGGAGAGGGCCCTTAAGAATGATATGGAGGGCCCTCAAGAACAATTTCAGGGACCTAGGAACCAAGCTTAGGGCGAGGACCTCCAAGGTGGTTTTCTCGGAAATACTACTTGCACCACAAATCACACTAGAAAGGCAGCAGGGAGGTAAATAATTGGCTCTAGAGTTGGTGTAAAAAAGAGGGGTTTGAATTCCTGGAGAACTGGGCTGACTTTGCTGTCGACTACAGACTACCATAGGGATGGGCTGCATCTTAATGAGGAGGGTGCAGTTGAGCTTGAGGAGAAGATGGCTAGAAGGCTGGAGGAGTATTTAAACTAGGGACTGGGAGGAAGGCAAAAAAAGAAACAAAAGGGTAGACAGTGTAGATAGCGACCTAGGACAAAGCAATAGTAACGGGGGTCGAGCAAGCAGTGTGGTTAGTACAGTTAGAACTGACAGAATAGCTAATAGTACCATTAGTAGCACAATGAGTATAAAGAACATCAACTGTAGAAATTGTATGGCAACGAATGCAAGAAGTCTAATCGGTAAAGTGGGTGAGCTTAAAGAGAGAATGTCTGATGAAAATTACGATATAGTAGGAATAACAGAAACATGGCTTGATGATAAATGTGATTGGGTAGTGAATTTACAGGGCTATAATCGCTTCAGAAGAGACCATGGAAACCAGAAAGGAGGAAGGGTATGTCTGTATGTTAAATCATACTTAATGCCTAAGCTACGAGAAGATATAGGTGCAGGAGATAAACATGTGGAATCACTGTGGGTAGAAATACAGGGAGAAAAAAAACAACAAAATCCTGATGGGGGGTTTCTATAGGCAACCAAAAGCTACAGAAGAAACTGAAATCTTATTATTAAGGCAAATAGAAAAGGTGTCAAATCGCAACAAAGTAATTATGGGGGGCTTTAATTATCCAGATATAATATGGAAAGACGAAACCTGCAAATATCACAAGGTTCATAAGTTCTTGAGAACAATTAAAGATAACTACCTTTCCCAACTTGTGCGGGACCCAACTAGAGGGAGGGCCACTCTATCATCAAACCAGACAGGGTTTGCAGGGGGTGCAGGTTGAGGGACACTTGGGAAATAGTGACCACAATATAATTAATTTCCAGCTATCATTCAACAAGAAGCCTTAACAGGGAGCGACAAAAAAACTAAACTTTAGTAAAGCAAAATTTGATCAGCTCAGAACTGCTATCAGTACGATTAATTGGGACAACATCCTCATAAATACCAGTACAGACGACAAATGGGAGAAGTTTAAAAGGATCCTAATCACCTCATGTGAGCAGTTCATTCCCTTTAAAAATAAAAGAACTACAAGTAGAAAGAAACCAATGTGGCTTGACAAGACTGTAATGGGGCAATAAACAAAAAACAAAAGTGTTTAAACTACTAAAACAAGAGGGCAGCGAAGAAGCGCTAAAATCATACAGGGAAAAAAAATCACGTAAAGAAAAATTGCTAAGGAGGAGGCAGAAAGACTGATCACCAAAGAGAGCAAAAATGATCCTAAACTATTCTTTAACCCCTTAGTGACGGAGCTTTTTTGCTTTTTTCCATTTTTGTTTTTTCCTACTCCCTTTTAAAAAATCGTAGCTCCTTTATTTATCCATCGACGTCGCTGTATGGGGCTTGTTTTTTGCGGGACGAGTTGTATTTTTCAAAGGCACTATTTATTGTACCATATAATTTACTGAAAAACTTTTTAAAAATTCTTAGCGGAGAGAAATGGAAAAAAAACGACATTCCACCATCTTTCGGTGCGTCCTGTTTCTACAGCACACAAATTGCAACAAAAACGACCTGATATTTTTATTCTATGGGTCAGTACGATTGCTATGATACCAAATTTGTATAGTATTTTTTTTGCTGTAGTACTTTTATTTTTTTTTTTAAGATATTTAATTTTTTTCAATTATTTTCTGCGGTCATTTTGTGCGCGCAATACCTTTTTTATTTTTTCGTCGATGTAGTTGAGCAAGGGCTCATTTTTTGCGGGATGTCCTGAAGTTTCCGATAGTATCAATTTGGAATACATACAACTTTTTGATCGCTTTTTATTGCATTTTTTCTGGGAGACAGGGTAACTAAAAAAGTGTATTTCTGGCGTTCTTTATTTTTTTTTTCAGACGACGTTCACCATGCGGGAAAAATAATGCACTACTTTGATAGATCGGACTTTTACGGACGTGGCGATACCAAATACATATTTTTATTTTATGATTTTGATTTTTTAATAATGGATATGGCAAAAGGGGGGTGATTTAAACTTTTATAACTTTTTTTTTTTTTAACAATTAAAAAAACTTTATTGATTATTTTTTTAACATTACTTTGAAGTCCCCCTGGGGGACTTTAACATGCGATGCTTTGATCGTTCCTGCAGTATGACGTAATGCTATAGCATTACGTCATACTGCTTTTTTACAGGCAGTCTTTCAAGCCACCCTGTGTGGATTGCTTGATAGGCAGTCTGCTAAGGCAGCCCTGGGGCCATTCATTAAGCCCCCGGCTGCCATGACACCTGCACGGTTCCCCCGATCTCACTCACTTGACAGCAGCATTTAAAGGGTTAATAGCCGCGATTGGCCGAATGGCCGAGCGCAGCTATTGCCCGCGGGTGTCAGCTGTAATAAACAGCTGATGCCCGCACTGTATGGAGGGAGATAGCGCCGCTACCTGCCTCCATACACGTCCTGCAACAGCAGGACGTAGTTTCCCGATGGGGCGGTCGTTAAGGGGTTAATTGTATAAACAGTAAAAAGATTTGAACTGAGGCCACTGGACGTCTAACAAATAATCCCAGAGAAACCATAGAGGACGATGGGGGAAGGGAAACCTATTAAATAGTTTTTTCTCAAGTGTATTTATGAATGAAAAAGAAATGTCACACGAGATGCAGGGAAATAAAACTATGCCAGCTAAATATTGCATGCCGAACACAGAAGGAAGTGCAAAACAGGTTAAAGAGGATTAAAATCTATAAATCGCCAGGCCCGGATGAAATACACCCAAGGGTTCTAATTAGAGATGAGCGAACGTACTCGTCCGAGCTTGATACTCGTTCGAGTATTAGCGTGTTCGAGATGCTCGTTACTAGAGGCGAGCACCACGCGATGTTCGAGTTACTTTCACTTTCATCTCTGAGACGTTAGCGCGCTTTTCTGGCCAATAGAAAGACAGGGAAGGCATTACAACTTCCCCCTGCGACGTTCAAGCCCTATACCACCCCCCTGCAGTGAGTGGCTGGCGAGATCAGGTGTCACCCGAGTATATAAATCGGCCCCTGCCACGGCTCGCCACAGATGCATTCTGACACAGATCAGGGAAAGTGCTGCTGATGCCGGAGCTGCTATAGGGAGAGTGTTAGGATTGAATTTAGGCTTCAAGAACCCCAACGGTCCTTCTAAGGGCCACATCTGACCGTGTGCAGTACTGTTGAGGCTGCTTTTTGCAGTGTTGCACATTTTTTTTTGTATATCGGCCGTGCAGAGCATTGCGTCCAGAGCATTGCGTCCTGCAGTAATTTTACATAGTCCAGGGCCAGTAGTGGTGGTGAGGCAGGGACAGTGAAAGACATATACAGTCTATATAGGCAGTGGGCTTTTCCAAAAAAATTTTGGAAAAAAAATCTATTTGGGCTGCCTGTGACCGTCCTGACTGTATTGCGTCTCTGCTGGGGGTAGTTATCCTAATTCATATGCAGCCAGCTAAGTGTTACAGCAGGCTTGCGCAAAATTCTTTCCTGGCTCTGCGTTGCCTCTTACATCACCGCTGTCATCCTGTCCACAGTGAAACAGTCTGCAGTAATTTTACATAGTCCAGGGCCAGTAGTGGTGGTGAGGCAGGGACAGTGAAAGACATATACAGTCTATATAGGCAGTGGGCTTTTCCCAAAAAAATCTGGGAAAAAAAATCTATTTGGGCTGCCTGTGACCGTCCTGACTGTACTGCGTCTCTGCTGGGGGTAGTTGTCCTAATTCATACGCAGCCAGCTAAGTGTTACAGCAGGCTTGCGCAAAATTCTTTCCTGGCTCTGCTGTGCGTTCCGTAAGCGAAGTCAGCCTCCAAACACAGGCCAATAAGCGGCACATTTAATTACAGCGTTCTGTTTCTGCACTACTGGTAATACAGCATGCTGAGGGGTAGGGGTAGGTCTAGAGGACGTGGACGCGGGCGAGGACGCGGAGGCCCAAGTCAGGGTGTGGGCACAGGCCGAGCTCCTGATCCAGGTGTATCGCAGCCGACTGCTGCGGGATTAGGAGAGAGGCACGTTTCTGGGGTCCCCACATTCATCTCCACGCGGTAGACCTTTATTAGAAAATGAGCAGTGTGAGCAGGTCCTGTCGTGGATGGCAGAAAGTGCATCCAGCAATCTATCGACCACCCAGAGTTCTGCGCCGTCCACTGCTGCAACTCTGAATCCTCTGGCTGCTGCTCCTCCTTCCTCCCAGCCTCCTCACTCCATTACAATGACACATTCTGAGGAGCAGGCAGACTCCCAGGAACTGTTCTCGGGCCCCTGCCCAGAATGGGCAGCAATGGTTCCGAATCCTCTCCCACTGGAGGAGTTTGTCGTGACCGATGCCCAACCTTTGGAAAGTTCCCGGGGTCCGGGGGATGAGGCTGGGGACTGCCGGCAACTGTCTCAAGAGCTTTCAGTGGGTGAGGAAGACGATGACGATGAGACACAGTTGTCTATCACTCAGGTAGTAGTAATTGGAGTAAGTCCGAGGGAGGAGCGCACAGAGGATTCGGAGGAAGAGCAGCAGGACGATGAGGTGACTGAGCCCACCTGGTTTGCTACGCCTACTGAGGACAGGTCTTCAGAGGGGGGGGCAAGTGCAGCAGCAGGGCAGGTTGGAAGAGGCAGTGCGGTGGCCAGGGGTAGAGGGCAGGGCCAGACCGAATAATCCACCAACTGTTTCCCAAAGCGCCCCCTTGCGCCATGCCACCCTGCAGAGGCCGAGGTGCTCAAAGGTCTGGCAGTCTTTCACTGAGAGTGCAGACGACCGACGAACAGTGGTGTGCAACCTTTGTCGCGCCAAGATAAGCCGGGGAGCCACCACCACCAGCCTCACCACCACCAGCATGCGCAGACATATGATGGCCAAACACCCCACAAGGTGGGATGAAGGCCGTTCACCGCCTCCGGTATGCACCGCTGCCTCTCCCCCTGTGCCCCAACCTGCCACTGAGATCCAACCCCCCTCTCAGGACACAGGCACTACCGTCTCCAGGCCTGCACCCACACCCTCACCTCCGCTGTCCTCGGCCCCATCCACCAATGTCTCTCAGCGCACTGTCCAGCCATCGCTAGCGCAAGTGTTGGAGCGCAAGCGCAAGTACGCTGCCACGCACCCGCACGCTCAAGCGTTAAACGTGCAGATAGCCAAATTTATCAGCCTGGAGATGCTTCCGTATAGGGTTGTGGAAACGGAGGCTATCAAAGGTATGATGGCGGCGGCGGCCCCACGCTACTCAGTTCCCAGTCGCCACTACTTTTCCCGATGTGCCGTTCCAGCCCTGCACGACCACGTCTCCCGCAACATTGTACGCCCCCTCACCAACGCGGTTACTGCCAAGGTCCACTTAACAACGGACACGTGGACAAGCACAGGCGGGCAGGGCCACTATATCTCCCTGACGGCACATTGGGTGAATTTAGTGGAGGCTGGGACAGAGTCAGAGCCTGGGACCGCTCACATCCTACCCACCCCCAGAATTGCGGGCCCCAGCTCGGTGGTGGTATCTGCGGAGGTGTATGCTTCCTCCACTAAACCACCCTCCTCCTTCTACGCAACCTCTGTCTCGCAATCAAGATGTGTCAGCAGCAGCACGTCGCCAGCAGTCGGTGTCGCGCGGCACGGCAACACAGCGGTGGGCAAGCGTCAGCAGGCCGTGCTGAAACTACTCAGCTTAGGAGAGAAGAGGCACACGGCCCACGGACTGCTGCAGGGTCTGACAGAGCAGACCGGCCGCTGGCTTGCGCCGCTGAGCCTCCAACCGGGCATGGTCGTGTGTGACAACGGTCGTAACCTGGTGGCGGCTCTGCAGCTCGGCAGCCTCATGCACGTGCCATGCCTGGCCCACGTCTTTAATTTGGTGGTTCAGCGCTTTCTGAAAAGCTACCCACGCTTGTCAGACCTGCTCGGAAAGGTGCGCCGGCTCTGCGCACATTTCCGCAAGTCCCACACGGACGCTGCCACCCTGCAACATCGGTTTCATCTGCCAGTGCACCGACTGCTGTGCGACGTACCTACACGGTGGAACTCTACGCTCCACATGTTGGCCAGGCTCTATGAGCAGCGTAGAGCTATAGTGGAATACCAACTCCAACATGGGCGGCGCAGTGGGAGTCAGCCTCCTCAATTCTTTACAGAAGAGTGGGCCTGGTTGGCAGACATCTGCCAGGTCCTTGGAAACTTTGAGGAGTCTACCCAGATGGTGAGCGGCGATGCTGCAATCATTAGCATCACCATTCATCTGCTATGCCTCTTGAGAAGTTCCCTGCAAAGCATAAAGGCAGACGCTTTGCGCTCGGAAACAGAGGCGGGAAAAGACAGTATGTCGCTGGATAGTCAGAGCACCCTCCTGTCTTTATCTCAGCGCATTGAGGAGGAGGAGCATGAGGAGGATGAGGAGGAGGGGGAAGAGACAGCTTGGCCCACTGCTGAGGGTACCCATGCTGCTTGCCTGTCATCCTTTCAGCGTGTATGGCCTGAGGAGGAGGAAGATCCTGAAAGTGATCTTCCTAGTGAGGACAGCCATGTGTTGCGCACAGGTACCCTGGCACACATGGCTGACTTCATGTTAGGATGCCTTTCTCGTGACCCTCGCGTTACACGCATTCTGGCCACTATGGATTACTGGGTGTACACACTGCTCGACCCACGGTATAAGGAGAACCTTTCCACTCTCATACCCGAAGAGGAAAGGGGTTCGAGAGTGATGCTATACCACAGGTGCCTGGCGGACAAGCTGATGGTAAAATTCCCATCCGACAGCGCTAGTGGCAGAAGGCGCAGTTCCGAGGGCCAGGTAGCAGGGGAGGCGCGGAGATCAGGCAGCATGTACAGCACAGGCAGTGGGACACTCTCTAAGGCCTTTGGCAGCTTTCTGGCTCCCCAGCAAGACTGTGTCACCGCTCCCCAGTCAAGGCTGAGTCGGCGGGAGCACTGTAAAAGGATGTTAAGGGAGTACGTAGCCGATCACACGACCGTCCTCCGTGACGCCTCTGCCCCCTACAACTACTGGGTGTCGAAGCTGGACACGTGGCCTGAACTCGCGCTGTATGCCCTGGAGGTGCTTGCTTGTCCTGCGGCTAGCGTCTTGTCAGAGAGGGTGTTTAGTGCGGCTGGGGGAATCATCACAGATAAGCGTACCCGCCTGTCAACCGACAGTGCCGACAGGCTTACACTCATCAAGATGAACAAAGCCTGGATTTCCCCAGACTTCTCTTCTCCACCATGGACCGCAGCGATACCTAAACAATACGTAGGCTGCACCCACGGATGGAAGCATTGTTCTCTATCACCATCAAAAACGTGGACCTTTTAGCTTCATCAATCTGTGTATAATATTCATCCTCCTCCTCCTGAAACCTGACGTAATCACGCCGAACGGGCAATTTTTCTTAGGCCCACAAGGCTCAGTCATATAGTTTTTGTAAACAATTTTTATACGTTTCAATGCTCATTAAAGCGTTGAAACTTGCACCTGAACCAATTTTTATTTTAACTGGGCTGCCTCCAGGCCTAGTTACAAATTAAGCCACATTAACCAAAGCGATTAATGGGTTTCACCTGCCCTCCTGGTTGGGCATGGGCAATTTTTCTGACGTACATTAGTACTGTTGGTACACCAATTTTTGGGGGCCCTCGCCTACAGTGTAATCCAATTAATTTTTTGCCCACCTGCATTAAAGCTGACGTTACATCAGCTGTGCTGGGCACTGCAATGGGATATATTTATGTACCGCCGGTGGCTTCCTGGCACCCACCCATGCTGTCGGTCCACACGGAGTTGTAACTGCATGTGTCCACTTCTAAAGAACCCCAGTCTGACTGGGGCATGCAGTGTGGGCCGAAGCCTACCTGCATTAAACATGACATTACCTCAGCTGTGATGGGCAATGCAATGGGATATATTTATGTACCGCCGGTGGCTTCCTGGCACCCACCCATGCTGTTGGTCCACAGGGACTTCACAATAGGAAGTTGTACCTGCCTGTGTCTATGAATTAAAAACCCCGGTCAGGTTGGGGCATGCAGTGTGGGCCGAAGCCCACCTGCATTTAATCTGACGTTAGCTCTGCTGTCCAGGGCACTGCAATGGGATACATTTATGTATAGCCGGTGGGTTCCAGGGAGCCAACCATGCTGTCGGTCCACACTGAGTTGTAACTGCATGTGTCCACTTCTAAAGAACCCCAGTCTGACTGGGGCATGCAGTGTGGGCCGAAGCCCACCTGCATTAAACATGACATTACCTCAGCTGTGATGGGCAATGCAATGGGATATATTTATGTACCGCCGGTGGCTTCCTGGCACCCACCCATGCTGTCGGTCCACAGGGACTTCACAATAGGGAGTTGTACCTGCCTGTGTCTATGAATTAAAAACCCCGGTCAGGTTGGGGTATGCAGTGTGGGCCGAAGCCCACCTGCATTTAATCTGACGTTAGCTCTGCTGTCCAGGGCATTGCAATGGGATACATTTATGTACAGCCGGTGGGTTCCAGGGAGCCACCCATGCTGTGGGTGCACACGGAATTCCCATTGCGGAGTTGTACCTGCCTGTGACTATTTATAAAAAAACGCGGTCTGACTGGGGCATGCAGACACCTTGACAGAATGAATAGTCTGTGGCACATAGGTTCCCCATTGCTATGCCCACGTGTGCAGCTCCTGATGGCGGTGGCACAGGATTATATTTCTCATTGCTTCTGTACAGCATTGTGGGCTATCGCCCCGTTCATTTTAAAGAGGGTCGCTGCCTAGCCGTGCCAACCCTCTGCAGTGTGTGCCTGCGGTTCCTCCTCATGGCAGACGCACTTATAAATAGACATGAGGGTGGTGTGGCATGAGGGCAGCTGAAGGCTGCGCAGGGACACTTTGGTGTGCGCTGTGGACACTGGGTTGTGCGGGGGGGGGGGGGGGGTTGGGCAGCATGTAACCCAGGAGAAGTGGCAGCGGAGTGTCATGCAGGCAGTGATTGTGCTTTGTTTGAGGTAGTGTGGTGCTTAGCTAAGGTATGCATTGCTAATGAGGGCTTTTCAGAAGTAAAAATTGTTGGGAGGGGGGGGCCCACTCTTGCCGCTATTGTGGCTTAATAGTGGGACCTGGGAACTTGAGATGCAGCCCAACATGTAGCCCCTCGCCTGCCCTATCCGTTGCTGTGTCGTTCCCATCACTTTCTTGAATTGCCCCGATTTTCACAAATGGAAACCTTAGCGAGCATCGGCTATATACAAAAATGCTCGGGTCACCCATTGACTTCAATGGGGTTCGTTACTCGAAACGAACCCTCGAGCATCGCAAAAATTTAGTCCCGAGTAATGAGCACCCGAGCATTTTGGTGCTCGCTCATCTCTATTTCTAATGGAACTCAGTGACGTGATAGCTAGACGCTAGAGATGAGCGAACGTGCTCGGCCACGCCCCTTTTTCGCCCGAATACCGCGATTTTCGAGTACTTCACTACTCGGGTGAAAAGTACTCGGGTGCGCCGGGGGGCGGGGAGAGGCGTGGCGGCGTGGGGGGTAGCAGCGGGGAACAGGGGGGAGCCCTCTCTCTCTCCCTCTCCCCCCCACTGCAACCCCCCGCGCCGCCACGGCGACCCCCGAATTTTTTCGCCCGAGTACGGAATTACTCAAAAATCGCGGTATTCGGGCGAAAAAGGGGCATGGCCGAGCACGTTTGCTCATCTCTACTAGACGGCTATTTTTTTATATTTATGGACATTATTGAGACCTGGGTTGTACCACTGGATTGCCGAATTGCCAGTGTGGTTCCAATATACAAAAAGGGGTCTAAAAGAGAGCCTGGTAACTGCAGGCCAGTAAGTCTCACTGCAATAATTGGAAAAATATTTGATGGGTTTCTGAAAGATGCCATCCTAGAAGACCTCAAGGAAAATAATGGCATAACTCCTCATTAGCATGGGTACATGAGAGGTCGATCATGTCAGACCAATTTAATCAGCTTCAACAATGAAGTAAGTTCTAGGCTGGACCTAAGAGAGTTTATTGATCTCATATATCTGAATTTCTCTAAAGCATTTGACACTGTGCCAGATAATAGGTTTATATGTAAAATGAGACAGCTCAGTCTGGGTGAAACATGTGTATCTGGATAAACAATTGGCACAGAGATAGAAAGAAGAGGGTGGTAATAGATGGTTCATACTCTGATTGGGCCGCCATTGCTAGTGGGGTGCCACAAGGTTCAGTATTAGGCTCCATTCTGTTTAATATATTTATCAATGACCTGATATAGGGACTGCACAGTAAGGTATCAATACTTGCAGATGATACAAAATTATACAAGATAATTAATACAATGGAGGACCATGTATGGCTACAAAAGGACCTAGATCAATTTGAGGGCTTGGGTAGAAAAATGGCAAATGAAACAGATGCCACCAATTCACACTAAATGGGGTACTGCTAGGGAAAAGTGATATGAAAAAAGACTTGGGGGTATTAGTTGACTGTAAACTTAACTGGAACAATCAATGACAATCAGCTACTGGAAAAGCAAATAAAGTATTGCTGTGCATTAAAAGAGGTATAGGGGCGAGGGATGAGAACATTATTCTTCCACTGTATAAGGCACTTGTCAGGTCTCACATGGAATACTGTGTACAGTTCTGGACACCGCTGCTCGGGAGAGATGTTGCAGTGCTTGAGGGTGTTCAAAGAAGGGCAACTAAATTAATAAACGGAATGGGAGGACTAGAATACCCAGAAAGGCTAACAAAATTGGGATAATTTACCCTGGAAAAAAGACGGTTAAGGGGGCGACCAAATAACTATGTATAAATACATGAGGGGACAATACAAAGATCTCTCCCATGATCTGTTTATACCTAGGACTGTTACGGTAACAGGGCATCCTCTGGGTCTAGAAGAAAGCAGGTTTCATCACCAACATAGAAGGGGGTTCTTTACTGTAAGAGCTGTGAGACTGTGGAACTTTCTGCCTCAGGACATGGTGATGTCAAAATCCATAGAGGAGTTTAAGAGGGGACTAGATGTCTTTCTAGAGCGCTACAATATTACAGGATATAGATATTAGGTGACCAGTGTGGTTGTTGATCTCAAATGTCGATCCTTTCACTTGTGGCTAACCATCCAGGCCATGAGCTATATCTGTTTGTTATTTTGAAATCGTTCTTTAGAATCTATGCAGGCAGGAATCTAAAGCACCCTAATGAAAGAGGGCTAACTGAGGGGAAACGCTGCTCGTAGATCTTCTTTAGATAACAAGCCAAATCTGCAGAAATCTGCTAGTGGTCAGGGAGGTTTATCTTAGCTATGGGCACATAGAGCACTCCTTCCAGAGTGTGGACAGGCATAGGGAGATATATTATCTCCCCACGCAGACTCCATAACAGCAGGGTTTCTGCATCAGCGACTGTCCGCTCATATTTAAGATATAACCCACGTATTTTCAAATTGTGGTCGGACGAATCCTAGATATTGACCGGAGGGGTGGACACCACGTATGTAGGAGACAGCTATACTGATTAAGAAAGCAGTCATAAATATAGATACCTATAAGCAGATCGTAGAGAGACATTGTATGCAATTACCCCGAAAGGATATAAATACCCCTATTAGTTTTATGAGTATATGAAACTAGGAGAGTATGAATAAATGCCTTCTCAATAATATTTATTATTAGTGTGTGTACAAGAATCACAAGACAGTAGACCAAGAGATCACGTCGTCTATGAGGTATATTGAAGTAGATAGATTCGTGATCTAGATATATGTCTATGGAATATAACACCTTTCTAAATAAAAAAGAGAAATTAGATTAAAGATTGATCCATTGTGAGTTCATAGATCTCCTGATGATCTGCCTGATGAGCAGAAGGAAACGCGTCGAGCTATAAACCAATAGGGACACTCACTACATCAGAGATATAAATTACGTAGCTAAAACTAAAAACAGATCAATTGAACTAATTTTGAAAGTTAGTGTGGATTGTTCTCCCACCAAGAATCTATACACATACTTACCTAAGGTGGGACAAACAAAATTTGATTGTTTTGAAGGCTTCAATCTCATACACTATTGTCTTTATAATATTTTAGGCT
The DNA here is from genome assembly GCF_035609145.1 of Eleutherodactylus coqui. NCBI lineage: Eukaryota > Metazoa > Chordata > Amphibia > Anura > Eleutherodactylidae > Eleutherodactylus > Eleutherodactylus coqui. The sequence continues at coordinate 195,683,461 of NC_089843.1, read as the reverse complement.
GATACAGATGGACTTCGAGCCCCAGGTTTTAATATATACCTAATAAAATTAAGTTTTAACTGTCTATACTGTGAAAAGTTCAGTTTCTTCTATAGATCAGTGTTCTGCCCCTTTGATAACAAATGTTGATACAGGAATTACTCTGGCTGCCATTATGGTGTTAGGAAGGAATTTTTATTCTTCCATAGGAGCTAACTGGCTTGCTGAGGGTTTTCTTTCACCTTCCTTTGGACCAACAAGGTGAAGGTCAAAACAGGTTGAACTAGATGGACATTGTCTTCATTCAGCCTAACATACTATGTTGCTATGTAAAGTCCTACATCTCGGCAAGAAAAATGAAAAAAAGCACATACAGAATAGGATAAATTGGGCTTAGCAGTAGCACATGTGAAAAAGACTTGGGTATACTAATATATCAAAGACTGAACATGAGTCAACAATGTGATGCAGCAGCCAAAAAGGCAAACACACTTCTGGGATGTATTAAGAGAGGCATAGAGTCTAGATTATGTGAGGTAATTATCCCCGTCTACTCTTCCTTAGTCAGACCTCATCTGGAATACCGTGTCCAGTTCTGGGCACCCCACTTTAAAAAAAGACATTGACAAACTGGAGCAAGTTCAGAGAAGAGTTACCAAGATGGTGAGTGGTTTGCAAATCATGTCCTATAAAGAACAGTTAAAGGATCTGGGAATGTTTAGCTTGCAAAAAAGGAAGGCTGAGAGGAGACTTAATAGCTGTCTACAAATATCTGAAGGGCTGTCACAGTGCAGAGGGATCAGCCCTATTCTCATCTGCACAAGGAAAGACTAGAAGCAATGGGATAAAACTAAAAGCGAGAAAACACATTAGATATTAAAAAAAACTTTCTGACAGTGAGGGTGATCAATGAGTGAAATAAGTTACCACAGGAGGTGGTGAGTTCTCCTTCAATGGAAGTGTTCAAACAAAGGCTGGACAAATATCTGTCTGGGATGCTTAGTGAATCCTGCACTGAGCAGGGGGTTGGACCAAATGACCCTGGAGGTCCCTTACAACTTTATCATTCTATGAACTATTGGAAAAAGCTGCAATTGCACCAAATACTGAACTAAGCCAGTTGCTTCCCTCTCTCTTGGCCAACTGCCCACACTCCACTGTCCCTGAAAATATGACCCGAAACCTGCGCCACCTGCCGCATCCGTAAATAAATCCCAATCAAAATTTTCACTGACTTCCTCAATCATTAAAGATCTCCCATTGTACTGTTCCAAAAATGCCGACCATATCTCTAGATTACCTTTGTGACCTTTTACCAAATGAACAAAATGGTGGGGTGAACGTACCCCAGCCGTGGCTAAAGCCAACCTCCTACAAAAATATACCCCATCAGCATTATTCAGCAAGCAAAATTGAGCTTTCCAAAATAATGACTGCAGTTCCGCAGCATGAGTCACCCTCCAGGTCCTGGCCACCTATTCCTTTAAGTCCTGTAATTTATCTTCTGGCAATCTACACTCCATTGCTTCCATATCAATGGTGATGCCCACAAAACTCAAACATGTCACAAATCTCTCTGTCTTCTCAGGGGCCAAAGGCACCCCGAAATGCCGGACCACCCATTTTATTGTTCCCAACAGCATTTGGCAAATTGGCGACCCTCCAGGCTCTATATTTAAAAAATTGTCAAAGTAGTGGATGACCGACTGCATTCCAGTGGTATCCTTCACTACCCATTCCAAAAAAGAGCTGAAAGCTTCAAAATATGCACAGAAGATGGAACATCCCATAGGAAAACATCTATCTGCAAAATATTTCGCACCCTAGTAGCAGCCCAGTAACTGAATACTCTCTGGCACCACAGGAAGCGAGTTTTTTGGAACCAACTCAAGTGGCGACACTATAAAGTTCCTCAAAGGAGGTTCCTTAAACGGTCCTGCCATGCGACTCAAACAAACCTCCTTTTCGAGCTTCTTGGTTACCAATTTTTTGTTGAAAATGTGACCCTATGTTCGGGAGCAGGAATTTTGAAACCGTCCTGGAAACCACTAAACAATAACTTGGCCTTTGACTTATCTGAATACCTATTTAAGAATGGCACCATCTCTCCCAGACTCACTGATATTATCCCTTTTTTCAGCAACTGCAGGAACCTTTCTTTTCCACTTCCTAAAGCACTTTGCTGCTCCATGCGATGTGGCATTGCAAGAGGAGCAAACATGTTTGAATTTGCATCCGGCCCTGAACTTGCATTGGCCCTCATTGAATTGCCAACACAAACCTGGCCTATGCCCTCCTGTCTTACAGGCCTGTGAACTAGCAGCCGAGCCTGAAGACCCAACTCCCTCCTGAAGGGGCTGCCCGTACCGCACTGGCGCCATCACCCGGCAGACACAGCCCGCTATCCTTCTGGTCCCATCTAATAGAGGGACGAACCGCCTTCCCCTGCCTAAACTGCTCATCGTATCGCAGACAGGTCTGACCCACGTAAATCGTATATGGTTCTCCAATTGAATGCAAGTAGCAAAAAAGGACGGAATAATCTTCCGGCGTTTTTTTCTCGATTACACTGGCTAATATGGTGAATGCCTGAAGCCAGTTCATAAATGTCTGTGAAATTTAACTCCACTTACGCTTTTCTTCCTCCATTTTTTATATTCGGTCCTCTTTCCTTGTCCAATTTAAAATTTTCCAAAGGGAAAAGAGAATATTTCCACATATTCATCCCGCCATATCTTTTCCCTAACCTCTTTCTTCAAATGAACCCCCAACAACCCCTCAAAGCAAACATAAACCTTCACTTTTGCCCTATCATCCAGATGCACCCCATTTTCTTCCATTTGAAATGCGACCGCAACCCCTGCCGCAACCCCGCCTGCCAGCCCGAGCTTCTGCATAAAATGCTCTCCCTGCTAGATGACGCAGTTTACAGCATAGTCCATGCCGAAACAGGCGATGGAGCGGGCGCTGCCTCCTGTCTCTGTAAAAATTCCCACATGAAACCCAACAATGGCCTAAACTCACTACCCGTGCAGAGTGTGCCTGCCAACTCTCCATCACCGCCACTTCTCACCCCTTACAGTAGTGCTAACCGGCTATCTAAATTAGACTGACCATACATAGGAAAGATAAGTCGTGGCAGCATGTAAAGATGCAATAAAATAAATCCTTTATTCTTCCTCCATTGTAAAAGCTGCAACGTTTTGATCTCTACAGGAGATCTTTCTCAAGCATGCAGGATTTATTTTATTGCATCTTTATATGCTGGCACGACTTATCTTTCCTGCGACTTACCTGGAATTTTTGGATCCAAATTCCCTTCAGTGGCGTGCATATTTTGATCCAGTCCTGCTTAATTTAAAGCTAGAAAAGAGTGCTGCTTGTACTTATACTTGTGATAGACTGACCATACATAGATGTTATCTCCCCGGCCTGCGTAAGGGCTGTAGATCCACCAGCCGCCCATCCTTCATCCAGCCGATCCCTATCCTCCTCACTGAAGCGTCCTCTTCGAAACTCCACCTCCCTGACAGACTGTAACCTCTCCACTGTGCTCACAGTTGCTTCCGACCTCCTCACCGACGATTCACTTCTCCCCGATGCCGGACCAGCAGACCGCTGTCCTCCGCCATCTTCCATCTGACCTCCAGGTCTCCCAACTTCCTGCTCCACCATCCCTCTGATCCTCCTTGACCCAGGTCCACGGCGGGGCTGCTCCCTGACCAGCTCATCGCCAGGTGAGCATCCCCCAGCTCTCTCTCCTCTCTCAGCTTTCACCCCGGCACTAGGCCCCGTCCACTCTCAGCACAAGGCCTAGTACCAGACACCGTGCTGCACTGCCTGGCAGGATTTCCACCCCCAGTATCATCCCAACAAATTTAACCCTTCCCTCCCCGTTAACCCTGTCATGCCTGCCTTCTCCTATCATGCTGCGGGCTTCGGATCCAGCATTTCTTATTATGTGCACGTACATCGCAAGTAATGCGTCATTTAATTATGCTCATGTGAGCCCGGCCTATGAGAAACTGAAACATCTTGTAGACATGGCACCTATACCAACTGCTGGCATTTTCCCTTTGCAGCTCTCAGGTCACCAACCTACCATGTCTATGACCATTTTCCTTAAAGTCTGATGCTGTTTTTTGGTCAAATTCTGAAAAATGTTACAGTTCTCTTCTTGTAGGAGCTTAAATCCAACTGCAAGGTGATGGTTTTCTAGGACAGAAGCATCATTGTACATCAGGGCCAGCTCAGAGTCTAAAAATACAAGAAATGGTAAAATGGATAGTAAATACCGATACAAAACAGAACATGGATTAGAAAATATGAATTCTATAAAGAAGCTGTTCAAGTCCCAAAAGAATGTTTTCCTCTAATTATGTCATATGGACCATGTTTGGAATTGACTATTAAAAGATTTTTCTGACCCAGAGTATGGTCACATGCCCAGCTGTCAAATCTACTGCACATCTGCTGACATCACAAGACGCTTTTATGGCTCAGGGTGCTCGTTGTCAACCGTTATATCACTTGTGGTGGTCTGTCCTTGCATTCAGATGAACTGCACCAATATTCTTCAGTCTACATTAATGATTTAATCTGATTGTATCAGTTTATTTGACAGCAGGGGCACGTGACCACAGTCTGGATGGGAGAAATGGCGCACATTGCAGAAATGGCCAAAATTGCATTCTTCTTCTATTTTCAACTGCGGTACCCCACATAGGTACTTACTATACATGCTTTTTTAATCAAATATATATTTCCATCTGTTTATTTTGGAAGCACATTTGAACAAGTTTACCCATTTATAAACAATGTAGGAGACTTACAAATTTGGCATTAATTTTTAAAATTTTACAGAGGTTCATAGGTGTCAAAATAATATCTACCCCCAGAAATAATCCCATTTTGACAAATGCACCCTTTAAGGTATTCACTGAGGGGTGCTGTGACTACATTTAACCCACATTTTTTGCATGAGTTAATGCAAATCAGGTGAAAAAAAAACTTTTAATTTGTTTTTGTATTTTAACCTCCTACAATTTAGGAGGAGCTCAGTTTGTTCTGTGGAAAAAGTACATCACAGTTTAGGACAAATAGAGCTAATTCTACTTTAAATGGCAGTAGCTCCGCTTCTGTTAGGGCTACCAACACGTTTTTAAAGATGAGGTTCTTGGGATGCTCATATTTGTTACACACCCGAAGTTACAGTTGTTTGAAGTGAAGTCAGGAATACTGAACTTACAGCTGCAATTTTTTAGTCAGTATGCAAAGGAGAGGAGGAAGAGGGGGGGGGGCAGCCGCCACAGAAATGATCTGTGACTCTCCTGTATATCTGCCTGTGTCGGAGGGTGTGTGTGTGTGGGGGGGGGGGGGGGGCGCATGAATTGTTGTTCATGTTCTTCCCTGCTCCACATTTACATATGAGTTTTTTTCCCAGAAAAGGAGAGAAATGAGAAGTTGCTCATCTAATCACTCCTCTACACCGTTAAACCTTACAGATGCTGCAGGCATTGTTGACCACAGCATTTAAATGTTTTTACAGAAAAAAAAGAATTAAAGCTTTTATTCCCTTACACGAGGCTTCAAAAAAATGCAAGGAACAAAAAAACCTCTACACAAAATTAGTATCACCACATTTATAACAACCCGTACTATAAAATATTACATTATTTATCAATCCAAAATCGCACCTAGCACGAGATGGGATGCTGCTGACTGTCATATTGAAAACAATGAGCGATGAAAGGGCACACCCAAAGAAACAAGACCCCTCTTTTCTTCTTCTGTGTGCTTACTAGAGTGATCTTTGTTGGCAAAGACATTTCTTGCTAAACCTCTTCTTTTTTCTCCTGCGTGAGAGCCTGGTACTGGTGCAGCATCCAAGGAATGGGACACGGCCAAGGAGACAGCGGGATAGAGTTTGGGTCTTGTCACGGTGGCTCTACTGACTCCCACCCAGAGGGTAACCGGCGACAGGTCCAAGGGCCAAGGGCAGGTTAAATAAACGGGAAACCAAATAATGGATTACCTTAGTCTCTTATGTCACGCGTGACACCACTGTTTCCTCTGCCACGGGGGAATTCCTAGATGGTGGAGTAAACTCACCCTCACTCGGCCTCCGTGGGGGAATTCCTAGTTGTCGGAGTAAATCCACACACACACACGGGGTCCTTTTAGGACACAGCCTCGGGAAACGGTTGGGCAACTGGTCGCTTTACTTGAAGTAACTTGAGCATAACATTGAAAAGCACACCAGCAGGAAAACAGTGTAAAACATCAAAGTGGTGTGAGAGAAAGGACACAGGGGTGTACAGGAGAAACCACAGTCTTGCTATCTGTAGATCCTGATCCTGGCAACACACTCTTCTCTCCAACACTCTACCAGTCAACACTCACATTTGATAAAACCGGGGGCGCTGCATGGCGGTTCCTTTCTCTCTCTCTCCTAGCATGGGAAGGCTCCTGGGTATGGCAGTCCCAGGGCAGGCTATAGACTCCTTTCCGCCTCTTCCGTTTTGAGACGCACAGGCACAAGGTGCCTGCGTGGTACTCTTGCACTCTCCAGAACAGAATTTTCCTGCACACACCTTGCATTCACATGTATATTACAAGGTCATGTGACAAACAAGCGGATACATTTTTCAGACAGTCAGCTAACATACCAGGCACTTAACCCTTTCAGTGGCAGACATTTAAACTAGATGAAAGGGACAGAAATTGAATGTATAGGGATGCTTTCTACCAGTTAGGATAAGTGGTGTGTTGATAACTCCAAAAATGTGGTGGTTAATATCGGAGATGGAATTGATTATAGTTGCTAAGAATAAAACAAAAAGTAGTGTTCTCAACACAATATTGTATACTAATGCTGCAACTTTGGAAACAAGCTTTGTGAGCTAATACCGTGTTTCCCCGAAAATAAGGCACCCCTGAAAATAAGACACATTAAGAAATTCGCAAGAAATCGCTAATATAAGAAACACCCCGATAATAAGGCATACTAAAGTGTGCAGGCAAGTCGAGAGGCCTGTCCCCTGCTGCCATCCCCGTTGTCTCCTACCTCCTGCTGTGCTGTACGAGTGTGCTGCCGTTGTAAGCTCCTCTTGCTGGCTGGAAAACTCAATAGTATCATCCTGTTGCTGCTGCACACATCTGCTGTGATGAGCTCCCTCTGGTGGTCGGAAGCTGCAATACCATCCCTGCTTACAAGTGGTACAGGAACTCTGCAGGTACGTAACTTTTTTTTATGGCTCTGTGTGTGAGTCAGGCAGCCATATGTGTGATTCTTAAGGCTGGGTTCTCACAGGGTGTATTTCCAGCCTAAGGGTGCCTACCCACTGGAGTTTTTTTTCCCTGCGAAATTCACAGCATTTTTTTTTCTGAAGAGGTCTATGGGACTTGTAATGTTAAAATCGCGATCGCGCAAAATCGCTATTTACCGCGATCCGGTAAATTGCGATTTTGCGCGATCGCGATTTTAACATTACAAGTCCCATAGACCTCTTCAGAAAAAAAAATGCTGCGAAATTCGCAGGGAAAAAAAAACTCCAGTGGGTAGGCACCCTTAGGGGGTGAGCATTACAGTCTCCAGACAGTGTGTGGGAGCCAGCCCTTATTTTTTGTGGCCCTGTATGTGAGTCAGGTAAACAGTGTGTCATTTTGATTCAATAGGGGGTGTCTGCTTTTTTGCTGAAGAGTCTAAAGTACAAGAAATAAACAATGTTCCTACTGTATATTTTTACCCCTAGACATGAGCGCAAAAAGAAAGAGCTATTCCGTTGAGTACAAGAAAGGAATCGTGGAAGATTCTTGGGGCAAAAACCTTCCTGCTTTGGCCCGAAGATTTTACAAGAAATGGAGTGTCAAGAAATTCAGCAGGAGATTCCGGGTTCAGATGTTTATGATGATGTGCCAGAAAATGATGACATGACGGTCATGGAGTAATTTTTGCTTTGTTTTCACAGTTTGTCTAGTTATATTGGTTTGTGGTGACAACTACGGTACTGTGCTGTATACAGGGTAATAAATGTTCATTTTTTTTGTTAAACAATAAATGTGAATTCTTGTTCATTGAAAAATAAGACACCCCCTGAAAATAAGACGTAGCGCATATTTGGGAGCAAAAATTAATATAAGACGCGTCTTATTTTCGGGGAAACAGGGTAGCTATTATATCCTAAGATAATTTAGATTTGGTTGCCGTAGCAGACATGGTTCAAAAATTAATAAACAACTGGACTTGATATAGGCTTGATAAAGGCGTAACTATATGATGAAACGCATTGTCATTACCCGGTGGTGTGTGCTGTGCATTTGTTGGGATCATTTTATCTGCCTGTGCCTGTTGTACCTGTCATCCATGCCTGTCCAGTTGTACCTGCCTGTACTTATCACCTGACGCATACCTGGTTCTACTGATTGTACGTGCTACTCACTGTATATTTGTGAATAAAGAAGCTTTTGACGGATTATCCACAGCATCCCTGGATTTATGGGAGTAGGGGCTATCCTCTCTGTCATAGAGTTCAAAAGAAAACCCCTCTTCGAAGTAAATGGCATATTTTTTGTTCGCTAATATCTCTCCCGCAGGAAAGAATTTGGGTTCCAGCGACCACCAACTTTTACAGTTTGACATAAGAACTGATGTTGAGCAATCATTCACTATAACCACAGTTTTATTTAAGACTAATTTCAAAGATATAGGCGAGATTTAAAAAAATAATTAATTAAGGGGCATGGCTTGCTGATGGCCGGGTAGAATGCATGTCTGAGGTGCTCCTAAAAGGCCAGCTTCATCCAGTGGACAGGATAATCCCAGGACCGACCCAGCCACAACATAGGATGCAAAAAAGGACTAGGCATCCCAAAGCCTATTCCTAACTCTGAAGGGGGACACCTGAAAAGGTTCCTCCCTCCTTGCCGAGACTCGACAGGCTGTGGCGATGAACGCAAAATGGCACTGGAGTAAGGAGCGGCCGGCGAGCCCAGCAGCGGAGGTGCCACCCTCATGCCAATCACTGGAGCTGCAGAGAGCCAGCAATGTCACGCACCAGACTGCATGCAGGGAGAGTCACGGCGGCTCTTCCCATAGTGAAAACACCACCGCAAGCTTGCGGAACAGAGCGGTCACCCCTGATGCTGACACTGACACAGCAACGGCGTTCACCTGTGGCGAAAAAGACCTGCGAGGATTCCCCCTGCCTTGAGGCTACAGCCTCGGACAGAGAATGCGGTGGGGAGACTTTCCAGCACGTTAATGAAGCAGGGCGCCCCGGGAGATGGATGGCAGAACTGGAGGCTCGGGGGACCCTGGACACTCTGATAAAATAAAGCAGATGCCTGCTCCTTTTCTCTTCCCCCATGTGCTGCAGGGGAACAGCAGGGAAGAAGACAGGCAGAAATGATACACAGGGGAGAAGGAACGTTCTCAGCTGCGCCCAGTACCACGAGCAATATGAGAGAGCCCCTGTCCCCTAAATATAATAGACATATGGAGGGTTACGATCAGACCGGCAAGCTCAATGTGACACTCCTCCTCTACCACCTTATCATCGGATAGGGGATAGAGGCATGGGAGCATAAACTCTAGAGACCTCTGGAAAGGTCAATTGAAATTGACAGAAACAATAGAACCCTCAGCCCCAAGCCAGCAGACCCTGCAAGACCCCATGATATAGTCTGCCAGCTTCATTTCTATAAAGAGAAAGAGCTGATCGTGAAGAAGGTGACAGACTCAGGGAGTCTGTCTTTTGAGATATCTCCCATCCTTATACTCCCTAGTCTATCACCACCCTTGCTATCTGCTTTGAAAGAGAGGTGCCATACAGATGGTGATATCCCTTCTAACTCCATTCCCACAAAGGAGGGAAATCAGATGTATTCAAAGGTCTGGGAGACCTTCCAAGATTTCTTGGAACTTTCAACATTCCAATGATGTCCTTGCTGTACTGGCTGGGACCTGGTTTCTGTTATTCCCGCGCCCCCCCCCCCCTCTCCTCCTCCCTTCTTACAGCAGGGCCTGTGTAATTGGTATCAGCTCACCCCGAATCTTCAAATGTGGATATGGCTACTGTGATGTTCTCCATAGTCACCCTTGCCGACAGGGAGACTATGTTTGTCTCATGTCAGTGTCTTGTTTGTAGATTGTGTATGAGATTAGTGTGTATTGTACGGTTGTAGGCACGGAAGGCTTATGTCTGGAAAATGGATCATTTTGTATGTATCGTTTGTGAGTACGTGATGATGATTGATATATGTGTTTGCAAGAATGCAATGAGAGGAAGGCGAAGAAGTGGAGTCGAGTGTAGCAGTCTGCTGGTCTGGAGACAGAGGGACTACAGAGAGGCTGTTAGGTCGTGTGTGGAGTATGAAGAAGGCTGAGCTATAGCCTGATGCTCAGCCTGGACCTGTTCAACCCAGGGATCATCTATACTACTGCTGAGTACTGAGAGAAAAGAACCACTAATCAGAGAGAAGAGAAGAAAGCCAATGTGAGTGTTGTTGCCGGTAGAGAAAGTGATTGCCAGGAGTAAAAGGACCTGCAGATAACTTGGCCTGTGGATTGTTCCAATACCCCATGAACGCCACCGAGATATAATTCTGGTATGCTGTGATTTCTGCAACTGTTATTGACTTTATTAAGAAGTTTAAGTAAATGGACAAGATCGACCGTTCCCGGTTTTGTTCCAAAATATACTCTGCTAGTGTTGGACTATTTTATTAGTCTACAAATTCACTCCAGGAGAAGGACTGTTGGCATCACAAGTGACAACTGGATTTAAGATAACCCCTGGCTCCTATCCCTGTGATCTCCCCCAACAGTAATGAGGTGGCGGGTCCCGAGCTACCCTTAGAGAGAAGATGGAAGAGCCCTGTGACAAGGTTAACATCCCTACCTCGCTGTCTCCTCGGCTGAGGGCCTGCTCTTCGGATGCTGCATTCTACAACCTCTATATACTGCAGAGCATTGATGGTTTCTTTTAAAAATGTTTAAACTGCCTATACAATAGGCACTAATGCAACCCCATAGCATCAGAGACACAGGACTGTGGGCTAATAACAATCTGGATAGTCCCTCTCCTCCAGAGTTCACAGAGCACATCATCCGTGGTTTCCAAAAAGAATTTAAAATTTTGATTCATCTGATCACATAACAGTTTTCCATTTAATTTCAATCCATTTTAAATTAGCTTTGGCCTAAAGCAGACGCTGATGTTTCTGGATTGTGTTGATATTTAGTTTCTCCTTTGCATGATACAGCTTTATCTTGCATTTGTGGATTGTACGCCGAACTGTGTTCACAGACAGTGATCTCTGGAAGTATTTCTGAGTCCATGCAGAATCATGCCTGTTTATGCAGTGATGCCTGAGGGTCCGTAGATTTCGAGCATCCAATATTGACCATCAGCTTTGTCACTTGTGCACATGAAGTTCTCTGAATCTTTTATATACTGTAGAAGGTGGGATATTTTTAGTCTTCACAATTTTACATTGAGGAACATTTTTCTAAAATTGTTCCACAATTTTGGGAAGCAGTTTTTCAGACTGGTGTACCTCTGACCATCTTTGCTTCTTAGAGACTCTGCCTCTCCAACATGCACAGGCATGTGATTTAGTAGAACTCCAGCTCTTTTTCATTACTGCCACTTACTTTTCCAGCCTTTTGTTAACCCAGTTGCACTTTTTTGAAATGTGTTACTGCTATCAATTTGCAAATTAAATTTTTTTTTTTTAATAAAATGGAAAAATGTCTTCCTTTCACCAATATGGTTAGATGATCGCATTCTTTATTTTTTTACATTTAGGCCTAATGTACACGGCTTTGACGGGCTCTGCAAGTGGAATACCGCGGCGGAGTCTGACACGGCGCCACCCTAAAGACCCCATACTTACCTCCAGATCGGCTGCACGAAGTCCCGCATGACACTGCCAGTGCACATGCGCAGTACAGCGCATGGCACGCCGACAGTGTCACATGACACGGCTGTCAGTGTCATATGACGTGCCGGCAGTATCATGTGACACGCTGGCGGTGGGCGAGGAAGCGTTTTCATGCTATCTTCCGCTGTGCTACAGCGGAAGTATAGCGTGACAGACGGCTTTCATTGAGTGCATATACCCGCAGCAAATGGGACATGCTGCAGGTAATCTCATGCTGTGGAATTCCACGGTGGAATACCGCAGCGTGAGCATTAAGCTATTAGGTTCAATAGAACCTAATAGCTGCGGGGCAATGCCGCGGATTTCCGGCACATAGAACGCGGTGGAAATCCAGCCATGGGCATTAGTCTTTATTCACATTTTATCCAGCGATCCAACTTTTTTGGAATTAGGGTTGTATATTTTTGGATTTTTTCTTTTTCTTCCCGCCTTATATGAAATATGAATGTCTTGTTTTTGTCACGTTGTGTTCCTACCACCTGTAGTTCTATGGGTTTCCAGGAGCACATTTCCACACGTGTGGGATGATTGAGCTGACTGGGTGTGTATTGCTCTTCTAAAGGGTGCTGGTCATTTATTTTTCTCCACATTCCCTCTCTGAACACCGGTGCTTAGGGTCATGCATGGTTTGCTTGGTGTTGCTACATGCAGGAGGTTGTGGATGGGATTTCCTTGTGTCTTGGTGTGAACAGTGTCCTGTTCAGCTTGTATGCATGTTCTCCTGTCCCAATCCTTTCCCTCCAGCCTCTTTTTGCATTAGTTCTGGGCATGGTGTGCATTAGGCTCAGGTTGGATGTGACATAATAATCAGCCCTACCATATGCACTAGACCCATGTGTGTTGTGTACTTGTGTGTCATTCCCTCTCCTGCCTTTGACACATATGTTTCTGTACTAGGCCAGTATGGATAAATCCTTTACGATGTTGTACCAGTAGGAGAGGTTGTCATCTTTATTCCCCTCTTGGTCTGTGCACCCCTTCTGTACAGACTATTGGGAATGAGGCTGTTTGTGTAAGGTGCAGTAATTCTGTCAAGAGGTGCACAATAGTTTACTTGCTCCTATTTATGACAGAGATGCATATGTATCAGGCCTGTAGGATAAATCCTGTATAACGTTGTTTCTGTGGAGCAGTTGCTAAAAAATTTTTTATGCCCCAAGGGTCCAGAGGCTCCTTTTTTAAAGGGGAATGAGGTACTGTCACGTTGTGCTCCTGGGACCTGTAGTTCTATGGGTTTCCAGGTGCACACCTAGGTAAGCGGTTGGCGTTTATCAGTCATTGTTGGATGTCTACTCATAGGTTCCATTTGCAGTTCAGTTTGTTATGGTGTTTAGCATGTATTTCCGAATTCTTTTCCTCCAGCCTCTTTTTGCATTTGTCCTGGGCGTGGTGTGCAAGTCAATCATGACAGTTTTATTGTAGAATTATTACAAAACATATTTATCAAACTACTAATGACCACCTGTCAGTTAGTATGTGAATGCTTCTGATGTTCCACCCCTGTTCATGTCATTGCTCTGCCCCAGGTGACATCATCAAAGGTCCTACAACATATATAAAACACGGAGCTTGACTGACAGAAGAACAACACAGTGTTACTGCTCTTGAAAAGTGGAGGACAAAAATAACAAAATGAGAATATAACTAAGCCGTTATTATCTCAGACTCAACTCAGTGGTCCTGACAGAAGGCACTGACCTACCACCACCACAGGCATATATTTATATTCCACAACACTTCTGCTCGATTTAACCCAAACAACCAATCACTGTGAATCAGCCAACGCAAACAACCAATCACTGTGAATCAGCCAACCCAAACAACCAATCAGGTTATGAATCGAGTAGAAGTGTTGTGGAATATAGATATATGTCCACCACAGAGATCCCATGGGCTGAAGGACCTGTGGTGACATCACTGCTGTGGGAGGAGCCATTGTGCAGTTTGATAAAAGAGGTCCGGTGCGCTGAAGGACCTGTGGTGATGTCACTGCTGCAGGAGGAGCTCGTGAGAAAAGATTTGGGTGTCAGCAGGGGGCGGGGGAGAGCGGAGGGAAACGGGGGGGGGGGGGGGGGGGGAGATCTCTCTCTCCCCCCCCCCCCAACTCCCTCCCGCAACACACCGCTCACCCCCGCCAGCACCCAAATCTTTTCTCACGAGCGGGCAGGTACTCGCTAAGGACAATACTTGTTCGAGTATTTGCCCTTAGCGAGTATGCTCGCTCATCTCTAGTCAGGATGGATGTAGTAGAGCTGTGTGGGTGATGTGTGAGGATCATATTGCATGTACCATGTAGTACAGCTGTGTGGCGCATTACGCCAACAGAAACACTGGTACTATAATTTCCTTATAATTACTAGTAGATTAATAAAAATATCATGTATTTTAATATCCGAGATTAATTTACTTATATATTGGATATATTGCTTTTATATTTTAAGCACATTTTATCAGCTTTATTATTATTAGATTTGCATAAAAATGTGTAACTTTGGAGGTCTTATTCTGGAATTACAGCCTTTTGTTGTTGATATGGATTGTTTAGCATGCTGGTTATATGTGAGGTGCTACTGATCCCCATTGTGATGCGATTGCTAGACTTGTTTTCTCACTCTCCAATCATTACGTGTAAATGGGCCTTTAGTGCCAAAGGGGTAGGATAGAAATGCAGGAGACTTTGGCACTGCTGTATCAGAGAAAAAGATCCAGGGGTGAGGTAGTTGAACTTTATTGATGTTGTGTTCCAGCAGCGGACAGCGTCTTTACATGGGTCAAATAAAATCGACAGGATAGTCATGGAATCTAAAATAATCAATCAAAATTCATTCAAACAACAAATTTGAGCGATAATCGTTCAGTGTGAATGCGGAAAAATCGCTCACTTGTTGTTTGTGGTTGTTTAAGCTTAAAAAGCCTCGTTAGCTTGCCCGCTTGTCGTTCAATATAAATGCTCGCTCAGTGATTCCCTCAAATGAGAGGGAAACGCTGAGCGAGAATTGGATGAGAAGCCAGCGAGCAACCGACAAGTCTTTCTGTTTGATGTCAGTGCTCATGCAGTCGGCCAGTGTAAAATGGCCTTTAATCTGAAGCTTGCCAGCCTTCTATAGCTGGAGCAGCTACAGTGATTCCCAGCATTGTGCAAGGAGAACATTGAAAGGTAAGCACACTGAGCATTGATCTAATGTCATAATTTTGGAGATCCCACACAAAGCAGTGTTCTTCCTTTTTGTTTCCATAGTGCATTTTCTTGTGTATTGCCTGCTTTTAATACAAGATGTAGAAATCCCTGAGCAAGCTACATGCTCCCAGGGTCCAGCACAATATATATGCGTGTGGTTTTTTTATTTGTGCTTTGGAAGTGTATTGTTAAAGATGAAAGTGCTGCCACTTACTCGTATTTATTAGGAATTGATTTGATACTCCTGGATGGTCGACATCATGAATAGCACTAGCGAAGATCGCAGCCAGGATTTCCAAGTCAGTAAACACAGCCTGCAAGAATATAAGAATGAATTTTACATTGAATTGTTTCAAAAAATAATCTAAAAAGTCTTAAAGCATAATTACACTAACAAAACAATGCGTCTTCTGCCATAGGCTTTAGGCTACGTTTAGATGAGCGTATTTCTGCGCATACAGACGCGCGAAGAAAACTGCGCGCCTATTTAAAACCATGGAGTTCCTATGAAGTGTTCACATGAGCGTGTATTTACTGCTTGCGAACACGCGCAGCAACGAAAAAAGTGCATGCGTGGCTGTTTGGTCCGTACTGCGCTGCTCTTTACATTGGCTCCTATGGGACACGCAACACAGGAGTCCGGCCAAGTGAACGACTTAATAGACAGCAATGTAAGCTTTTGTGTCTTTCCCTTTGCATTAAGCACTCCATGTTGTGTTCCGGATGTGTATTGTTGTAAACACAAATAAACAATGTTCATCCACAAACTTGTGTGCAGCCTGTTATAAGTGTCTGGGTCAAAACTGTGCATTGTGCGTGCGGGTGTTCCCTAGCATTTTTTCTTTATAAAGTGTAGGTGGATTTTTGTAATCATTACTTTTTTTGTTTTTTTTAATTTGTTTTAACTTTGTCCACAAATATATTGTATGAGTTTTCTGTTATATAAAGCCAAAAAAAGGTTTAGAATAGGAAAAAAAAGGAGTATAAATGAAGAAACGTAGTAATCAAAAGTTCGCTGGGGCGCCAAAAAAAACGTGTGGCTCACAACTATCAATGCCTAAAATACTGGCACCGTGTATATTTGCTGGGATGCTGATACAGCTCAATGTATGGAGCACATCTATGTGCGCTCCACACAGCCAAATTCACAATTTAGAACACCCATATCACAAGCACGGACCTTCGTTCACGCGCACTCTTGCGCGCACGTTCACACGCGCGAATTAACGCATACGCTCGTCTGAACGCACCCTTTAAATGTAGATGCAAGACTTAGCATAGCAGCTATGCTCTAATAATGTCAGCTACAATGTTAAGGCTCCTGCACACTAGCATTTTTTTAACGCTGCGTTTTTAACGCAAATGTCATGGGGACTTTCTAAAACTAAAAAGACGCATCGCAAGTTTGTGCTTTGCAATTTGTGGGAGCCCTCATACAAATTCAACAGACAAGAGAATTTAGACCATGACCAATTATGGCCAATCCTATTTATATGTCACATAGAAGATGAGAGTGTCAAAGAAGTGGATTATGTAGACCAATTTACTCTTTATTTTAAGAGCTTTTTAAACCTACCTCAAAGGTTTTGAAAATAGCATTTATGCTAATAAAAAGAAAAGACAGCGAAGAAGCACTGAAAGCCTTAAAAGAAAAAGAGACCATTACCAAAAAGCGGTTTACCGTTTGATAATTCTAAATCATTCTTTAACTAAATAAAAAGTTAAAGTTTTAAACAAGAAAGTATTGGCCCTTTAAAAAATAATGAAGCAAAAAATTGTAACGTGTGATGAGGAGAAGGCAAATCTATGAAATAGATTTTTCTCCAGTGTATTCATAATGGAAAATTAAATGTCAGGCGAAATGCAGTGTGATAAAGTAAACTCTCCATTAAATGTCATCAATCTAAGGCGGCATTCACTGTATTTCACCTCACCATAAACCTGACAATGAGCTACTCGTATACAGAAATCAACTTTTTCTACACCACCATAACAATGTTAAGCAACTCAATACAGACATCCCTGTACAAAAACCCTATTGATCGGCCCACATACAGATGGGAAAGTTTCCACACCAAACACATCAAAAAGTTCATCGTCAACAGCCAGGCCCAAACAGATTTGCTCTAGCCTAACAAACAGACATGAACATTTAACAAGAGGTAACAAGAGGACATCCGCTACGATTAGAGGAAAGTAGGTTTCATCACCAACATAGAAGGGGATTCTTTACTGTAAGAGCAGTTAGACTGTGGAACTCTCTGCCTGAGGAAGTGGTGATGGCAAAATCCATAGAGGAGTTTAAAAGGGGACTTGATGTCTTTCTGGAGAAGAAGGACATTATAGGATATAAATCTTAGGTTAATTGTCAATCCGGGTATACAGGCAGGTAGGAACTATTAGGGGTTGATCCAGGAAACAGTCTGATTGCCATTAGGGAGTCGGGAAGGAATTTTTTCCCCAAAAGGGCTAATTGGCTTCTGGCCTTGGGGTTTTTTGCCTTCCTCTGGATCAACAAAGGAGGATAGACAGGCTGGACTAGATGGACATTGTCTTCATTCAGCCTTACATACTATGTTACTATATTTATAATAGGTTCAAAAGCTCGCTACAACATCATAACTTTTTGTTAGCCATTAAAAGGTCTCATATCTACATTACTTTGTTTCTCTTACTGAGAACATTTTGCTCTACTGATTAACTTGGCACCAAACCTTTTTCTTTTAACTCAAAAACTGTGACTGTGATGCATTTTGCAAGAAAAACACATCGCTGCACATGCTATTTTTACGCACATGAAAATAGCATGTTGTTCTAATAGTAAAATATAAAAAAAATTGCATCACACTCACATGAAACGCACATCTACATGCAAATGTGATGCAATTTTTTTGGCTCCCATAGGGAATAATGGGCAAATTTTTAATAGAATCACCTAAAAATAGGGCATACACTATCTGTGCAAGCGAAAAATCGCTCAGGTAAATTTACCCATCGAAATCAAATGGTTATTATCTAGAGATGAGCGAGTATACTCGTTAAGGGACAATACTCGAGTGAGTATCGTCCTTCTCGAGTACCTGCCTGTTCGTCAGAAAAGATTCGGCGGGCAGCGGGGGAGAGCGGGGCAGAACGGGGGGGAAATCTCTCTCTCCTTCCCCCTGCTCACTCCCGCAACCCACCGCTCACCCCGGCTGGCACCCGATTCTTTTCTGACGAGCAGGCAGGTACTCAAAAAGGATGATACTCACTTGAGTATTGTCCCTTAACAAGTATGCTCGCTCATCTCTATTATTTTCCCATATGAGTCCCATCCTTATTGCAGTCGGACAAAACTTGCACAGGAAAATCGTTCATGTGAATGCGCCATAACCCAGGAGGAAGTGTGGAGTTGCCTTAAAGTAGATTAAAGTAGACAAATGCTGAGTCCTGCATGATTGCATTCACCTTCGGATTCTAAGGGCATTAAGTACTGTGATAGACCATTGTTTCTTATAACCAAGCAATCTATAGTGACGGAGTTTGTTTCACTGGATAGGGGCATAGCAAATGTGCTGCCAATATTAAAAAAGGGATCAAAAGGTGAACCTGGTAACTACAGACTGGTTAATTTAACTTCTATTGTGTGTAATATTTTTGAGGGGTTTCTAAGAGATACTATCCTGGAGAACCTCAAGGAAAAGAGTTGTATTTCTCCATATCAGCATGGGTTTATGAGGGACAAGTTAAAACAATCTGATCAACTTCTACGAGAAGATAAGTTCTGGACTGTGTCAGGGACAGTTACTGGATTTTGTGTTTCTGTTTTTTTCCAAAGTGTTTCATACTATGCCCCATAAACGGTTTGTATAAAAAATGAGAATGCTTTGTCTGGGTGAGAATATGTGTAAGTGGTGTGGTAACTTGGGGTTGCTCACTCACGGGGATTGCCATCTTCTTCACCTAAGATGACTGGCACCACATTCGCAGAGACTCTGGATAACTGGACTTTTTTGAAAACACTGGTTTCTGCCAGCTGTTTTGCACAAAGCAAAGGTTTACAGCATAAATACATGGCATATACACTGAAACACAACACAACTTCTTGGTTGACAACCCACAGTGTCTTTGTTGATATACCCAACCAGGGCATAGAATCATAAAATGGTAGAGTTGGAACCCCAACCCTCTGCTCAGTGCAGAATTCACTAAATCATCCCAAGTGAGAGGATGCATCAAGGGGGCATCCTCCCCTGTCAGACTCGTGACAGACACAGTTTGGTCCACAGTGGACCTCAGGCTTGCAGCTCTTGTAGCTGTCCGAGCAGCATCATCCCTCTTGCATGAGCGTGTCTGGAGGTTATATCTCCTCCAAACACACCCCTACAGTTGTCTTAGCTATTTTAGCACACAGAATGCCTAATTTCCTGCACTCTGCAGGCCATCCTGTGAACTGCAGCACCAGATACCGCCATACCCTTTGATAAAGGCCATAGGCCTTAACACAGGTCATAGCTCTCCTGGGTCAAAGCACCATGCTAGGGGGTCTCTCTCTCCAAGTGTGGTTGTCCCTTCTCTGATATATTTTTTTAATCATTCTATGATACAATCTGACGTGGTGGCCAAACTCCACAGTCATATCTTCCACTTCCTGTTAAAGACTTGTTATCTTAACTTATCTTTAGCAGCTGCTTTTTCTTCATACCTATGATTTGTCTCTTCTAATTATTTTCTAATTTTTATGTTCTGCACATCAACAGAATTCAAGGATGCAGTATTCTTCTCCATTTTCTTTTCCATATCTGTTATCTGAGCCTAAAATGTTGAAATTTGCATTGACAGGTGTTTTTTTGGGTTTGACATCTTCCTCTAATTGCTTGAGGAACACATTTCTCTTATCTTCCATTCTCTTCAGGTGTGCACTAAGGCCAAGCCTCTGGCATGTCTCTTCTTGCACCATCTTTTGAGACTCTTCGCTCTAAACTTCCAATTCCGCCTGCAGTCTGTTCACCTGCTCAGACAGCACTGCCTGTAATTTGTCACCTTCAGTGACTTTTACTTATAGCTCTTGAAGCTGCATCTCTACCATGTTTCTCTTGCATTCAGATAAGAGAACTGAAACAATACCTCCCTCCACAGTGCCACCTATTGGAAGGCAGCAATACCTAAAGTCAATGTTAGACTCTTTATACAAGCCTTGCAACAATGACCAAGAAGAAAAGATAGCATTTATTGAATTCAAAGTCGCGCTCGTCTTTCAATAGCACCTTCACCTCATGGGTCAACCTAATACACTCACTTTCCAAAGCCTGTTTGGCCTTTTCCAAGGTTTCTTTCACCTTTTAAGTTTGTTCTGACCATTCAGTCAGCTTCTGGATCTGGGTTTCACATACTTTAGCTTCTTTATCCAAGCTTATCTGTAGCTGGGTCATATCATGCTTCCTGGGCTTCCCTGAAGTCCAGTATATCTTCAAAGAACCTTGCTTGCTTCTTTGCCTGGCTGCAAGCAGTTTTGTCCATTTCCAGGTTTTCTTTGAGTTCACTAATCTGAGACTTCAGTTCACAATTTTGCTTAGCTAACTGTATTGTCAATTCTGCCATTTGTTTGCAACTCTGCAATGTGATTACGCAAATCTGTAGAATCTCCTTCTGACTTGCAACGCGTCATCTCTACAGCACATTTAGACACAACGATTATCGCTCAAAAACGGCTATTGAACGATAATCATTGTGTCTAACTGCACTGACATCATGCAGTTTTCTTTAAGCCATCGTTCATTGTTGTCTTTCAGCATGCTGAAAGATAACGATGAGCCTTATCAGGGATTCACAGCGGGATACAGCTAGTACTATTGTTGCAGCTGTATCCTGCTCCCTGATGACAGGCTGGGTATGAAGAAAAGAGTGGTTCAGCTCTGTTCTCCATACCCCGCTCAGAGCACGCTGAGCAGAGAACAGCTGGATGCAGAAGAAAAGCGGGGACACCCCGCTTGTATTCTGCATCCTCCGCTCAGAGCGCTCGACTATATAACAGCCATGTGCTCCGAGCAGGGAACAGTTGGATGCAGAAGACAAGCGGGGATACCCCGCTTGTCTTCTGCATCCTCCGCTCGGAGCGCCTGGGTGTATGACAGTCGGGCGCTCCGAGCGGGGAACAGCTGGATGCACAAGACAAGCGGCCCCGCTTGTCTTTTGCATCCTCCGCTTGGAGTGCTCAGCTGCATAACACCTGGGCGCTTCTGAGCAGGGAACAGCTGTATGCAGATGACAAGCAGCTTTGCTTGTCTTCTGCATCCTCCACTCAGAGCGCAAGCTGATCACTCAACGCTTGAGCGATCATCTTGCGCTGTAAATGACACAATGATTATCGCTTAACCCCTTAGTGACGGCCCTATCGTAAAACTACGTCCTGCTGTTGCAGGACGTGTATGGGGGGAGGTAGCGGCACTATCTCCCTCCATACAGCGCAGGCATCAGCTGTTTATTACAGCTGACACCCGCGGGCAATAGCTGCGCTTGGCCGATCGTGGCTATTAACCCTTTAAATGTCGCTGTCAATTCTGACAGCGGCATTTAAGTCCCCCGAACGCTGTTTGGGGGTCCCGCACGGCCCCCCCACGGTGAGATCGGGGGAGCCGTGCAGGTGTCATGGCAGCCGGGGGCCTAGTGAATGGCCCCAGGGCTGCCTTAGCAGACTGCCTATCAAGCCATCCACACAGGGTGGCTTGAAAGACTGCCTGTAAAAAAGCAGTATGACGTAATGCTATAGCATTACGTCATAATGCAGGAGCGATCAAAGCATCGCATGTTAAAATCCCCCAGGAGGACTTCAAAGTAAAGTAAGAAAAAAGATCAATAAAGTTTTTTTAATTGTTAAAAAAAAGTTATAAAAGTTTAAATCACCCCCCTTTTGCCATATCCATTATTAAAAAATAAAAATCATAAAAAAAATATGTATTTGATATCGCCGCATCCGTAAAAGTCCGATCAAAGTAGTGCATTATTTTTCCTGCACGGTGAACGTCGTCTGAAAAAAAAAATAAAGAACGCCAGAAATACACTTTTTTAGTTACCCTGTCTCCCAGAAAAAACGCAATAAAAAGTGATCACAAAGTCGTATGTATTCCAAATTGATACTATCGGAAACTTCAGGACATCCCGCAAAAATTGAGCCCTCACACAACTACGTCAACGAAAAAATTAAAAAGGTGCTGCGCGCACAAAATGACCGCAGAAAATAATTGAAAAAATTAAATATCTTAAAAAAAAAATAAAAGTACTACAGCAAAAAAAATACTATACAAGTTTGGTATCGTAGCAATCGTACTGACCCATAGAATAAACATATTAGGTCGTTTTTGTTGCAATTTGTGTGCTGTAGAAACAGGACGCACCGAAAGATGCTGGAATGTCGTTTTTTTTCCATTTCTCTCTAAGAATTTTTAAAAAGTTTTTCAGTAAATTATATGGTATAATAAATAGTGCCATTGAAAAATACAACTCGTCCCGCAAAAAACAAGCCCACATACAGCGATGTCGATGGATAAATTAAGGAGCTACGATTTTTTAAAAGGGAGTAGGAAAAAACAAAAATGGAAAAAAGCAAAAAAGTTCCGTCACCAAGGGGTTAAAAGTCGCTCTAAAGACATCTTTTGAGCGATAATCGTTGCGTCTAAATGGGCCTTAACTCTTGGGCTCTCATTTGCATTTTTTAACAGTCTTGTTCACAATGAGCAACTTGCACTTCTAGACATAATCTGTGATCAGCTTCAATTTTGTCTACATTTCTGAGGTTCTCATTCTCAATTTCTGTATTGAACTAGATAGGGTAGACAGGTTCTAGTGGTGGGGGACTCAATTATAAGGGGGATAGATAAGGCAATCTGGACCAGGATCATCAAACGGTGTTCGACACATCGCGGATCGGGTTGACAGATTATTGGGAGGGGTTGACACTAAATGGGGTACTGCTAGGAAAACGTGATATGGAAATACACCTGGGGGTACTAGTGGACAGTAGATTTAACTGAAGCAATCAATGCCAATCAGCTGCTGCAAAATCAAATAAAGTCTTGGGGTGCATTAGCAGAGGTATAGGGGCAAGGGACGAGAACATCATTCTTCTGCCATATAAGGCACTTGTCAGGCCTCACATGGAATACTGTGTACAGTTCTGAAAAGATGTTGCAGTGCTTGAGGGGGTTCAAAGAAAGGTGACTAAATCAACAAACGGAATGAGAGAACTGGAATACCGAGAGAGGCTATCAAAGTTGGGATTATTTAATTTGGGAAAAAGACGGCTAAGTGGCGAACATTAACAATGTTTAAATACATTAAGGGACAATAGAAGGATCTCTCTCATAATCTGTTTATACCCAGGACTGTGACGGTAACAAGAGCGCATCCTCTACATCTAGAAGAAAGCAGGTTTCATTACCAACACAGCAAGGCGTTCTTTACTGAAAGACCAGTAAGACTGTGGAACTCTCTGCCTGAGGGTGTGGTAATGGCAAAATCGATAGAGGAATTAGGAGGGGACTAGATGTCTTTTCAGAACGCTATGATATTACAGGATATAGACATTAGGTGATCAGGTGGTTAATGATCTCAAATGTTGATCCAGTTGTTACTCTGGCTGCCATTATGGAAACAGGAAGGATTTTTTTCCCTTCAACTGAGCTAAATGGTTGCTTGGGTTTTTTTTGCCTTCCTCTGGACCAACAAGGAGGATTGCGCTGGGGGTTGTTGAAACAGGCTGAACTAGATGGACATTGTCTTCATTCAGCCTAACATATTATGTTATGTTGCTATGTTATAGACTCTTGCTCCCATAGGAAATGGAAAGTCCTAAACATCGCGTACCAAAGATAGGACAAGTCCTATCTTTTCACGCAGCTTCTTTGAGGGTATCCTTGCTTTCACTCTGGAGTCTTCCTGTTTCCTCTATCTACTGAGCAACTATGACAAATTCCTCCTGAACTCTGAGCAACTCTTAATTTCCTTTCTCATCTTGGACCTCAGGATCTGCACTGACTACATCTACTGTCATCAGAGAAGCACTTTTTTTGTTCTTCCTTTTCTTTGCAATTTTATTATGTGTAGTCCCAGCAGACATTTGGTTGCTACAAGCAACTACCTCAGTTTCATAGGAAACTATACTGGCAATACCTCGCTCTATGTTTGCTTTCAGTTTTAGTACTACGTGCATTCTTTTTATTATTTCTACTCTCTACCACAAGAGGCACATTTGACGTAATACCAATATGGGTGGTGGCTGAACTCCATATAACAGCTTGTTCACACTCTGTGCTCAGCTGTGCAAATTGAGGAATACTTTTACAAATTCTAGACGTTTCATACACAGGACAAAACATTTCATAATCCTTCTCACTTGAGGCTTCTGTGTCAATAGAAAGATTTTTCTGCAAAACATTTTTATTAATACATTTTCAGACAAGTTCTCATTATACACAAATGCACACCTACGGCTTCCTGCAAAGAAAATATATCATGTAACATTTCAATCACGTTTTTTCCAGTGCAGTCTCCAGACAGATCTTTTCTAGATGCTGATGCACACTGTGCAGTTTCCACCGCAGCAACCTGCAGAGCAACGTAATTATCACATTTCAATTCTGTCATTTTCCACACAAACGTTTGCAATGGACACATACTTCAGAACTTGCAAGTCCATTCTGCCCTGACTCTGTCAGTGTAACAGTCTGCTCCATTAGGAATTGGTTTATGCAAATAAGGGAGATGGAACAATACCTCTGCGGCACCACCTATTGGAAGGCAGCATTCCTGCAAGTCAATGTTAGACTCTTTATACAAGCCTTGTACCAGTGACTGGGAATTGAAAGCCAAGCCAGAATCCATACACAGATAGCTGTGTTTCTGAGTTTTTGCCCCTCATCAGTGTGCAGTAGGTTTCTGGCTTGGCTAGTGGGAGGCCTGTGGAAACCAGAACTGCTGCTGAGAGAGCAGAGTTCAATGCCAGAGCAGTGCTGCTGTCAGAAGCCAGAGCTAGGCCCGGCTCTGCGAGGGAGCTGGAGCTACTCCCCGAGATGACAGCTGTAGTATGTGTAGTGACACTAGGCAACAGTGTAGTAGTTAGTGAGGAACTACTGTTGAGTTAGTGCCTTGATGGGGAAATGTTTATTATTTTCATAGCACCAAGTCTATGTGCTGCCAGTGGCTGATGTGTTTTGCATTGGATTTCCTTGCTACCACTGAAAAGTCAAGCAAATAAAGATATTCAGACTTTTACATGGACTGAGTGTGCCGCTGCGTTGTCGCCGACCCCACCCTCCATGCAGACATTGCCACATATGGTGAAGTAATGCAGGCATGTCTGGTTGCTAGGGGCAATGGCAGGAGAACCTGATGATGAACTCCTACAGAGATGTTCCTGCAGCAGATGGCTAAGCAAAAGGAGGACAATGAGAGGTACCTGGTGCAGCAGCATAATGGATTGCTAAATTAGAAATGGATAATGAGAAAATCCAGATGTGGTTGGAAATGGACCGTGTGGCTATGAGGACATGCTAGGAATTATCCCCACCAAAAGACTTAGGTGCTGAAGGTCCAAGATGCTGTTCCTCGGGATGACAAGTGAAACAGAGTGCTGTTGCTAGTGGGCTATGACGTACTGTTATGGTTGCTACAGGTGACCGATGCTGACAACAGGTGGCTGTCGCCAGCAAGCAGAGAGACTGTAGCTGGAGGTACAAAGCTGCAGATCAGTGTGTACCTGATTGCTAAATCATCAGGAGACAAGGAAAAGACACTTGAAAATAGTGTGCTGTGCTGTCAGCTTGCTCACTTCATATATCTGCCCCCGGTCCTGGGCTTAAACAGCAGAAAATTCCATGCAGGAAAAAGTGTCATCCACGCTTGCTTGCAGAATAAAATATATAATCTTCCTTTATTTAGTGGTACCACTGACGAAGGCTCTGTGCAGCTGTTACGCGTCTGGTGCAGAGAGGTGTATACCTGGCAATTTTAAATATGTCTAAATAAAGAAAGATTATATATTTTATTCTGCAACAAGCGTGGATGACACTTTTTCCTGCATGGAATTTTCTGCTGAGACAAGGAAAAGTCCCTGACTGCATTGCAGGTGGAGTCTCACTGTCTACTGGTCTGAATTGTGACCAAATAAGTCTAACGGTTGGTCCGGAGAAGCTGTTACAGAAGTAGAAGAGTCCATGGAGTGGTGAGGCCATTCATAACACTGTTGGTTCTGGGTCATATGGACTTACAAAAAAAGGGTAAATGCAAGGTTGCAAACATTTTGCAGAAAATGTCTAGTGCAAATATTTATGCTGAAAATGACACAAAAAGAACGTATGTTGTGCATAATATGTTTCTTTCGCAGGAAGGCGCAGTGGAAACTACAGTGTGTGCATTATAGGTTAATGACAACAAGTCTGAATAGTGTTTTGATAACAATGTGTTACAGTAAAAATTTTCTAACGGTACTGACACAGAAGCCTCAGGTGGTAAGGTGTATGAAATGTCTAGAGTTTGTGAAAATTTGCTACCATGTGAACAGGCAGTTACAGAAAGCTCAGCCACAGCCCGGTAGGAATTGGCTCAAATATGCCCCTAGTGGTAAAGTGTAAAAATAATAAAAAGACTGCATGTTGTACTAAGAGTGAACTATAGGGAGGTATTGCCAGTGTAGTGTCCTGGGAAACTAAGGTAGTTACTAATAGCAACCAAATGTCTGCATGGAATACAGTTAATAAAAGGCTACTGACAGAAGAAGAAGCTGGAAAGATCCTGGATGATACCGTGGTGCCCTCATTGAAGTTGCACAGTTGAAGACAGAAGCTGAGGTCATGTTAAAGGAGAATAAGTACCTCGGAAGATTACTCAAAGATGAAGCTGATTGCAGAGTATGTCTGGAAGTGCAAACTTCGCACTGTAAACAGGACCTTAAGAAAATGGAAATGAGAACCCAAGAGTTAGAGATGACACATTGCAAGTTAGAAAAAGAGTCTACAGATGCCTGTATTCAAACTACAGATTTGCATAATCAACTTGCAGAGTTGAAAATGCAGTTAGCTAAGAAAAATGGTGACCTGGAGTCTCAGATAAGAAAACCTGGAAATGAGAAAGCTGCTTGCAGCCCGGCGGAAGAGAAAACAAAGGTCTTGGAAAATATACTGAACTTCAAGGAAGCCCAGGAAGTATTCCATGAGAAAGTGGTGACCCAGCTACAGATAAGCTTGGACAAGGAAGCTGAAGTATATGAAACCCAAGGGCGCTCTAATAACTATGTATAGATATATCAGGGGACAGTACACAGATATTTTCCATCAAATTATACCCAGGGTTGTGACTGTAACAAGAAGGCGCTCTCTATGTCTAGAGGAAAGAAGGTTTATACACCAACATAGAAGGGGGTTCTTTACTGTAAGAGCAGTGAGACTATGGAACTTTCTGTCTGACGAAGTGGTGATGGCGAACTTATCAGAGTATAAGAGGATCCTGGATGCCTTTCATGAGCGATATAATATTAATAAGTTACATTATTGATTACTCAAAAGGGTCGGTGATCCGGGGATTATTCTGATTGTCAAATTTAAAGGAAAAAAAATTTCCCTTAAGTGAGGAAAATTGGCTTCCACCTCATTGTTTTTTTTGCCTTACATTGTAATGTAATAGGCTGAACTGGATAGATGTCTCTTTTTTTCAACCTTACATAACTATGTTACCATGGAACATTATACAAAGCAATCACTTTAACCTTTTGTCACTCCTATTTTGTCATAGACTGTAAGCTTTAGCGAGCAGGGCCTCACTCCTATTGTTCAAATTGTTTATTACTTTAATACTGTACATAACACATATACAGACTACAAATACATACATATACCACCAAAACATGTTTTGAAAAATTAATCTTTTTTACTATACAAAAATATAAAACACAGATAAAAATAGCAAGAGATATTCATAAATATAGCACAATGGTATATATCATAGAATGGTAGAGTTGGAAGGGACCTCCAGGGTTATCGGGTCCAACCCCCTGCTCAGTGCAGGATTTACTAAATCCTCCCAGACAGATATTTGTCCAGCCTTTGTTTGAACACTTCCATTGAAGGAGAACTCACCACATCCCATGGTAATCTGTTTCACTCATTGATTACCCGCACTGTCAGAAAGTTTTTTCAAATATGTAATTTGTGTCTCCTCCCTTTCAGTTTCATCCCATTGCTTCTAGTCTTTCCTTGTGCAAACGAGAATAGGGCTGATCCCAATGCACTGTGACAACCCTTCAGATATTTGCACATTTGAAGTCTCCTCTCAGCCATCTTTTTTGCGAGCTAAACATTCCCAGATCCTTTAACCGTTCCTCATCGGACATGATTTGCAGACCGCTCACCATCTTGGTAACTCTTCTCTGAACTTGCTCCAGTTTGTCTATGCCTTTATTAAAGTGGGGTGTCCAGAACTGGACACAGTATTCCAGATGAGGTCTGACTAAGAAAGAGTAGAGGGGGATAATTACCTCACGTGATCTAGAGTCTATGCTTCTCTTAATACATGCCAGAATTGTATGCATCACATCGTTCACTCATGTTCAGTCTATGATCTATTAGTATACCCAAGTCTTTTTCACATGTGCTGATTAGCCCAATTCCTCCCATTCTGTATGTGCTTTCTTCATTTTTCTTGCCCAGATGTAGGACTTTGCATTTTCCTTGTTAAATACCATCCTATTAGTCGCCGCCCACTGTTCAAGCTTTTCTAGATCTTTTTGAATACTCTCTCTCTCTTCCCTAGTGTTAGCTATCCCTCCTAACTTTGTGTCATTGGCAAATTTGATCAGTTTCCCATCAATTCCCTCCTCCAGATCATTTATAAAAATGTTGAACAACACTGGGCCTAATACAGAGCTTTGTGGTACCCTAATTGATACATTCTTCCACTTGGATACGCAACCATTTATGACCACTCTTTGAGTACGATCACGCAGCCAGTTTTGAATCCACCTAACAGTTGCCTTGCCAATCCCATATTTGGTCATTTTTTTTCAATAAGTATAGCATGAGATACTTTGTCAAATGCTTTACTAAAGTCAAGCTATACTATATCTACAGCATTTTCCTGATCATCCGTCGGTGATAATGTCATAGAAGGAAATTAGATTCGTCTGGCATGATTTGTTTGTTACCAACCCATGCTGGCTCTGGTTAATTACTCCATTTTATCCAAGTACTTGTATACATGCTGTTTAATAATTTGTTCAAAGATCCTTCCCAGTATTTTTCCCAGGAGATTTCAAAGATTATGGCGAGTGGTTCAGCAATTAAGTCTGCTGCTTCCTTTAATACCCTAGGATGTAATTCATCTGGACCTTGAGACTTGAATTCATTTAAGTTAGCTAAGTGTTCCCTCACCATCTCTCTGCTTATAGATAGCCTGCATTCTTTTATTTTCCCAATAGCACAGGGAAGATCAGTTGATGCTCCATCTACTTTCTGAGAGAAAACAGATATAAAAGTTCGGTGTTCTCAACATCATTCTTAACCAATTCACTATTTTCTTGTAAGCATCCAATAGCAGCTTTGAATTTTTTTTTTGCTTTTGACATACCCCCAAAATCCTTTTTTATTGCTTTTGGCCTCTGTTGCAAGCCTCAATTCATTATTAGCTTTAGATTTTCTGACACTTGCCCTACAGTTTCTGCAAACTGCATTATATTCTTCTTTAGAGATTTCCCCCTCTTTCCATTTGATAAACATATTTTTCTTCATTTTTAACATGTGTGCAAGTTCTGTGTTCATCCATCCAAACTTCTTTAAATGCTTTCCATTCTTCCTTCTTTTAAGGATTGTTAATGATTGTGCTTTGAGAATCTCATTTCGCAATATTTCCCAACCTTCTTGGACATTTCTATCCTTAAGAATATCCAGCCATTGGATTCTTCCTACCCTCTTTCTGAGTTCATTGAAATCTGCCTTTCTGAAATCCAACTTTGAGGTCTGAGTTTTCTCAGGTCTTCCTCCCCCTTTTATCCAAAATTCAAAAAGAGCATGATCACTGCCTCCTAAGGTCCCAGCCACTCTTACTTCCTCAACCATTTCCTCCCTTTTGGTAACAATTAGGTCCAAGATAGAAGATTCCCTTGTTTTCTCTTCTACCTTTTGGAAGATAAAGTTGTCAGCAAGATCTGATAAGAATTTGTTGGATCCATTACTTTTACCTGAGAGAGATTCCCAACAAATGTCTGGATAGTTAAAATCTCCCATAATCTCTAGGTGATGCTTTTTTCAGAGCTTGGCCATCTGATGTAGAAAGCGTTCATCAATATATTCTGCTTGTCCAGGTGGCCTATAATAAATGCCTACAATAGTTTCCCTTCTGTTGTTCTCTCCTTGTATTCTTACCCAAACAGCTTCTACAGAACTACCATGCTCTGAAGCTTGAATCTCTGTGGAGATGAATGTTTTCCTAACATGCAACGCAATACCTCCTCCCCTTTTTTAGGTCTGTTTCTTATAAATAGGTTGTATACTTCAAGCCTTGTATTCCAATCATGTGTATCATTCCACCAAGTTTCCCTGGAGTGGATCCCTGTTCTCTAATATTGTGAAATTCTTGGATAAAGTGTTTAGACCCTTTGCTGAAAATGCTGGTTCCTATATTAGGGAATTTTTGGGTAAACTTTCTACTATTCAGGTCACTGATAACACCATATTGGCCTTATTTGATGTCACAGCTCTCTACACTTCAATTAGCCACGATAAGAGACCTGCAGCCATGACTTATTATGTGGAAGGCTCCAATCTGCCTTCGGCCTGTGATGGTTTTGCCCTGTCTCTCTTGGGGTACCATCCTCTTGAACATTTTTTTGTACGGAGGGGTGTACTACCGACAGCGACAGGGCACTGCCATGGGCTCGAATGTAGCGCCCACTTATGCTAATACCTATATGAGAAGATTTGAAGAGGAATATATTTATTCCTCCCAATTTTGGAACAACATCAAAGTGTGGTGGCGCTACATTGACGATGTCTTTGTGTTGTGGGAGGGATCTGAGGATGAACTACGTACTTTCCATTCCACTTTGAATGGAATATATCCGGAACTGCAGTTCACTCTGGTATTTTCCAGGTTAGAGTTGCAGTTCCTAGACGTTTTGGTCACAAAAGTAGGTTCCAAACTTGTGACAGACCTGCTTGTTAAAAGTACAGACCAGAACAGTCTATTACTGTATGACAGCTCTCATCCAATTTCAATCAAAAATTCCCTCCCACGGAGTCAGTTACTCCGGGTGAGGCAGATTACACACGATGGCAACTTGGATCTTAGGCTACAAGAAATGTGTAACAAAGTTTTAGCTAGGGGCTAGGGGCTTTATTGAGGAATGCCAAGACTAAGGTCAGTCAACTTATATGCGAGACCCTATTAAGGCCTAAAAAACAAAAAGAGTTAGAGAGACTGCCATTTATGTCTACATATGGCCAACATAGCCATAAAGTTGCAGCCATGATAAAAAAAACAATAGCCCCTGATCTCTGAAGGATGCCCAAATGTTCTGGAGGCACAACAGGCCCCTATAATGGCATACAGGAGAGGCCCTAATATAGGGGATAAATTGGTCCATTCTCTATTTTTGAAAACAAGGGACCAGTTCAAGGTACGCTTAGACCACTAAAAATGGGTAATTTTCGTTGCCTCTCTTGTTCTTGCTGCAGTAACCTCATTAAAGGGAACACTTTTTGGCATCCAACACGAGGCAATAAATATTAGTTGAAAGAACGTTATTCTTGTACGTCTACTTTTGTCATTGTGGGAGATGTCCTATATGTATTTTCTTCATTTTTGTCAACTTTGAAGATGCTATGTTGTGTTTCCGGTCTGAACCTCTGGGGGAAGGGAACATCACCCCCTCCACCTCCACAAGAATTGGAGGAGCAGTGCTCTGTGTTCATAAACTGGTCAAACCGGTTCTAACTGGCCAAAACCTATCTAGGAATGTCTGTCTTGGACAAGAAGAGAGGAGAAACAGGATGTTTTTCTCATGAGGCCAAATTCAAGAATGAACTGAGCGTGCTCGCGGACGTTCCTCCCAGATGGATGACCTCACAAGCTACCTCACAAATACCTCCCTCTGAGAATGACCTATCAGCTCACCAAATAACGTAACTGTATCCTAAATTACTTAACTTCCTGTGTTGAAACATTTAAAACTTTTACGCGCGTTAATAAAGACAGACTCTTTTGGGACACATGATGTAAGACGTGTGGTCTTTGAAAGGCTCTCCAGGCCTGCACATTATTATTATCTAATATGGCACCCATAATATATCGAATAGCGATGTGGCTTGGCCTATGTGGGAGAGACCTCTACCGAAATAAGAACTAAAATATTAAAACATAAAAGCACCATTAGGACTAAGAACCTAGAACTACCAGTATCTCGACACTTTGCAGAAAAAAAACACACTGTCAGCCAAATGAAATATCGCGTGATAGACCATGTACCACGATTATTGAGGGGAGGAGACCACCTCACATTACTCAAGAAAAGAGAGATTAAGTTGATATTTGAACTTGACAGCATGGCGCCCAAGGGCCTTAACCTATAATATTTATATATGCCACATATCTGAATAAAATTCTATCTTCTATCCATTATCTGTATAGGGATATGCACTTTTTATATGGTACTTGCATCTGGTATCTTATACTGTACTTATATATTTTTGTGTCTCCATTTTTTTTATACAGTAGATGGTTGCTGCACCACTGCTGATCCCAGCCTGCTGTCCAAAGTTGAAAAGACTGTTGAATTATTGTTCCCTAATCTTTGCTCACATCCAGTAAAGAATAATTATGCATATCCCATTTTTTTTATTTTTATACATATAGGGGTAAAGGGCTTGATTTATGACATCTTGTTAATGGATTTTTTTGATTATGTAGGGTATCCCCTTTTTCCCTTACTTTCATTCTAGCTGTGTGTTTTGCTGTCATGGGAGAATAAAGGATATTTTCTACAAACCCGTTTGCTGCCACTTTTTTTTTTTTATCTCTGGACTTCACTTGGGGAATATGCTCAGGTTCCCAGCGGCTCTTGCAACTCAAAGTTTCTGCCACTAATGTGGAGAAGAGTGGTGCTGTTGGTGATTTACTATACTATATATAACTCTTTCCACCAAGTTTCCGTGATGTCTATGACATCATATTTCTCTTCCTGAGTTAGGAGCTCCAATTCTCCATGTTTGTTTCCCATGTTCTGTGCATTTGAGTAGAAACATTTTAGTGTGTGATCGGTGTCTCTTGCTCCTCTACTTTCCAACAGAATGTTTCGTCTTTGTTCTTTCTTTTCACTTCTAATAGGAAAGTTCTGAAATTTATTAATTAGCTGTATATTTTTACCTGGCCTTTTACTTCCCTTCCCATATTGTTCTAGTTTAAAGCTCTCCTAATGCGTAAAGCAAGGTGCCCACCAAAATGTCTATGCTTACCGTATATACCGGCGTATAAGGCGACGGGGCGTATAAGACGACCCCCCAACTTTCACCTTATACGCCGGGAATACAGCAGAGCAAAAAAAAAAAAAATCATTACTCACCTCCCCGGCGTTCTGCGGCGCTGCTGCAGGCTGTCGCTCCCTCCTGGTCCTTGGCAGAGCATTGCTTTCTGGACACAGGGCTTGAAATCCCCGCCTCCAGAAAACACACGTGCCTTCAGCCAATCACAGCCATTCAATGATGTCATTGAATGGCTGTGATTGGCTGATGGCGTGTGTTAGCTAATCACAGTATTAGCTTTCTGGAGGCAGGGATTTCAAGCCCTGCATCCAGAAAGAAACACTCTGCCGGAGACCAGGAGGGAGCGACAGCCTGCAGCAGCGCCGCAGAACGCCGGGGGAGGTGAGTAATGATTTTTTTTTTTGACACTTTCTTTTTTTTGTATTACCAGCGTATAAGACGACCCCCGACTTCAGAGCAGATTTTTCGGGGTTCAAAAGTCGTCTTATACGCCAGTATATACGGTACCTGTTTTTGCAAGCAGTCCATCATATAGGTAATTAGCTCCATGGTCTAGAAATCCAAATCTTTGCTGACGGCACCACTGACGTAACCAGATCTCCTCTAGAATCCCATTCCATCTTCTTATTCCATGGCCATCCACTGGGAGGATGGATGAGAAGACCACCCGTGCTCCTAGTTCCTTCACCTTCTTTCCAAGGTCTTCAAAGTCTCTGCAGATAGTTGCAAGGTCTTTTTTTGCAGTGTAATTTGTCCTTACATGTATTAGTAGGAATAGGTGGTGTTCTGTAGGACTGACGAGTCTTGACAACCTATCAGACACATCTTTGATATGTGCACCTGAAAGACAGCACACCTCTCGTGAGGTGTCAGGTCTGCAGACAGCGGCCTCTGTTCCTTTCAATAGGGAACCTCCCACAACCACCACTTTCCTTTTCTTCTTCAAAAACATTGGGAAGTTCTAGAATTAGTGGCGAGTCAGTCAGTCAGTGAGGGCTTTTGCCTTGACTGTGGTTGGGGAAAACTTCCTGAAGATATGGGTACAGATGATCAGCTAACAGGTCTCTGTAGTGATCGCCATTCAAGGATGGTGGAGATGGCTAATGGTCCTAGGCCATGCCAGGAAAATGCTCACCAATCCATGACACTGCCACCACTGAACCAAACGGTGCACCCATGAGATAAAGCTTTATGCCATTTGTTCCAGATGCAAACCTGACCATTCATATGTACCAGCAGGAAACTGGACCCATCACTTCAGATGACCTTCTGCCATGTGCCAAATGTCCACGGAAGCCTTTCCTGGGCTTTGTTGACAATGACACAGGGCCATAAAGGGCAGACTTGGTCTACAGCTATTGAAACCCTGTTGATTTAAGTTATACTGCATGGTCATTGTGGAAATTTGTCTAAGTTCCCCACTGTTGTTCTACTGGCTCATTTAGTACACTGCAGCACATTATTGTTGAGATGTCAGACGTGCCACATGATGCTCGCTTCTAGGAACAACCAAACATGGCCTGCCGCTGTGTGATCCTCTGTTAGATGTCTGGCCATGGTTCAACCAGTCCTGACACACTCCTGATAATGTGGTTCAGAACCTGCTAACAAATGTGCAACTGTTTCAGAAATACCAAAAATGTTAGCAGCACACCTTAAGGCACCAACAATCTGCCCATGGTGAAAGTCACCACATTTACCCATGACTGCCAAATGTTGCCTGAGAGCAGATAGTGAGGTGATTCTCCTGTCGTACCATGTTACTGATCAAAAGATGTCAGACACCAATCCTAATGCAGTGATTGTTCAGTGTATACTAAAATTATATAATTTTTAGGTATATTTTGATGGTTTGTATAGTCTGTGTAGATGTTGTTAGCTTTGTTCTGTACAAGCATGCATCTGTACTTGATATTTCTAGGTCCAGACAGATTTTGTCTGCACATGTACCCTCTGGTTTATACAGTGCTGTAAAATATGTTGGCAATATATAAAGATTATTATTATACCAAGTCTTTTAACTTTACACCAGAATCATAGATGTATGAAAGCATACACGATTTCTCTGTCTGTTACATACATAGCATCCAATGATCCTGTCCATTAGCTGATCGTTGAGGACCTTAGCTCTGCAGAATAAGTTGCCGCTATACAAATAAAGATTATTATTATTTATTACCATACCACTTCCTGTACTGTATACACAACACTCATTGTGCCATTCTTATGAAACAGTCTAAAAGAAAAACTATCTTTGGTGCTCATAGCAACCAGTCACAGCTTAGCTTTCACTTACCAAGAGCACTTTAAGAAATGAAAGTTGAGCTGTGTTTTTGGTTGTTATGGGCAGAAAAGGTAGTTTTTTTTCTTTTAGACAGTTTCATAAATCTGCCCCATTGTGTCTTACGCATAAAAGTTGTACAAGCAAAAAGTGTCAGTGCTGCAAACCAATCAGATTCTCAGTTTCATTTTATTTTGCGCAGCTATGAAAGCAGTGTTAGTCATATAGACAGAAAATGTAGTGTACTTGCGTGACCATCGCTCCATTCACAAAGAGGGCTTGGCCCCTGTTTTTGTGATCGGTGGAGATCCCAGAGGTTGGAACCCCACAGTGGATATCTGAAAATTGTTGTTTATTGGCCATCGCTGTTAAAAAGTAACTTTTTATACTCTTCTCATATTCTCCTATGATAAAGCTCTAATAAACTTTCAGGTTAGCTTTAGCTATTGCACCAATAAATAATAGAACAAACAACCCCCCCCCCCCCCCCGAAAAAAAATAATCAGAGGAAGAGTTTTCTGAAAACACTTATAAACACTTAAACTTTTCTGTTGTTTTAACATTTCTATAATACCTTTTAAGTAGAAAGTATGCTTGACACACAATATTCAGTTTAGATACTAAAGACGTTAAAAGTAATTAGAAAATTTTCCAAATTAAAACATGCAGAGCATGCTTTAAGTCCTCTCCCTGGCTGAGGCAGAATATTACTAGCAATATTCCGCTGTGAGGAGCAGGAAGGTGAACTGACAGGCTCACTGTGGAAAATCGCAGCATGCCACTATTTGAATCCCGCAAGTGGAGAATCGCTATGATTTTTCGCTCGTGGACATCGAGCTGCACTTTCCATAGTTCTCCCATGGAAAGCGTTCACTGCGTTATCGCCGCGGATAACGCAATGACAACTCACCCGTGGACAGGCAGCCTAATACTACTCTCATAGGTAGTAAACACATTAAGGCCTCGTGCACACGAGCACTGTTTTAGCGCAGTATATGTGTGCAAAAAACATCACGCCTAGACTGAACTAAAAATCGCATAAATGGGCAGGTGCTCCAGGAGGAGAGAGAGAAGAAGCCTCGCAGTGCTTTGGGATTTCCCTATCGCAGGGAAAGAGAGTGGGGCTGTGGGGGATTAACCCATAGTCCCGCTCTGTCTCTTCCTGCTATGGGCTAAACCCCTATAGTCCCGCTCTGTCTCTCATTGCTATGGGTTAATCCCCGATGGCCCCGCTCTCTCTGCTATAGGTTAATCCACCATGGCCCCGCTCTCTCTCTCCCTGCTATGGGGGATTAACCAATAACCCTGCTCTGTCTCTCCCTGCTATCCCCATAGCGCAGAGAGAGTGGGCAGGGCTAGAGAGTGGGGGCGGCATTATATGGCTTCTCACAGAGATTCCCCCTAGCAAATTCAAAGGGGGTGGGGCTAGAGGGTGGATCTCTCAAGCTCCACCCCCTTCTCCTGTGCTCTCGGGGAAACCCTGTAACCCCACCCCCTCTCTCCTCGCTATAGGGAAATCCCTTGGGGAGAAAGGTGGAGGGAGTTCCCTACTGACCCCCACTGCTGAGGACTTGCCCAGCAGTGAGGGTTGGAGGAATACTCCACTGCTTAGAGCAGAACATTTAAAACATGCTACCCAGAGGCACATTATCTCTACGGGGACTAACAGGAGTTTACAGTGGGACATTTAAAAGCAGCGGGGAATTCCCGCGGTCAGCAGAAATCTTCTTTTCCTGCACAGGAGTTTTCTCTGTATCTGGGTAGGGAAATGGCTCGGAGATAGAAAGCAGAGGCTAGTAATAAATGGTTCATACTCTGATTGGGCCATCGTTGCTATTGGGGTGTCACAGGGTTCAGTATTAGGCCCCATTCTGTTCAACATATTTATCAATGAGCTGATAGAGGGACTACACAGTAAAATATCAATATTTGCAGATGATACAAAGTTATACAAGACAATTAATACAATGGAGGACAACATGCGGCTACAAAAGGACCTAGATAAACTGGGGGCTTGGATAGAAAAATGGCAAATGAAGTTCCATATTGATAAATGTAAGGTTATGTACATGAGCAGGAGCAGGATGTCACCAATATACACCAATATACACTAAATGGGGTACTGCTAGGGAAAAGTAATATGGAAAAGACCTGGAGGTACTAGTGGACTGTAGATTTAACTGGAGCAACCAATGCCAGTCGGCTGCTGCAAAAGCAAATAAAGTCTGGGGGTGCATTAAAATAGGTATAGGGGTGAGGGACGAGAACATTATTCTTCCACTATATAAGGCATTTGTCAGGCCTCACATGGAATACTGCGTAGCTTTCTGGACACCGGTGCTCAGGAAAGATGTTGCAGTGCTTGAGGGGGTTCAAAGAAGGGCAACTAAATTAATAAACGGAATGGGAGGACTGGAATACCCAGAAGTGGGATTATTCACCCTGGAAAAAAGACAGCTAAGGGGAGATCAAATAACTATACCAATCAGAGGCAGCTCTCAGCTGTCATTCAATAGCTGAGAGCTGCTTCTGATTGGTCCCTGCGCTCAGCCAATCAGAGGCAGCACTCACTCACCCAGTCATGAATTCATGAATGGGTGAGTGAGAGCTGCCTCTAATTGGCTAAGGGCTGTGACCAATCAGAAGCAGCCTATTCAGCAGGCGGGGATTTAAAATCCCCGCCTGCTGAATACTACAGAGAGCAGTTCAGGAGAACTGCCGGCCGGACGCGGCTGAACTCCAGCTGCAGCAAAAAAGGTGAGTATACTTTTTTTTTTATTTACTTTTACACATTTTCAGGATGCTTTTCAGGGAAGGGCTAATATTTTAAGCCCCTCCCTGAAAATTCATACAGCGCTTGCCGGCAGCCCATTGCTTTCAATGGAGCTGGCTGTATTGCCGGCTCCATTGAATTCAATGGGCGAACATCATTCTCCTCTGCCACAGCTGTGGCAGAGGATAGCGGGCAGCGCTCGGCCCTTTCGCTGAAAACGCTGCTAGGTGCAGATTTTTCAGCGAATCGTCGGCCCCGGTCACGCGATTTGCGGATGCGCAACCGTGTGACTGAGGCCTAGCATATTATGTTATGTTGCTATATTATAGACTCTTGCTCCCATAGGAGTCAATGGAAACTCCTAAACATCGCGCACCAAAGATAGGACAAGTCCTATCTTTTCACGCAGCACAGACCTTAAATTGTAGCCACGCATGTCCTGTCTTATTGGTGCGAGGATTTAGGGTGTCTAAAATTCCTTAATGTGAACACTTCTACATGTTATGCCTGTGATGTGCTAAAACAGCGTTCATGTAAACGAGGCCTTAGAGATGAGTTGTTACCTCTAGAGCAGGAGTGGATAGCAAGACATGGGTGGACTGTGCAACATCTGCAGCATGGATGTTGTTATGGTACGCCACATCTGAATGATAATGGTCTTCTAATGTCATCATGTATGTAATAAATGTGTCCACTGGAATTCTGAATGTCTTTAAAAGGTCTCTTTCCTGAAATAAATGTAAAAAATTGGGAATTAATTTCTACCAACAATTTGGTTTCCACAAGTGCATCATGACTGCATGACTATAGGATGTCCTTTGACCTCCTTAGGAACAGGAAAACAGAGTTCAAAATGCCCCCCTCCCTCCAGTGTTTTCAACTACTCCAGATATACATGGAATTAATTATTGAAGAACTAATGCATACAGCATTATTTTTCATCACAGAAGGGGAAATATAAAAACAGTCACAGAAAACGGCTATATACTTACTGACTAAGGAGTGCATATAGCTGCATCCTCTCACCATGCAGGTAGCAGACTACCAAATGAGGAAGCTAATTGCACCTGTGAGGGACACCGATGAGACAGCCACTCACACAAAATAATTTTTCATGTGCATAACACAGTACAATTGGGATGGAGGGGGTCAATTAACCCCTTCAGTGGCGGGTTTCTTACCACCTTGTCAAACCCACCAGGGCAGGTTTTTTAAACGGGCCAATAATTGAATTTCAATTAATTTTCCAGTCCAAGAGCCATAACGTTTTCATTTTTCCATTGACACAGCCAAGTGAGGGCTTGTTTTTTGCGGGACAAGTTGGATTTTTTAATGGCATCATTTTTGGGTATAGATAATGTATTGCATAACTTTTGTAAAAAAATTTGTACGGAGATTGGGGGAAAAAAAAATTCTGCCATTTGGTTTTTGGATTTCATTTTTACGGCGTTCAGTGTGCAGAATAAATAATGTGATAACATTATTCTCTGAGTCAGCACGATTCCGGCGATACTAAGTTTATACAGTTTTTTTATGTTTTGCTATTTTTGTACATTTAAAACTTTTTTTTTTCTTAAAGGTTTGCTTTTGTGTCGCAACATTCAAAGAGCCGTATTAATTTAATTTTTCCATTGCCAGAGCCCCAGAAGGCTTTGTTTTTAGTGGGATGAACTCTAGTCTTCATTTATCTAATTTTTAGGAAAATGTAAAATTTTGATCACTTTTTATTAGAGAGACTGAAGGTTCAGGTGCCGGCGCGGGGGAGCGGTGAGTAGCGGCTGGCAGCAGGAGGGAGCGGGGGGGAGAGAGGGAGAGAGAGATCTCCCCTCCGTTCCCCCCTGCTCTCCCCCGCAGCTCCCTGCCCGCCGCCAGCACCCGAACCTTAAGTCTCGAGCAATTGCCTTTAGCGTGTATACTCGCTCATCTTTACTTTTTATCCCATTTTTTCTAGTGGCAAGATTAACAAAATCTGTAATTCTGGCATGTTTTTTATTTTTATTTTTCACTGCATTCTCTGAGCAGTGAAATTAAGGGGTTAAATAATGTACTAACTTCCTTCTCTGGGTTATTACGAAACCAGGGATACCACATGTGTAATTTTGTTTTTATTTTTTTTTACAAAATAAAAGGAGAAAGGTGGGGTTTTAGCGTTTTTATTTTCATTTTTTTATAATTTTTCTTTAACTTTTTTTTACATTTTTGTCCCTTTAGGGGACTTGCATAATACTTTTTTTTATTATTATTCTAATAGAGTATTAGAGAGGCTATGACACTCACACAGAGTCTGAGCATCATAACCAGCTGGCAGACCCAGAGGCTATACTCAAACCTCCGGGTGCAACAGACACCCATAAGGACCCCCTGATCACATTGCGGGGGTCCGATGGTGACATGCCTTTACATGCTGCGGCATGTAAAGGGTTAAACAGCAGAGATCGGAGGTTTTCTATGATCTCTGCTGTAAGAGCTGGTGCCTGGCTATCCTCTGACAGCCAAGCACCAGCTCTCCCTGCCGCAGAGACTACTGACAAGCCGATGATCTCCGTGGCAACCTGTAAACAAAGCAGTGCAGGAGTTTAAAAAAAGAAGCCGGAAGTTGCCGGCAGATCGGTAATATCTTCCCGCTTCTTTTTTTCAATTCCTGCACTGCTCTTTGTGGGACTGTGCAGGCAGAGCACAATGCCACAGCTTATGGCATTGTGCTCTGCAGGTCCCATAGTGAAACATAGCCCGGAAATCTTCCGGGCTATATCACTATGGGTAGTGAAGCTCGTCCCGGAAAATTTCTGGGCGTGCCACTCAAGGGGTTAAGGGTGCTGTCATGATGGACTCATTTAAAACTGCATTAGCGTTAGGAACCAATTCCCAAATTCCACAGCATCTGATTAGAACAGCATTACTTAGCAATACCAGATTACATCTTTAGGGGGACTTCTATGTTGGTTAGGACATTCAACCTACAATGTTCGGCTGGCTTGCAAATTTGATCCAAGAATGATTCTGCTGTCTCAGCCCAGAAAGAACATAAAACCCGAATGAAGAAAGCCATAAGTCATTCTCCTTTTGACTTCTGTGGGATTCCTGACCGAGTGACCGAGTATTTAAAGTGGTCCCGCCTGTGGCTCGCCAAAGATGCATGCTGGCAGAGGTTAGGGAAAGTGCTGCTGCTAATATAGGGAAAGTGTAAGAGTAGGATCCTCTCTTCAAGAACCCCAACGGTCCTTCTTAGGGCTACTCTTCATAGTGTGCATTACTGTTGTGGCTGGCTGGGATCAGTAGTGCACCACTTTTTTTTTAAAGCATCTAGGCCTGTGCAGGCCATTACAGCTATACTGTTCTGTGTGTGCAGTGCATTAGGCAGAGGGCTCAACACTAAACAGTACTCTAATATTTCCTGGGCACAATGCAGATCATTGCAGCTATACCGCCCTATGTGTGCAGTGCCTTAGCCAGACGGCTCACTCTCATCGCTAAACAGTACTCTAATATCTCCTGGGACACTGCAGATTATTGCACCTATACCGTCCCATTTGTGCAGTGCCTTAGGCTTGTGGAAACAGCGACTTTCAAAAACATGATGGTGGCGGCGGCCCCACGCTACTTGGTCCCCAGTCGCCACTATTTTTCCCGGTGTGCCGTCTCCGCCCTACACCAGCTTGTCTCCCGCAACATTACCCATGCCCTCAACAACGCAGTTACTGGGAAGGTCCACTTAACAACAGACACATGAACAAGTACTGGCGGGCAGGGCCACTATATTTCCGTGGCGGCACATTGGGTGAACTTGGTGGAGGCTGGGACCGAGTCAGAGCCTGGGACAGCTCATGTGCTACCCACACCAAGAATAGCGGGTCCTACCTCGGTGCTGGTATCTGCGGCGTATTATGCCACCTCCTCCTCCGCCACCTCCACCTCTAAATTACGAAGTGTGAGCACGTCGCAAGCAGTCGGTAGCGCGCGGTGCAGCAGCACAGTGGTGGGCAGGCGTCAACAAGCTGTGCTGAAACTAAATCAGCTTAGGTGACAAGAGGCACACGGCCCCCGAGCTGTTACAGGGTCTGACAGAGCAGACCGACCTCTGGCTTTCGCCGCTGGGCCTCCAACCGGGCATGGTCATGTGTGACAATGGCCGTAACCTGGTGGCAGCTCTGCAGCTTGGCAGCCTCACACACATGCCATGCCTGGCCCACGTCTTCAATCTGGTGGTTCAGCGGTTTCTGAAAAACTACCCCCACTTGTCTGACCTGCTCAGCAAGGTGCGCTGCGTGTGCGCACATTTCCGCAAGTCCATCATGGATGCTGCCACCCTCAGGACACTACAATGTTGGTTTCAGCTGCCAGATCACCGACTGCTGTGCGATATGCCCACGCACTGGAATTTTACGCTGCACATGTTGGCCAGGCTGTACGAGCAGCGTAGAGCAATTGCGGAATACCAGCTGCAACATGGGCGGCGGAGTGGTAGTCAGCCTCCGCAGTTCTTTACTGAGGAGTGGGCATGGATGGCCGACATCTGCTGCCAGGTCCTTGGAAACTTTGAGGAGTCTACCCAAATGGTGAGCGGCGATGCGGCCATTATTAGGGTTACCATCCCGCTGCTTTGCCTGCTGAGAACTTCACTGCTAAGCATAAAGGCCGACACTTTGCGGTAAGAAGAGGCGACGGGGGATGACAGTTTGTCGCTTGATAGCCAAACCACCCTTAAGTCTATATCTCAGCGCGTTTTCGAGGAGGAGAGGGAAGAGACTGCTGGCCACACTGCAGATGGTACCCATGCTGCTTGCCTGCCATCTGTTCAGCGTGTATAGGCTCAAGAGGAGGAGGAGCATACTCCTAGTGAGGACAGCGATGTGTTGCGTACTGGGACTGTGGCACACATGGCTGACTTCATGTTAGGCTGCCTTTCCCGTGACCCACGCGTTAGACGCATTCTTGCCAACACGGATTACTGGGTGTACACCCTTCTCGACCCATGCTATAAGTAGAACCTTTCCTCTCTCATTCCTGAAGAGGAAAGAGGTACGAGAGTGATGCAATACCACAGGGCCCTGGTGGAAAAAGTGATGCTAAAGTTCCCATCTGACAGCGCTAGCGGTAGAAGACGCAGTTCAGAGGGCCAACTAGCAGGGGACGCGCTGGGATCAGGCAGCATGTCCAGCGCAGGCAGGGGAACACTCTCCAAGGCCTTTGCCAGTTTTATGGCTCTCCAGCAAGACTGTGTCACCACTCCCCAGTCAAGACTGAGTCGGAGGGAGCACTGTAAAAAGATGGTGAGCGAGTACATAGCCGACCGTACCACCGTCCTACATGATCCCTCTGCTCCATACAACTATTGGGTGTCAAAGCTGGACACATGGCACAGACGTGCGCTGTACGCCCTGGAGGTGCTGGCCTGCCCTGCCGCTAGCGTCTTGTCAGAGAGGGTGTTTAGTGCTGCTGGAGGGGGATCATCACGGATAAGCGTACCTGCCTGTCAATTGACAGCGCCGACATGCTTACCCTCATAAAGAGGAACAAAGGCTGGATTTCCCCAGACTTCTCTTCTCCACCGGTGGAAAGCAGCGGATCCTAAAGATTCTTTTCGCTGCAACAGGAGAAAAATGCATCCTCTATCACCCCAAAAAAGGGGAGAATTAGCTTTGTCTATCCCTCTCGGATATTACTCCACCTTCTACTTCTCCTAAAACAGCATGTCATCACGCTGAACTACTAATTTCTCTGCAGCCCAAAAGTCTCTGTTTATAAGTTTTTAAAGTTTTAAAAGTTAAACTTAAACCAATTTTTTTGGAGGGCTGCTTGCAGGCTCTGTTACAAATTAAGCAATAACGAGCTGTATTTATACTCTTGCTACAGAAAAGTTTCATGGGTCCGTCCAAACACTTGCTATTAAGAGGTTTGGGGGGTCCGCCTATACACTTGCTACTGAAAGGTTTGAGGGGGTCGCCTATACACTTGCTACTAAAAGGTTGGAGGGGTCCGCCTATACA
Source organism: Eleutherodactylus coqui (assembly GCF_035609145.1). Classification (NCBI taxonomy): domain Eukaryota; kingdom Metazoa; phylum Chordata; class Amphibia; order Anura; family Eleutherodactylidae; genus Eleutherodactylus; species Eleutherodactylus coqui. Next base: position 195,638,817 of record NC_089843.1, on the reverse strand, counting down.
CTTCCTACTGAAAGGTTTGAGGGGTTCGCCTATACTGTGGGTGCACAAAGGTTTCCCATAGCGGTGTTCAGCTGTCTGACACATACACAGAATGAAGTGTGTGGGGACACATGGATTTGCCATAGTTATGTAACTCACGGCACCTTGGGTCACACAAGGTGGAGGCTGAGACCGAGCCTGACCCAGGGCCCGCTCATGTGCTTCCCACACAGAGTATTGTTGGTCCTACCTTGGTCATGGTTTCTCGGGCTTATTATGCCACCTCCTCCTCCTGCTTGAGGTCTGGGGATCAGCGCCGGGCAATATGTATTTGCTCTCGTGTTACCACAGTTATCTGAGACACTGGTTTGGACCAATCAAAAGAAGCGTTACTGAATTAATGAGACATTCACAACTGTACTAGCATCCGAGTCCGCTTTATGCCCACTATTACTGAGGGTGTGTGCAAAGGCCGAGGTCCTGTGGGGGAAGAATCAACTGTGCCAGGTTTGGCCTGTGGAACTTCTTTGTGGTTCATCCAGTCTTTGGAGCGATGAAAGCAACCATAACTGATTTAATGAGATGTTCACAGCTGTACTAGCATCCGAGTCCACTTTATGCCCACAATTGCTGAGGGTGTAGGCCGAGGTCCTTGGCATGGTAAAAACTCTGCCATGTTTGGGCACTATGATTTCTTTATGTGTAATACTGTCTTTGAGTTTCATGGGCTCGCCTATGCTGTGGGTGCACAAAGATTTCTCATTGCGGTGTTTTACCTGTCTGGCACAAATACACTGAATGACTAGGGCAGAAGTGTGGGCCAAGGTCCTGGGCAGGGTGAAACTCTGCTATGTGTGGGCACTCTCTTTTCTTCCTGTTTAATACTGTCCCTGGGTTCCAGGGGCCCCCCTCTACTGTGGATGCACAAAGGCTTTCCCATTGCATTGTTCAGCTATCTGACGCATACAAAGAATGAATTGGGAAGAAATGTGGGCCAATGCAGAGGTCCTTGGCATGATGAAACTCTGCCATGTTTGGGGACTCTGATTTCTTTATGTGTAATACTGTCTTTGAGTTTCATGGGCTTGCCTATGCTGTGGATGCACAAAGACTTCCAATTGCGGTGTTTTAACTATCTGGCACAAATACACTGACTGACTTGGGTAGGATGCAGATGGCTTTCTCATTGCGGTGTTTTACCTATCTGGCAGAAATACACTGAATGACTAGGGCAGAAGTGTGGGCCGAGGTTCTGGGCGGGGTGAAACTCTGCCATGTTTGGGCTCTCTCTTTTCTTCCTGTTTAATACTGTCCCTGGGTTCCAGGGGCTCGCCTATACTGTGGGTGCACAAAGGCTTTCCCATTGCATGGTTCAGCTATCTGACACATACAAAGAATGAATTGGGCAGAAGTGTGGGCCGAGGTCCTGGGCAGAGTGAAACTCTGCCATGTTTGGGCACTCTCTTTTCTTCCTGTTTAATACTGTCCCTGGGTTCCAGGGGCTCGCCTATACTGTGGGTGCACAAAGGCTTTCCCATTGCATGGTTCAGCTATCTGACACATACAAAGAATGAATTGGGCAGAAGTGTGGGCCGAGGTCCTGGGCAGAGTGAAACTCTGCCATGTTTGGGCACTCTCTTTTCTTCCTGTTTAATACTGTCCCTGGGTTGCAGGGTCTCGCCTATGCTGTGGGTGCACAAAGATTTCCCATTAGCTATCTGGCACAAATACACTGCATGACTTGGGTAGGGCGCAGAAGGCTTCCCCCATTGCGGTGTTCTGCTATCTGACACCTACACAGAATGAAGTGTGTGGGGACACATGGATTTCTCATAGCTATGTAACTCATGGCACCTTGGGTCACACAAGGTGGAGGCTGGGACCGAGCCTGACCCTGGGCCCGCTGACGTGCTTCCCACACAGAGTATTGCGGGTCCGACCTCAGTCATGGTTTCTCGGGCTTATTACGCCACCTCCTCCTCCTGCTTGGGATCCAGGGATCAGCGCTGGGCGACCTGTATTATCTCTCGTGCTACAAATTACCAAAGTTATATCCGAGATACTGGATTGGAGCGTTCACAGGAAGCAAAACGGATTTCATGAGACTTTTTACAGGGTGACTGTACATCTGTGATGGCTACTTTTGCGACACTCTGACTTCAAACCAATCTTTGGTGTTAGTATACGCTTCTGCATTGTGAAGATGTGTAGAAGAGCTGGCACCTGAGTCTCCTTTATGCCCACGTTTGCGGTTCCTGACAATTTTGTGACGGAGGTGGCACAGGATTGGAATTATGATCGTATCATCCATTCTCATCAGCATTGTGGGCTATCGCCCACACTTTCAAAGAGGGTCGCTGCCTGGCCCTGCAAACCCTCTGCAGTGTGCGTCTCCGGTTCCTACTCATCCAGTACGCACTTATAAATAGACATGAGGGTGGTGTGGCTATCAAGCCAGCGTGTGGCATGAGGCCAGCTGAACGCTGCGCAGGGAATGTTTTGTGTGCGCTGTGGACGCAGGGTCATGCGGGGGGTTGGACAGCAATGACAGCATGTAACCCAGGAGAAGAGGCAGCGGTGTCACCCGCAGCCAGTGATTGTCCTTGGTTGCAGCTAGTGTGGTGCTTAGCTAAGATGTGCCAGCGCGTGTGCCTTGCTAATGAGGGTCTGTCCCAAGTAAATTGTTAGGGGGGTAACCACCAGGCTCTTACCCCCAATTTGGCTTAATAGTTGGACCGGGGTGCCTCAGATGCAGCCATGCATGCTGCCCCTACCGTTCCCTGTCCGTTTCTGTGGTGTTTCCATAACTTTCAGATGTTTTCAGGTGTTTCACAAATCATCCCCTATGCGGAGCATCGGTCCTATACAAAAATGCTCGAGTCCTCCATTGACTTCAATGGGGTTTGTTACTCGAAACGAGCTCTCGAGCATTACGAAAAGTTCGACTCGAGTACCGAGCACCCGAGCATTTTGGTGCTCGCTCATCTCTAGTTGTAATCCATCTAGCGATCATGTTTTTGGAAGCTATTCTCCCTATCCCTGATATTAAATGAAGATTATTGTGCGTCCCCCATGGTTCTGATATCTCGATATATGTTCTCTGCTAGACACCCTTTTTTTTGTCTGCTACCTTTTTTCATAAATTGTCACATTCAGGACTGAAGACAAAACCACCATAAAATAGGATGGATCACAATTTATTTTTTCACACTATGTCACCAGACCAAGACTTGAGCCAGAACGCCCTTTCGGTTGGTATATAGAAAGATGCCTCCCATATGTTTTTAAGGAGACCATCACCTTTGCAGTCCACTGGATCCTTAACCCCTTAGTGACCACTCCATTGTGTTTTTACGTCCTGCTTTGCTGGGCTTTAATCCTGAAGGCCATAAAAACATTCTTCCTCTGGGGATTAAAGCCCTGCAGGCTGTGGAAATGACAGCTCCATGCTGTCAGTTAGCAAAGGTAGCCAACATCCTGGAGCTCATGGGGGCTACAGAAAGCCCCCCAGGTTACGCGATCGTCAGTATCCACCGGATACTGTCGATCACATTAAAATAAACATAAACTTTAAAAAAGTTAAAGTTTTAGCTCACCCCTGTCCTCAGCGATGTCCCGCGGCATTCTGGTCCTCCATTATTAACTTCCCTTCAGAGTTGGGACAGCAAGTGGGAGACGAATACAAACACTTTCTTCACAAAGACCTTTTTCTTGAAGGTGTTTTAAGCCCTATTGCCCACTTGTAGAGCCTTTGAGCAGCCAAACGACAGAGAAGGCCGCTCCTTTCATTTTGTACCACATTATGCATACAGACATAAGCTTAGAGCCACAATGGGTATGTTTCTGAACACAGGACAAAGGGGGGTATCAATTTTGGGGTGAAAGTCTTCAATCATATGTGTGCTGTACAAAAAAATGTTTTTAAAATGACACAAATGCCAATAAAATGAAAATCGTAATTTCTTCCTTCTGATTTGCTTAGATTCATTCAAAAACTGTGGGTTCACAATACGCAGTACACCCCATAAATGAATTCATTAAGGGGTCTTGTTTTCAAAATGGGCTAATTTGTGCAGGTTCTCTATCGTTTTGGCTGCTCAAGGGCTCTACAAGTGTGCTATGGGGCCCAAAACACCTCTAAGCAAAATATCTGTTCTGAAAGCCATCGGCTGCTCCTTTCATTTTGGGCTCCTTTGTGCATATGGACAGAAGATTAGGGCCACAATAAATATGTTTCTGTACACAAACAAGGGTATCCATTTGGGGGTGCAAATCCTCACTTTCATGTGCACTACAGAAAAAAAAACTTTTTTAAACTTAAGTTTTTTCTTTAAAATGTGTTATTTGCAAAAATATGAAATTTTATTTTTACTCCTCTAAATTGCATTAATTCCTGAAAAGAATCTGTGGGGTCAAAATACTCATGACCCCCTTCAATGAATACATTAAGATGTGTATTTTTTAAAAAGGGGACACTTGTTTCTATTATTCTGACACCTATGAGCCTTTGAAATCTTGCCTTGGTGTAGGAAAACAAACTGTTCCTCAAAATGTTAATAATTAATGTAAAATGTGTACGTCATCTAAATGGTTAAAAAAAAAACGAAAATTTTTCAAATGTGTGTCCAGAATAAAGTAAACAGATGGAAATATATATATCATCAAAAATTTGTACAGTATGTTTTCACATATTTGAGATATTGCTATTGAAAATGTGAAAAAAAGTATAATTTTTGCAAAATGTTCCCAATTTTGGCGCTTTTGATAAATATACACAAATCTATCGATCGGTTTATTTTTAGCAGCTAAATATAGTAAAAGTATGTGGCGAAAAAAACAATGTCAGCATCACTTGGGTATGCAAAAACCTTTATGGAGTTATTCTATGTTAAGGTGACATGTCAGATTTCCAAAATTTGGCCTAGTCATTAAGGAGCAAACAGGCCTGGTCACTAAGGGGTTAAGCTGAGAAGAACCTGCAAATGGGAGTGTCTTTTTTAGATGATATAGCTACCTAGGCATCTTTTGGAATCTGTTCCCAGGTGTTCAAATCTCCAGGAGAAAATAATTGTCTATATTTGAATTCCCAAAGAATGGTAGTGCTTTTTTATGCCTTTCCAATTATTTGTATTTGTTTCACTGGAAATACCCTGAAATTTGGCAAGGAGCATTCTTTAAGTCCTAAATAGGAAACGTATAGCGGTCACTACTCGATTATTCAATGCTAAGTGCAAAAGTAAGTGCACCCCTTACAGGTAAACACCTGTACAAAATTAACGCCAGGTGTATCAGCTAGTTCTTACTATGACTAAGGTAAGAGCGTGCGTTGACTTGACACATTAAATGTCAAGCTATTGTTTGCTACATCTGTATGTCTGATTATAAACGGAAAACAGACTGTATGTAAGAGGGATCTCTTAGCAAGTTTGGATGGATCCAGCAAAACATCCTCTTTAGAGCATATAAGACATTGCTTTATATGTTTTTTTTTTTCTAGGCTCAGCTTTAGCTTTTTAGGAAAAGAACAGCTGAACTATAGTAAGAGCTTACATTGCCATAATAGCTGCCATTCACGCTCTGTAGAATCGTTTAGTCTCCCTCTCAGATATTCATTATGACTGCACAGTTGTCTCCATTTGGAAGTTGTCTCTAGTGGCCACATGGACCTTCGCTGTGGCACACGTTTGGTGCTCAGGCTGCAGCGAATATGAATGTTCCATACCCTTGTCAGGACTGAATGTTAAGTATCCCAGTTTAGTTGGAAGTGACGTCAGACGAAGATGCAGTCATAATGAATACCTGAGAGGGAGACTAAAAGAGTGAGTGGCCCTTTAACACTCTAGGGCAGATTTACTATTTAATATACAACAGTTTTCTTCCCTGTAGTATATATCCTGTATCTGGCTTCTTTTTCTGAGTTACAACAGTTTTCTGGAGCAAAATGCAACAGAAAACTGCCTTTATGCCACACTTACTAATGATTAGACATGAGCGGGCCGGAGAAGTAGCGGAAACACACCTTGACACCGTATGCGTCGGGGGTCTGTAGTCTGTGACACTAATGTTTAGTGATCTAGGTTAAAGGTAACAAATTTGATATTCATTTAATTGAACTTTTATTTATAGTGTCACAAGGAAAGCCATTCGAGGGGTTGAACAGAAGCCATGCACACACTTTGTAAGATGTGTTTTATAGCTGCAGGTACTTTCTAGACATCTAGCGAGAATAATTTTTGCTCTCTTACCTGAAAGATGGAGTACATGATGACTGTTAAGGGTCGGTTTCCAGAAAATTCGGTTACCTTAAATATATCCAGCCCCCACTTATTTGTTTCTTCTACTTCCTGTAATTAAATACAGAATATAAATCTGAGCAGGAGGACGTGTCCTCAGCTGGGAAATGTGCAAACAAGTTATAAAGATCTTGTAAAGCATACCACCCAGAAACAATTGAAGGTCCATACACATTACAGTTTAGTCGTCTGAACCTACCGATAACAACGGGGCAGAACACAACTATGCATGGGGGTGGCTCGACTTCCCTTGAAAGATGAAGTCTAAGGAAAGGCTTAATGACCACCGACGTATTATCGCTGTGGCATTCGCGGTCAGACACCTACCACGAATTCTGCAGCAATGTCCATTCAGAGACATGCCATGTTACATGACTCTCCTATGTCCACGAGCAGAAATCAACCGTGATTTTCCCCCCATAGGGAAGAATCGCAGCATGTTCTATTCTGTGCGGAAAATGGCGCGGACAGCTTCCATTGTAGTCAATGGAAGTCGTCCATCCTACAATATTCAGCGCAGTGGGCACTGCGAAAATATCGCAGGTATCATAGCCCAGCACCAGCGCGTTATGCGCTGCACTTCGCATGCATGTCGGCTCGCTGGGTGAGTCAATTGCGGCGGATCCGGAGAGGTGAGTAGAGGGTCTCTGGGGGGGGCGCTGGGTCTGATTTCGCTGCGATATTTCGCAGGTGGATTCCGACCCAGCTGTAGGCATGAGACCAAAAGAAGGATCAGAGATGATGAATTTCAACTCCCCACCGTTTTGTTCCCTGGGAGATAAGCTGCCACCAGGCAGTCTAGCTGTGGCTTATCTCACTAAACACACAAACATTTAGCCGAGCTGGAAGGAGGTGCCTATGGGGGAAGCCAGTGGAAACAGGCATCTGACAAATCATCATTCATCCCACAGTTGTTGAAGGTGTATGGAGTAAGGTGTTTTGACCTTTGCTAAAAGTGCTTCTTGGTCAGTCTGCACCCCAAAATGTGGAATATTGCAGGTGGTTAAGCTTGAGCTGTGTGTCAGTTTCTTCACACCACTAATTTGGGACATGGGTTTCTTCTTTTCCTTCTCCTTGGTAGTTGGGGAAGGGATTTCAACTTCATGCTGTTTATCTAATAAAAAACAGCAAAAACATATATTTATGAACTTTCACCATTATGTGGCAGTTGATTTACTAATGTTTAGCTACTGTGAATGAAATCAGATACAGTAACATAATTGCTATAGTTCAGCATGTTAATGAATGAATCATCCCTCAATATGATATTATCTGCCCAGAAGAGCAGAATTAAAGGCAGCTGCGTGAGGAACCGGGAGATGCTGGATGCTGAGCTCTCTGATGTAAAAAGGTTTTTTTTTAACCTTCTTTTAGGGTTCAGAGTGATAGACAGCTGAGCGGGTGGCATGTTGGATTCTGAGCCCCGATGCACCTCCACATCACTCTGGCACAGCTCTGGCAGCCCTACCCAGCCACCCTGGTTACCCTCCAAGCTAGAAAGTTCCATGCTAAAAAGGTGGAAGGGGAGACACCCCATCATAGTGCAGAGAGCTCCAGAGCCATGTAAAGGAATAGTCACATTTAGGGCTCATTCACACCGGCATGTTTCGGTTCATGTGCAGCATTTTCACAGACCAGAACTGTGTGTATTCAGGCCTTGGTCACACAAGCGTTTTTTTAGTGCAGGAATAGGTGCGCTAAAAAAAGAATTGCATAACGCAATGTGTGAAAAGCGCATGACCAAAGCTAAAATTGCACATAAATAGTGCGGCCCCATTGAAAGCAATGGGAGAGGATTGCTATCCCCTGCTGCGGCTATGGCAGCTGCAGCAGGGGATTCCTTGGATTTAAAACCACTGAATGTTGTCACATAGGGAAAAGATCGCGCTCCTCTGCCACAGCATTGTCACAGTGTTCAGTGATGATGGGACTCCCTGTGGGGATGAAGGAATCCCCTGCCACAGCTGTCACAGCAGTGGCAGCGGAGCACGATCGCTGACTGCTGTGGCAGGAAATTCATTCATCCCTAGCTGCAGAAAATAAGCCCTAGGTGCAGAACAAAAAACTAATACATCACCTAGAAGCGCTATCCAGCTGCGGCGCATCCTCTTCCCTGTTCTTTATTTATTTTGGCTCTATTAGAACCAGTGCTTTCCAATGAAAGCGTTGACATGTCCGATTTTTACAAGCGCTAAATAATCGCACCTGCAAGAGATATGACAGCGTTTAAAAAAGCGGAGCATAGCATTGCACGAAAACGTGGTTTGCGTGTTATGCAATGCAGCTTGGGCAGTAGTAAATCCTACTGTAAAAGCCCTTAAGTAAGCACTAGCTGCAGGAAAAATTTAAATACATCACCTAGAAGCGCTGTTCAGCTCCGATGCGTCTTTTCACTGGGTCCCCGGCACTGGTCTGCTTCATTTCTTTTAGCTGGGTAATGAAAAATCCCTGCCTCCTGGAAGCGCTGCCTCTGATTGGCTGAGCGCGGTGATTCATTGAATGGCTGTGATTGGTCACAGCGCTCAGGAAAAGTAAAGGGGTCACAACTCAGTTACTCAATGCTCATTGCAAAAGTAAGGGCACCCCTATCTAGTGTACAAGTGTAAAATGTGGCATGAGCATGCTATAGGGCTTAAATAGGAAAAGTGAAGGGGTCACAACTCAAGGTGATATACCTCTGTGGCATATCTTCTAGTATATATATATATATATATATATATATACACACACACAATGCAGAGGTATATCACCTAGTGTGTAAATATATGTACAAACACAACGCAGGGGTATATTTCCTAGTATATATATATATATATATATATATATATATATATACACACACACACACACACACTAGCTGATATACCCGGCTTCGCCCGAGTTAATTTGGTACTGGTGTTTATCTGGTGTTCACACGGAAAATCTTATGAAGTCGTGGTTACTTTAGAGATACCGGAAAAGCATATGTTTACCATTTTGCATAGTTCTCTGCGTTACCCAGGAAACACTACGTGGAGGTAACCATGCGACGTTTCCTTTATATAAAACTAGCATACCCGTCGCGCGTTGCTGCGAAGACAGACATACATTCGTTTGTATATATCTAGATAGCAGCTTTCAAGTTACCTCAGCGGTATAATATATAACAACCAATCACAGCACAGCAGCTTTCATGTTACCTCAGCAGTATAATATATAGCAACCAATCACAGCGCAGCTTTCATGTTACCTCAGCGGTATAATATATAGCAACCAATCACAGCACAGCTTTCGTTTTACCTCAGCAGTATAAGAAATTGCAACCAATCACAGCACAGCTTTCATTTTACCTCAGCATTCTCAATATCCAGCAATTGTCTTGCGAAACATTCAGCGGATGCATCATTTTGTAGTTGAACACACATCCCATTGCTCGTAATGCCTTTTGCTTTTGTGCTTGAGATGGAAATCAAACGATCTTTGTCTGGGGGGCATAACTGTCGACGATGCTCGCAGGATAGGTGTACTATGCCAGTAATCTTCCCAGGAGTGTACTCAACAACTTCCCAAAGTTTCATGGCGATTAGATGAATGGTGTAGTAGCGCAAAAAGGACAGACAAACAGACATACATTCCTTTTTATATATATATAGATGACATCAGGAAGTGAGAGAATTAGATGCCGTATGTAAAATTTGGACGCTAATTATTTTGCGCTTAGAATTGAATAATCGAGTTGGGACCTATTAACTTTTCCTATTAATGACATAATCAATGCTCATGCCAAATTTCAAGTTTCTATGACATTGGGAAGCGAGAAAATTAGATTCCGTATGTAAAATTTTGACGCTAATTCTTTGGCGCTTAGAATTGAATAATCGAGTTGGGACCTATTAACTTTTCCTATTTATGACATAATCAATGCTCGTGCCAAATTTCACGTTTCTATGACACCGGAAAGTGAGAAAATTACATTCCGAACGTAAAATTTGGACGCTAATTATTTTGCGCATAGAATTGAATAATCGAGTTGGGACCCATTAGCTTTTCCTATTTATGACATAATCAATGCTCCTGCCAAATTTCAAGTTTCTATGACATTGGGAAGTGAGAGAATTAGATTCCGTACGTAAAATCTGGACACATTCTTTTGCGCATAGAATTGAATAATCAAGTTGGGACCTATTAACTTTTCCTATTTATGACATAATCAATGCCCATGCCACATTTTAAGTTTCTATGACATTGGGAAGTGAGAGATTTAGATTATGTACGTTAAATTTCGACGCTAATTCTTTTGCGCTAGAATTGAATAATCGAGTTGGGACCCAATTACTTTTCCTATTTTGGAGATAATCTATGCTTGTGCCAAAATTCATGTTTCTACAACATCGGGAAGTTGGAGAACTTTTGGCGAGTCAGTGATTGAGTGAGTCAGTCAGTGAGTCAGTGAGTCAGTGAGGGCTTTCGCCTTTATATATCTACTAGTGTACCCGTCGCGCGTTGCTGCGAAGACAGACATACATACATACTACGTTTTTATATATCTAGATGACGGCAGCAGCGACCACTGAGGTTTACCGCTGGGGTATGTCACTCTTATTACTAATGGGGGGAGTGTCACTATTATTACTGCTGTGGGATGTCACTATTATCGCTGGGGTGAAGGTGTCACTATTACCGCTGGGGTATGTGTACATGTGGCAGAAATGGGCAGGGCTGTGTCTGTTTGTCCTTTATGCGCTACTACACCATTCATCCGATCGCCATGAAACTTTGGGAAGTTGTTAAGTACACTCCTGGGAAGATTATAGGCATAGTACAAATATCCTACGATAAATGGCTCGCGAGCGTCGTCGAAAGTTACGCCCCCCCCCCCCCCACGTAGATCGAATAAGTAAGCCACCTGCTATTGTGATGTCATCACTGATGTCATCAACATCGGACGCCCTTGAACATGCCCCAACATGTTCTATAAAGCTGCATTGTGATGTCATTAAGGCTCTATTATGACACGTACAGCTTGGAACCACTAGAGCACGCCAGCCAATTACCATTGGAGTTGGAAGTGGGTAAACAAGTACTAGGATATCTTCCTAAGAAGCCACAGCAGCCGGATAAATTGTATGTTCCACCCAACGGCTATTTTATTCAGCCTGCAAGGGGGAAGCAGCGGCCTACAAAATCTAATTCTCTCATTTCCTGATGTCATGGATAGATAGATAGATAGATAGACTGTATGCAATAACCCTGATAGATAGATAGATACATAGATAGATAGATAGATAGATAGATAGATAGATAGATAGATAGATAGATAGATAGATAGATAGATAGATAGACTGTATGCAATGACACGTACAGCTTGAAACCATAAATACTAGAGCATGCCAGCCATTTACAGTCAGTCTCCATTGGAGTTGGAAGTGGGCAAACATGTACTAGGCCAGTGATGGCGAACCTTTTAGGGACCGAGTGCCCAAACTACAACCCAAAACCCACTTATGTATCGCAAAGTGCCAACACGTCAGGGGGCGGGGCTTATCACAACGTATGATTTTACCCCCGTCGTTCTAAAAAGGACAAGGCTGTTTCAGAATAGACCGGGTGCAGATTCTGACTGCTTTTTGGACGCGGAAATACTGCAGAATGTCCTCAGCGGAGATTTCTGTGGAAAATTCTGCAGCATTTCCGCATCTAAAAAGCAGTCAAAATCTGCACCCGGTCTATTCTGAAAGAGCCCTGCCCATTTCTGCCACATGTACACATACCCCAGCGGTAATAGTGACACCTTCACCCCAGCGATAATAGTGACATCCCACAGCAGTAATAATAGTGACACTCCCCCCATTAGTAATAAGAGTGACATACCCCAGCGGTAAACCTCAGTGGTCGCTGCTGCCGTCATCTAGATATATAAAAACGTAGTATGTATGTATGTCTGTCTTCGCAGCAACGCGCGACGGGTACGCTAGTATAGATATATATATTAACACAATGCATAGTTATATCACCTAGTGTGTATGTACATATATTATATACACACACACACACATATATACACCGCGCAGAAGTATATCACCTAATATATATGACACACACAACGCAAGGCTATATATCAGCTGCATACATATAACACACACAATGCAGGGATATATCACCTGGTATACATATTTATATATATACATACATATACACACACACACACACAACGCAGGGGTATATCTCCTGCTGGCACGCCTCGCCGTCGGCTGCTTATCACATTAGTGAATATCGGCAGGCTACCCTGCCCCTGCTCCCCCACTGCTCTCCTGCCGGCATGCACTCAGCAGCGCTGCTAGCGGCGCTGAACCCGGCGCACACTGTGACGTTAGTGTGCAGCCAGGATCCTCCTTTCCCCTCCCCTGACGTCTTCTAGTTGTTTCTGCGAGAGCAGAGGGGAGGAGGCGTCCGGCAGCACACAGACATCTCAGTGTGCAATGGGATCATGGCCGAGCAGCAACGCCGAAAAGAGAAGCAGCGGATCTTCCATGAGGAGGAGGGGGTAAGTATGTGGGTCTCGGAGGGGGGGGGGGGCGCTGTGGGGTGTCACTATTACACGGGGGGGGCCGCTGTGGGATGTCACTATTATACTTGGGGCCACTGTGGGATGTCACTATTACACGGGGCTGCTGTGGGATGTCACCATTATACTGGGGGCCGCTGTGGGGTGTCACTATGATACTGAGGGCCGCTGTGGGGTGTCACTATGATACTTGGGGCCGCTGTGGGGTGTCACTATGATACTGGGGGCTGTTGTGGGGTGTCACTGTGATACTGGGGGCTGCTATGGGTTGTCACTATGATACTGGGGGCCGCTGTGGGGTGTCACTACTACCGCTGGGGGGGGTCACTATTGCCACTGGAGAGAGTCACTATTATAGTTGGGGCCGCTGGGGGGTCACTATGATACTGAGGGCCGCTGTGGGGTGTCACTATGATACTTGGGGCCGCTGTGGGGTGTCACTATGATACTGGGGGCTGTTGTGGGGTGTCACTGTGATACTGGGGGCTGCTATGGGTTGTCACTATGATACTGGGGGCCGCTGTGGGGTGTCACTACTACCGCTGGGGGGGGGGGTCACTATTGCCACTGGAGAGAGTCACTATTATTGTTGGGGCCGCTGGGGGGTCACTATTATTGCTGGGGCCGCTGGGGGGTCACTATTACCGCTGGGTTATGTTTACATGTGGTGGAAATGGGCAGGGCTGTTTCAAAATAGACAGGGTGCAGATTTTGACAGCTTTTTGGATGTGGAAATGCTGCAGAATTTTCCACTGAAGTTTCCGCTGAGGACATTCTGCAGTATTTCTGCATCCAAAAAGAAGACAAAATCTGCACGTTGTTTATTTTGAAGCGGCCCTGTCCTTTTTAGAACGACCAGGGTAAAATCATACGTCGTGATAAGCCCCACCCCCTAAAATGTTGCCAGTTTGCGATAAATAAGTCAGTTTTGGGTTGTAGTTTGGGCACTCGGTCTCTAAAAGGTTTGCCATCCCTGTCCTAGTATATACATATATTTACTAGCTGATATACCCAGCTTCGCATTCTATGATTCATAGAATGATCCCTTCCAACTCTACCATTCTATGAATCATAGACTGGTAGAGTTAGAAGGGACCTCCAGGGTGATCGGGTCCAACCCCCTGCTCAGTGCAGGATTCACTAAATTATCCCAGACAGATATTTGTCCAGCCTTTGTTTGAACACTCCCATTGAAGGAGAACTCACCACCTCCCGGGGTAACCTGTTCCACTCATTGACCACCCTCACTGTCAGAAAGTTTTTTCTAATATCTAATTTCTGTCTTCTCCTTTTCAGCTTCATCCCATTGCTTCTAGTCTTTCTTTGTGCAGCAGTTACGACGAGCAGCGTGAGGATCGTTGGAACTGCTGCCCCCTGGTGTCGGCTGTAAGAAAAATCCGGCCCCCAACGTTCAGGGGGCCCGGACAGTGTCCCGCGATAAGACCGCGGGACCTTGTGCGGTTGCTAGGCAGCCGGGGGCCTTCTGAAAGGTGCACAGCTTGATAGGCGCTCTGCATAGGCAGTCCTAGGGCCTTTCAGAAGGCTCCCGGCTGCCTAGCAACTGCACAAAGTCCCGCGATCTGACCGGACAGGTTTCTGCACAATACTGTGCAGGACAGGTTGTTCGTAACTTGCAAAGTTCGTAACTCGAACGTTCGCAAGTCGGGGACTATATATATATATACTAGCGTACCCGTCGCGCGTTGCTGCGAAGACAGACATACATACATACTACGTTTTTATATATCTAGATGACGGCAGCAGCGACCACTGAGGTTTACCGCTGGGGTATGTCACTCTTATTACTAACTAGCGTACCCGTCGCGCGTTGCTGCGAAGACAGACATACATACATACTACGTTTTTATATATCTAGATGACGGCAGCAGCGACCACTGAGGTTTACCGCTGGGGTATGTCACTCTTATTACTAATGGGGGGAGTGTCACTATTATTACTGCTGTGGGATGTCACTATTATCGCTGGGGTGAAGGTGTCACTATTACCGCTGGGGTATGTGTACATGTGGCAGAAATGGGCAGGGCTCTTTCAGAATAGACCGGGTGCAGATTTTGACTGCTTTTTAGATGCGGAAATGCTGCAGAATTTTCCACAGAAATCTCCGCTGAGGACATTCTGCAGTATTTCCGCGTCCAAAAAGCAGTCAGAATCTGCACCCGGTCTATTCTGAAACAGCCTTGTCCTTTTTAGAACGACGGGGGTAAAATCATACGTTGTGATAAGCCCCGCCCCCTGACGTGTTGGCACTTTGCGATACATAAGTGGGTTTTGGGTTGTAGTTTGGGCACTCGGTCCCTAAAAGGTTCGCCATCACTGGCCTAGTACATGTTTGCCCACTTCCAACTCCAATGGAGACTGACTGTAAATGGCTGGCATGCTCTAGTATTTATGGTTTCAAGCTGTACGTGTCATTGCATACAGTCTATCTATCTATCTATCTATCTATCTATGTATCTATCTATCTATCAGGGTTATTGCATACAGTCTATCTATCTATCTATCTATCCATGACATCAGGAAATGAGAGAATTAGATTTTGTAGGCCGCTGCTTCCCCCTTGCAGGCTGAATAAAATAGCCGTTGGGTGGAACATACAATTTATCCAGCTGCTGTGGCTTCTTAGGAAGATATCCTAGTACTTGTTTACCCACTTCCAACTCCAATGGTAATTGGCTGGCGTGCTCTAGTGGTTCCAAGCTGTACGTGTCATAATAGAGCCTTAATGACATCACAATGCAGCTTTATAGAACATGTTGGGGCATGTTCAAGGGCGTCCGATGTTGATGACATCAGTGATGACATCACAATAGCAGGTGGCTTACTTATTCGATCTACGTGGGGGGGGGGCGTAACTTTCGACGACGCTCGCGAGCCATTTATCGTAGGATATTTGTACTATGCCTATAATCTTCCCAGGAGTGTACTTAACAACTTCCCAAAGTTTCATGGCGATCGGATGAATGGTGTAGTAGCGCATAAAGGACAAACAGACACGCACGCAGACACGCAGACACGCACGCACGCAGACAGACATACATTCAATTTTATATATATAGATATATATATATATATGTATATATATATATGTATATGCATACATACACACATACTAGGTGTTATACCACAGCATTGTGTGTGTGTATATATATATATATATATATATATATATATATATATATATTAGGTGATATACCTCTGCGTTCCACAAAAATGAGCCCAGCTCCATCCTCTTATGAAGGCTGTTCAAAACAAAATTTGTGTCGCCAATAGCAACCAATCGCAGCACAGCTTTTATTTTCCTTCAGCAGTGTAAGTAATAAAAGCAGAATTGTGATTGGTTACTGTTGGCAACAAAAATTCCACCAGTATTGGTCGCCTGGTGCTAAAGCACACTCATACAAAATTTCACTCAAATTGGACCAGGACTGTGGATTTGTATACGAAACAAACAAACGGATTTTGCACTTTATATATAAGATGCGTCACTTCATAGTTGGCCGGGGCATTTGACGCACTCTATGGACCAGGTCCAAGAGAGAATGCAAAGCACCCCCTATAATTATGCCTCTGCAAACAGCACAATACAAGGTGACTGCAACCAGCACTGTCTTATCCTAACATCTCTAGAAAGAACAGATGAGGAGAGAGCAGATGTTAGCCAAGGCACCAAAACCACAGGAATTAAAGAGCCCCATGTTTTTGCCCCCTCTCTGAGAGCACCATAAGGTCCTGTTGTGATAGACATGATGATTATTTATAAAATGTCTATCGTTTAATATAACCCAAATGTATTTTGCTATTGTAATGACTTTTAGCTCAGGAGTTTAAAGGACACACACACAATCTAATCATAGTATTTGCTAGACAATGGATGTCTGATCTAATGTTAGTTAAGTACATAGAAGTTACACAAGTTGCACAACCAGCTTCTAAGAGTTAAGGGCCATAGTGTCGTGTATATCCTTATATCCTGTGTTTAATACTGAGTGTTTGTCTAGCCCCCTTCCACTCCTCATCCTGAAGCTAGGTAAACAATGAGTCATCACTACACGGAGATGACTTCAGCTAGAGGACGAAGTCCATACCACCTCAACACTTGGAGGGGGTGGGCAGAGAGGTGGGGGATTCTGTATGATCCGACAAATGAGAATCTTATATGTTACTGATGTAATCTGTTGCACGCCCATTGAAGGGCGGTTGTCATGTGTTATAATAAAAAGCCTGAGCCTCTACACAGGGTAGAGACTCTCCCAGTTTTAGACCAACATTGGTGTCTGATTCTGGTTCGATGATGTGTGCACACGATACTCAATTTGGAAGCGACAAAATACCCCAAAAGCCTGCTGGAGAAACCATACTCCAGATCAGTGGAGTCCCTGGGTGAGCGAGTGGATCTGTGAGGTCACAGCCTGGAACGTACAGAGATCGGCAGATGGCACGCAGAACTCAGGGGCCCGAAAATCTACAGAACACGGTAAGATTGCTTTATCTACCTGTGTCAAAGCTGGGTTCTGACTGCTTTTCTGCCTGTTCCTGATCCAGACTGGACCTTCACTGAAAGACAGGTCTGTCCACTCGAAAAATCACCTTGTTACCTGTCTAGGGGTATTTTGTATGCTGTTGTGTCTGTTATGTCTGAGACGGTTAAAAATTGTTTATGCAAGACCAAGAGACAAATTCTGTGAGGGTTAATGTGTCGGGAGGGCGGACTCGGCTGTTTAAGTCTGAGGGAACACGCCAGTGACACGTGCTCCTAGGTAAAACTAGTGTGAGGTTAGGAAGATTTATGATACGTATACTTACATTTATGATTGAGCGTGTTATGTTCTCATATGTGGAAAGGTATATACTGTGAAGTATAGCCGTGCTTTGTGACTGCTGATTTCTCCAGAATATTGTTGAAGTTTTGGTCATTGAAAATAATCGTCAGTCTCTGTGTATAGCTAAATGTCCTGTCTAGATCGTGTACAAGGAGTGCTCTTGGGGATTACTAGACGGTGGGTTGTTAAAAAAGGTAGATGAGATATATACCTTGGGTTGATATAAAGGTGGATATATATATATATACCTTGAGCCGTTGTGGGTATTCTCCAGTAATCCCGTCTGTCTGCTATTATAGAAAGAATGTGCAGTGTTGATTATTGGGGGAGGGGTGCTGGTAAGAGAGTGGACTGAAGTTAAGCCACTAAGAGCACTTCTCAATTAACCCTTTCTGTTTACTTTGTCTTTCCCTGTGTTTTATAGAATTAATGCGTATTGTAATCTGAGTGGGAAAGAGGTTATATGGGAAGGATTTGAAGAAAGCAGATTTTACAAGAGAAACACTACTGTGTCTTCGAACAGAATGAATAGAAACTTTGAATAGAATAGAATAAGCAGGTAGCATAGAGTTGAGCAAAGTGAACAAGGACAAAGGTCATAGAGCTTGTGATTTGGTTACTGAACAATGGGAAAGGATCAGGAAAAGTTGCAGAAAGAAATGCCAGGTTATAGACAGATAAGATAGATTGTAGAAAGTTTTCAGAAGATGAGCAGGAAGCCTAGCAGAAAGAAATGTGTTTTTAGATTGCTAGAAGGAGGTATAATGTAGTTAAGAGATTGAAGAGGGGAAAGCATGTAGGGGGGGGGGGGGGTATGTGTATTGCTTATGAACAATGTAATGTCTTTGTGTTGACTACAGCCCCTCCCTGTAATGGCGGCCGCGCTTGCAATGTTTACAATCCAACATAGTGTGACTCTGCAGAAAATGTAGTGAGGCCTGCCCCCACCCTGAAGTTACTTCCCCCCCCCCCCCATGTGCTCACTTTCAGGGTGTGTGATGTTACTTCCGGTCCCTCCCCATCCGGGACAGGACCTGGCCCCGCCCCTTCCTCCTCCAGCGGCCATCTTGCCTCACCTGGAAGTGCTGCTGCCCCTGGCCCCGCCCGTTCCTCCGGCAGCCATTTTGCCTCACTTGGGAGATTTGTAGCCCCGCCCCTTTCTGCCTCTGGCGGCCATTTTGCTGCATTTGGGAAGCCTATATTTCCCAATGCCACTGTATCCAGTGCTAACATCATGATTGTCTGAAGTAAAGTTTTGTTTGACCAGACTTTGTTACGCTCCAAGATGTGGCCACTTTGGATATGTGATAAGTTCAGGGAAACAAACCTTCATGAAGATGCAGCTTGGGACATAGTAGATGACTAAGCTGGTTTATAGTGCATGGAAGATTGGAGTTGATGCATGGGGGGCAGAGACCAGGAATACATGACAGGGGACGCTCTCTCATGTTTCCAGGGGCTCTGTTTTCCACTGCCCGCTTCTCCAATTGATACTCAGACAGATGATGTTATGGAAGGCTCCTACAGATGGAATAATTTCACTATAGTCACCCAGCAAACTTTTTCATGCAATTTGGTGAAGTAATTTTACTTTTTATGTGAAGAAAGAGGGACTGAATTGCCCAGAGTAGGATGTTAATTCATCCGTATTCTTTAGTTTTTCTTTAAGTCTTTTGTATATTCTAGGGTCAGTTTACACTGAAGCTATAATTATATTCCGACAGGAGAGTAAAAGCTAAACGCTGGCCATACCCTGAAATACTATTACACTGGGTGACGTAAAATTTGAATTGTGTGGCGCCCCCTTGTGTTAAAAAAATACTAACTGCGACCTGAAAGGGAAAAAAAAAAAGAAAAAAAAATTTTTTTTAAGGAGATTTTCGCTCAGACTTCGCTGCATACAATGTCACCTTGACCTACAAAGTGCTTGTTTTTGTGCCTCTTGGTTTACTAGTTTGAACGCAATGACTCTTTTTCCATTGAGTATTGCGGTTCAAAAGGGGGGAGGCATAGGTGATCTGGGTCATAGATGATCTAGGTGTTGTAGATCAGCTATTGGGTTTGAAAAAAAAAAAATAAATGATTTTGTGCTACAAGATTCCGAGCCATGTGAAATAGAACATCAGCACGATTATTTAGTACTAATACAGTAAGAAACTGCAGATATGCAAACAGTTACCAGAACCCCTGTTGATAATGCATATGTTGAGCTTTTTGCAGATGGTACCAGGGTGAGGATTGATGACTCCACATCGGATATGCAGTGGTCACACAACAAGATGTCCTAGAAGCAGAAGCTCTGCCTCCGCATGTCACAGTACAATAAGCGGAATGGAAGGCCCTCACTGAGGCGTGTAGAGTGGCGAGAGGTAAGACCGGCAATCCTTTACACTGACTCCTGGTATGCATTTGGCATAGCTCATGATTACGGCCCAATATGGAAGGCCAGACAGTTTTTTACCTTAGCAGGACAACCAATTGAGAATGGTGCAACGGTACAGAGTCGCATGGAGGCCCTGCTTCTACCTGACAAAGTTGAGAGTTCGCACCGATTCCTACACTGGAGAGGCGAGAGACGACACCCTCGCTGACAGCGCAGCAAAGGCAGCGGCCCTCAAGCCGTGGAAGAAAGAAGAAAGATACTGACAGCATGAGTCAGTGGTAAAAAACTTTGGACATTGACAAAAATTTGGACTTTGATATGCTAAAAGACTTTTACAGTTACAAGCCAGCAAGGAGGAAAAGAATAAATGGACTAATATGGGAGCAGCAGAAACAGGACAGCGTGTGGTGAACGGTCAACAGCACTTGCCCACCACAGTTCCTGTATCCCATGATGGCCCAGCTGATGGACGCAAAGACCCACCTAGTAAAGCAGTAATGACGACGACGCTTGAAAGAGGTTGGGCGACTTCTGGGTTGTCTGTAGCTGCTGCATCATTTGTCCGGTTTAGCATGATCTATGCCATGGGTAAGTCAGGGCAGAAGTAAATTTGCCACACCACACTTGCCGGGACCACTCTACCCATTTCAGGGATTGCAAATTGACTACGTTCAGCTCCCACTTGTTGGGAAGTATGACTACGTGCTTGTTGTTGTTGATGTCTTTGCAGGTTGGAGGCCGACCCTGTTACCAAGGTAAACAAGTAGGTAACCGCAAAGAAGCTCATGAACGAGGTAAACTGTGAATATGGGGTACCATAGGTGATTCAGAGTCAGACAGAGGTATAAACTTCGCAGGTGAATGTAACATGTCATGTCTGCTCTGGGTGTATCCCAGGCCTTTTACATACTGTACCACCTTTAGTGTAGTGGAAAGGTGGAGAGACGTAGTGGCACGCTAAAAAGTAAGATACTTAAAAATGACGCCACTTTGGAAAGACTGTCATCCAATAGCCTTATACAGTGTTAGATATGAACCCAGGGGGGATTATACATTATCTCCCTACGAGATTGTTTGGGCTAGCCCCAAGGCTAGGTTGTTACTATCCTCAGTGGTTACAATTACAATCTGATGTGTTGACTGAGTATGTGATTTCCGTTGTTAAAGAACTAACCAAAGCCTATGCACAGGTGTTCTCTTCCAGACTCAGAGGCAGACACTGGGACACATATCTTGCAGCCTGGGGATTGGGTGTGCGTCAAGAAGTTCCCCAGGAAGCACCCTCCTGAGCCCCGATTTGATGGCCCCTACCAGGTGCTTCTGACTACTGCCACAGCTGTGAAACTAGCCGAAAGACTTACATGGATCCACGCTTCATACTGTAAGAAAGCTTCAGATCCGGGAGACCAGTCTTAGTTGTGCCAAAGACGTTACTCTGGTTAGGGCTAGTGAGAGAGGAAGGTAGCAACTGGAATCCTTAGTCGGAAGAATATGAGGGTATGGTTACCTTCTAGTATAACTCGTCCAATGCTTAAGTAGCCGCATATTCCTTCGACTATTGTACTGTGGTCCCGTGTCTAGGCGCAAGATCCCACCGCAGGCCAGATTTAGCTCAGTCCAGCTGGTTATATGACTTATATACCCGGGGAATACAATATGTTTGCGCCACTGATAACGTCTGGGGAGAAGACTGCCGTTATTGGGGATTAGTGGGATGGAACACAGGAATAGACTAGTCCTATAAACCGCGAAGTGCCTTAAATAAGAAAAATAAGAGCGGGAAATCCCTAATTAGTCGTATAACCCTCCTTGAGAGTAATAAGGACAGCAGGTATTGGAAGGCTGAACTTAGTATGCTGCTTGGTTTTAATGCGGTTTTTACACTAACCATGGGAGATCCAAGCCCGGGGGACGGGGAGACTTATAGTCTGGGGACATACCGGTACGGGAGGACAGATCCCTTAGGGAAGTTTAAAATAAGGGGTATGGTAGATGCAGCCGAATGGAAGCCTTCACTTAGTCCCGTGCCCATAATTAACCCCCTCCGCCGTAAGATAAAGACCTTGACGAACATGATGATCATAGCCGACCCTACCTTTGAGGACACCTTGACAGTAGCGACTGGCTACTCTGACCAGAATCTCTGGTTGGAGTTGATGAGGTACAATGCTAACAGGAGCAACAAGTCTAACTGTTGCATGTGCGGTAGTGCCCGACTACACTCGGGGATGGTCCCCCTAAATCTCCCTGTAGATGCTGAAGAGTGGTTTATTAGTCTCTTCACGAACATTTCCGCTAATTACACCGTCCGTGAGAAATGGAAGAAGGAATACTCTATAACTACTTAAGTGTTTTGCACCGGAGAGAGTATTACTGACTACCCTGGAAACTACACCTGCCAGGCAAATAGGCAGGGTGGAGGGAGATTTTTGGGGAACTCACCAACGGGTATTGCTCCTCCTACAGTATGATAGGAGGGGAATAGATGCAGAATCAGGTCCAGTCCTTAGGAGACGTTTACTGGCTTTGTGGAGACATGAGGTAGAGGACCCGCCTGGAGGGTAATTGGACAGGGGAGTGTGCCTTAGTAAAGCCCTTATGCTCCTCCACATCCTGTCAGACACCAACGTTTCCCTTGTTTGAAAAAGATGAAGAGCCAGTTCTGATAATGCCAACCACGTACGCTACCAAAGAAAAGGAGAAATGTACTAGTACTGTGCCTGCCCCGATCTCCTAAGATGGATTGTCAGTGGAATTCCCATTTGCCTAGGGATAGTGCAGAAGACCTTAGGTTCCGGCGAGGGCACACCCTGTGGGGTGTTAACTTGTACAGATAGAGGGTATGGATGCCCGGAAATGAGCCAAGGGAATCCATGGCCTCCCTCTGAGGTGAGGTAGGGATCCCCCCCCCCTCCTAGGAGTAGGGACTTACGGGCAGTGGGAAAACCCTGACGCAAGGGTGAGGCGACTTGGACGTGTTCACCATTAGGACTATCTCCAGGAGGGACATTGGTGTGGGTGAAGATTAGGGAGTCCCACGCCGTGCGTACCTGTGCACGCTACTAGTATTGTAACATTATACTAGAGCGAGAAGAGAGACCCCTGGTGGTAGTTTTGATCTACACGTATACATTGACGTCATAGGATAGCCAAGGGGGGTACCTGACAAGTTTTAAAAATTAGAGACCAAGTTAAAACTAGATTCGAGTCCATTTTCCTGATCATTAGGGTAAATAAATGTTGACTGGATTAATTATGTTTATTATAATTAGCAGTGGTTTATAAATTATACTAGAGACGCCTTATAGGGACTAGTCGACCAATAGGACCTACCTCGACTATGACTTTTTAAAAAATAGAATGGCCTTAGAGACGACTTTAGCTAAAAAGGGGAGTGTCTGAAAGATGATAGGGGAGACTTGTCATACCTACATCCTAGACGACACGTGACCCGCGGGTAAAGACGCAGTTGTCATTAAGAAGCTGACCGCACTAACTAAAAAGAGCTAACTTTTGGGACCAGCACTCGCCATGGATGAGCGGGTGGTAAAGGATCCTGGCACAGACGGGCGTCGCTGTTGTATGTGAACTGATGGTTACCTTTTCTGTTCTAGTCTGCTGTGTTATCCCCTGTGTCAGAGAGACCTGTGAAATTGATGCTGGAAAAGCCGCTCCCACCATGAGTTTGCTGGATGCATCCCCAGAAGGAGTGGACAAGTCCTACACCCCCTTGAAGACCCTAAAACGAACCTTCAACGCGCTCCAGTTATAGGCTCATGCGCAGAAAACTGTGAAAATTAGATAGAAAATTAGAGGATAGACATTTTAAGGGGGGATTGTGATAGACATGATGATTATTTATAAAATGTCTATCGTTTAATATAACCCAAATGTATTTTGCTATTGTAATGACTTTTAGCTCAGGAGTTTAAAGGACACACACACAATCTAATCATAGTATTTGCTAGACAATGGATGTCTGATCTAATGTTAGTTAAGTACATAGAAGTTACACAAGTTGCACAACCAGCTTCTAAGAGTTAAGGGCCATAGTGTCGTGTATATCCTTATATCCTGTGTTTAATACTGAGTGTTTGTCTAGCCCCCTTCCACTCCTCATCCTGAAGCTAGGTAAACAATGAGTCATCACTACACGGAGATGACTTCAGCTAGAGGACGAAGTCCATACCACCTCAACACTTGGAGGGGGTGGGCAGAGAGGTGGGGGATTCTGTATGATCCGACAAATGAGAATCTTATATGTTACTGATGTAATCTGTTGCACGCCCATTGAAGGGCGGTTGTCATGTGTTATAATAAAAAGCCTGAGCCTCTACACAGGGTAGAGACTCTCCCAGTTTTAGACCAACATTGGTGTCTGATTCTGGTTCGATGATGTGTGCACACGATACTCAATTTGGAAGCGACAAAATACCCCAAAAGCCTGCTGGAGAAACCATACTCCAGATCACTGTCAGTCACAATGATTACACTGATATGTCTGCTGTGTAGATCTGTGCAGGAGTTTGGGAAAAACCTGCATTTTATCAGAAGCAGCACCTTCAGAGAGGACTACTTAACCCCTTAACGGCCGCCGATATGCCTTTTGACGGCCCAAATCGGCAGTCTATGTATGAAGAGAGATCGCTGGGCGACTTCTCTTCATACAGAGTGGGTGCCAGCTGTTCATTACAGCTGACACCTGCAGGCAATGGGTGCAATCGGCCGCGTGGCTATTAACCCTTTAAATGCTGCTTTCAATTCCCGTAAGGCCCCCTTAGCGATCCCCCTGGGGTAGCTTGATAGACTGCTTGTCAGATTGCAGTATGATGTAATGCTATAGCATTACATCATATTGCAGAAGCGATCAAAACATTGCCAGTTGTGGTACTCCAGGGGGGCTACAAAGAAAAGTGAAAATAAGATCAATAAAGTTTTACTAATTTTAAAACAAAAAAAAAGTAATAAAAATTTTAAATCACCCCCTTTTGCGTTCTCTATAATAAAAAAAAATCTAACTCAGAAAATAAAAATACATATTTGGTATCGCCTCATCCGTAAAAGTCTGATCTATCAAAGTAGCACATTATTTACCCCGCATGGTGAATGTCGTCCGGAAAAAAAAAAAAAAAGAACGCCAGAAATGCACTTTTTCAGTCACCATGTCTCCCAGAAAAAATGCAATAAAAAGCAATCAAAACGTCATATGTGTTCTTACCCAAGAAGGTGCTGGATATGTACTCAGACACTTGGTTTCCGGAGCGGCTCGTTTCAGACAGATGTGTGAGCTCTCTGTTCAGCATCCTCTTAAACTGGAAGAAGACACGAAGAAGAAACTAATAAGTTCTTGTTCACACGCTTGCCAAAGGTTCAAAATCCTAATCCTCATCATGCTCTTTTGTTACATAATTAGGGCCATCAGCACCTAGGCATACTTAAACCCCTAGTGACCAGCCTATTTTGTGATTTTCATAGTCACATTGCTAGAGCTATAATCACTGAAATTTTCGT
The DNA here is from genome assembly GCF_035609145.1 of Eleutherodactylus coqui. Lineage (NCBI taxonomy): Eukaryota > Metazoa > Chordata > Amphibia > Anura > Eleutherodactylidae > Eleutherodactylus > Eleutherodactylus coqui. Next base: position 195,613,266 of record NC_089843.1, on the reverse strand, counting down.
ATAAAGCCTTTAATTTTTGGGGACAAGTTGGATATCTTATTAATGGCCCCACTCTAAGTGACAAATAATGTGTTGGAGATGTTACTGGCCGCACTCTGGTATACATATGATATGATGGAGATGTTACTGGCTACACTCTGAGGGACAAATAATGTATCATACATAGTATGTTAGGCTGAATGAACACAATGTCCATCTAGTTCAGCCTGTTTCACCCCCCCCCGCCTCTCCTTGTTGATCCAGAGGAAGGCAAAAAAAACCCCAATGAGGCAGAAGCCAATTAGCCCATTCGGGGGAAAAAATCCTCCCCGACTCCATAATAGCAATCAGAATAATCCCTGGATCAACCTTTGATATTTCCTACCTGACTGTAAAATGCAGATCAACAACCCGCTGGTCACCTAATATCTATATCCTGTAACATAGTAACATAGTCTGTTAGACTGAATGAAAACAATGTCTATCTAGTTCAGACTGTTTTAACCTTCCCCTTGTTGTATGGAGGGAAAAAGTTTCTTCCGGACTCGAGGATGGCAGCCAGAGTAATTCCTGGATCAACATTTGAGATAAACAACCTTGCTGGTCACCTAATGTCTATATCCTATAATATCATAGCGCTCTAGGAAGACATATAGTCCTCTCTTAAACTTCTCTATGAATTTTGACATCACCACTTCCTCAGGCAGAGAGTTCCACAGTCTGACTGTTCTTACAGTAAAGAACCCCCTTCTGTGTTGGTGATGAAACCTGCTTACTTCTAGGCATAGAGGATGCGCTCTTGTTACCGTCACAGTCCTGGGTATAAACAGATCATGGGAGAGATCCTTGTATTGTCCCCTTATGTATTTATACATAGTTATTATCAAATAACCATCTTTTTTCCAGGGTAAATAATCCCAATTTTGATAGCCTCTCTGGGTATTCTAGTCCTCCCATTCCGTTTATAAATTTAGTTACCCTTCTTTAACCTCTTAAGGACATGGCCTATTTTGGGCTTAAGGACGCAACGATTTTTGGAGGATTTTCATCCCAATTTTTAAAAAGCCATAACTTTCTCAAATTTCTGTCGACGTGGCTGTATAAGGGTTTGTTTTTTGCGTGGCAAACTGTAGTTTTTGATGGTGCCATTTTTGGGTACATAGACTATATTGTAAAACTTTTATTAGTTTTTTTATGATAACAGGGGGGAAAAAAACGCAGCAATTCTGCCATAGATTTTTGGGTTTTTTTACAGCGTTACTCATGCAGTATAAATGATGCAATATATTTTTTCTGCGGGCCAATACGATTACAACGATACCAAAATTCTAATATTTTTTTAGGTTTTTCCACTTTTCTGCAATAAAACCCCTTTTTTGGGAATTCTTTTTTTTTTCTAAATCGCTGCATTCGAAGTCCTGTAACTTTTTAATTTTTCTATGTACGTAGAAATGCTATGTATCTGTGGGGGCTTATTTTTTGCGAGACGAGCTGTAGTTTTTATTGATACAATATTGGGGAATACACAGCTTTTTTGATCACCTTTATTGCATTTTTTGTTTTTTAGGGTTTTTTTAACGCCCTTTTTGCCGTACAGAATAAAAAGCATGTTCAACTTATTGCACACGTCGTTACGGATGCGTCGATACCAAATATGTGCCATTTTAATTTTTTAAACTTTTTTATGCTAATATGAGAAAAAGCACAAAAAAGGGATTTTTTAACATTTTTTAAACATTTTTCTTTTTTGTACATTTTTATTATCTTTTTTTCCCCCACTATTTGTGTCCCTCTGAGGGACTTAAAGCACAGCAGTGATGATAGCTGCCATGCCTTATCGCTTATACAGCGAACCCAGGCACTGGCAACACAGGATGCCGGTATCTGGCATCCTGTTTCCATGGCAACAGGCCAGGCTCTCTGCGATTATATCGCGAGAGCCCGGCAACTTCACAAAGGGAGCCAGCTCCCTCTGTGAACCCTTCCCATGCCGCGATCTACAATGTAGATCGCGGCAGGAAAGGGGTTAACAGCGGGGGGGGGGGGCGCATCTCCGATGCACCCCCGCTGCTGCAGTGGAAGGCTGGCTATGACTGATAGCCGGCACCCGCTGCGGGATAGAGCGAGATCTGACATGATCTTGCGTTATCCCTATGATGTAAGGGTACGTCATTTTGCAGGAAGTACTCCGCTCCCATGACGTATCCTTACGTCATGGGGAGGGAAGGGGTTAAACCCCCTCAAGCACTACCTCTTCCCAAAGCACCGGTGTCCAAAACTGTACACAGTATTCCATGTGGGGCCTGACAAGTGCCTTGAATAGTGGAAGAATAATGTTCTCGGCCCTCGCCCCTATGATTCTTTTAATGCACCACAAGATTTTATTTGTTTCTGCAGCAGCTGACTGGCATTGATTGCTCCAGTTAAGTCTACCGTCAACTAGTACCCGCAGGTCTTTTTCCATATCACTTTTCCCTAGCAGTACCCTATTTAGTGTGTAATGGTGACATCCGTTTCTCCTGCCGATGTGCATAACCTTACATTTATCAATATTGACCTTCATTTGCCATTTGTATACCCAAGTCCCTAGTCTATCTAGGTCCTTTTGTAGCCACACATTGTCCTTCGTTGTATTAATTGTTTTGTATGATTTTTTTATCATCTGCAAATATTGATATTTTACTGTGCAGTCCCTCTATCAGGTCATTGATAAATATATTGAACAGAATGGGGCCTAATACTGAACCCTGTGGCACCCCACTAGCAATGGTGGCTCAATCAGAGTACGATCCATTTACCACCCTCTGCTTTCTATCTCTGAGCCAGTTCCTTACCCAGATACACATGTTTTCGCCCAAAGAGAGCCGTCTCATTTTATATATCAACCTATTATGCGGCACGGCGTCAAATGCTTTAGAGAAATTCAGATACGCGAGATCAATAGACTCTCCCAGGTCCAACCTATAACTTACTTCATTCTAGAAGGTGATCATATTGGTCTAACATGATCGACCCCTCATGAACCCATGCTGATGAGCAGTTATGCCATTGTTTTCCTTAAGGTGTTCTAGGATAGCGTCTCTCAGAAACCCCTTAAATATTTTTCCAATTATTGAAGTGAGACTTACAGGCCTGCAGTTACCAGGCTCTCTTCTTGACCCCTTTTTGTATATTGGAACCACATTGGCAATGCACCAATCCAGCAGTACAACCCAGGTCTCAATAGTGTCAATAAATATATATAATAGCTGTCTAGCTATCTTGTCACTTAGTTCTATTAGAACCCTTGGGTGTATTCCATCTGGGCCAGGCGATTTATCCATTTTAATCCTCTTTAACTGGCTCTGCACTTCCTTCTGTGTTAGGCATGCAATATTTACTGGGGGTTCGTTTTATTTCCCTGCATCTCGTGTGATTTGTTTTTCCCGTTCGTAAATACACTTGAAAATAAACTATTTAATAGATTTGCCTTCTCTCATCGTCTTCTATGATTTTTCCTGCATTATTTGTTAACCCCTTCCCGCTGCAGGATGTAAATTTACGTCCTGGCAGCAGGGTACTTCCCGCAACAGGACGTAAACTGTCAGTCACAGCCGGCGTCCTGCTGCAACAGCGGGGGGGGGGCATCGGAAATGCCCCCCCCCCGCTGTTAACCCCTTCCCTGCCGCGATCTAAGTAGATCACGGTAGGGAAAGGGTTCACAGAGGGAGCGCGCTCCCTCTGTCTCCGGCCGTCTCTGGCGATGTTATCACAAGAGCCCGGCTGGTTGCTATGGCAACAGGATGCCGGATACCGGCATCCTGTACTGCCATAGCCTCTGATCACTATAGTAAGCGATAATGCATAGCAGGGAAGAAGCCCTGTCATGCATTATCGCAGCAATCTTAAGTGTAACAGTAAAAGTCCCTCAGAGGGACACAAGTGTTGTAAAAAAAAAGAGAAAAATAAAGTTCAAAAAATAAAAATGTCAAAAAATGTCAAAAAAGCCTTTTTTTATGCTTTTTCTCATATTAGCATTAAAAAAATGTTAAAAATTAAAAACCCCACATATTTGGTATCAACGCGTCTGTAATGACGCGTACAATACATTGAACATGCTTTTTATCCTGTACGGCAAAAAGCGTTAAAAAAAATGCTAAAAAACAGAGGCAAAATGCTAATCTTTAGCATTTTGCCTCCCATAAAGCGCAATAAAAGTGATTAAAAAAACCAGATGTACCCCAAAATGGTACCAATAAAAAATACAGCTAGTCTCGCAAAAAATAAGCCCTCACAGAGCTCCGTACATGGAAAAATAAAAAGTTATAGCACTTTGTATGCAATGAGTTTAGAAAAAAATAAGAATTTCCAAAAAAAAGGGTTTTTATTGTGGAAAAGTGAAAAAAACCTAAAAAAAAAAAATCTTGGTATCGTTGTAACCGTACCGGCCCGTATAAAAAATGTGTTGTATCATTTATGCTGCATAATTAACGCTTTTTTAAAAAAACAAAAAATCTATGGCAGAATTGATGCGTTTTCTCTCCCTACGATCATAAAAAAAAATAATAAAAGTTTTACAATGTAGTCTATGTACCCAAAAATGGTACCAAAACAATCTACAGTTCACCACACAAAAAACAAGCCCTTATACGGCCGCGTCGACGGAAAAATAAAAAAGTTATGGCTTTTGAAAAATGGAGATGGAAAAATACCAAAAATCGCTTGGTCCTCAACGCCAAAATAGGCCGTGTCATTAAGGGGTTAAAGGGCCAGTGCTCTCAGTGCAAATCCTTTTACTGTTTATATAATTGAAGAATAGTTTCAGGTTATTTTTGCTCTCTTTGGCGATCAGTCTTTCTGCTTCCTCCTTAGCAATTTTGATCTTTTCTTTACATATTTCGTTTTTTTCCCTGTATGATTTTAGCACTTCTTTGCTGTCTTCTTGTTTTAGTAGTTTAAACGCTTTCTTTTTTCCGTTTATTCCTCCCCTTACAGTCTTGTTGAGCCACATTGGTTTCCTTTTATTTGTAGTTCTTTTGTTTTTAAAGGGTATACACTGCTCACATGAGGTGATTAGGATGTTTTTAAACTTTTCCCATTTGTCGTCTGTACTGATATTTTTGAGGACGCTCTCCCAATTAATGTTACCGATAGTAGTTCTGAGCTGAGCAAATTTTGCTTTACTAAAGTTTAATTTTTTTTGTTGCTCCCTGATAAGGCTTCTTTTTGAATGACAGCTGGAAATGAATTCTATTGTGTTCACTATTTCCCAATTGTCCCTCAACCTGCACCCCCATTATTCAGTCCAGTATGTTAGTTAACAATAAGTCCAGAGTGGCCCTCCCTTTAGCTAGCTCCCACATAAGCTGGGCAAGGTAGTTATCTGTAATTGTTCTCAAGAACTTATCACCATTGTGAGATTTGAAGGTTTCATTTTCCCATATAATATCCAGGTAATTAAAGTCCCCTATAATAATTACTTCATTGGGGTTTGACACCTCTTCTATTTGCCTTAATAATGTTTCAGTTTCTTCTGTTGCTTTTGGTGGCCTATAGAAGACCCCTATCAGTATTTTGTTATTTTTTTTCTCCCTGTATTTCTACCCACAGAGATTCGACGTGTTCATCTCCTGCCCCTATATCCTACCTTAGCCCTGGCATTAAGTAGGATTTAACATACAAACATACCCGTCCCCCTTTCTGTTCTCCATGGACTCTTCTGAAGAGATTGTAACCCTGTAAATTCACCGCCCAATCGCACTTATCATCAAGTCATGTTTCCGTTATACCCACTATATTGTAATTTTCATCAGTCATTCTCACTTCAAGCTCACCCACTTTAACGATCAGACTTCTTGCATTCATTGCCATACAATTTATACGGTTGTTGTTGTTCTTTATATTCATTGTGCTACTAATGCTACTATTGGCTGTTCTGTCAGTTCTAACCTTACTAACCCCACCCCCTACTCGACCCCCATTCCCATTACTTAGCCCCAGGTCGCTATCTACATTGTCTACCCCCTTGTTTCTCTTTTTGCCCTCTTCCCCAGTCTCTAGTTTAAACACTCCTCCAGCCTTCTAGGCATCTTCTCCCCCAGCACAGCTGCACTCTCCCCATTAAGAAGAAGCCCGTCCCTACGGTAGAGCCTGTAGCCGACAGCAAAGTCAGCCCAGTTCTCCAAGAACCCAAACCCCTCCTTCTTACACCAATTCCAGAGCCACTTACCTCCCTAAGATCCTACTACCTTTCTAGTGTGCTCGTGGTGTAGGTAGTATTTCCAAGAAAACTACCTTGTAGGTCCTTGTAAGCTTGGATCCTAGGTCCCTGAAATCGTTTTTGAGGGCCCTCCATTGACCTCTAATTTGTTCATTGGTGCCAATGTGCACCATGACCGCTGGATCCTCACCAGCCCCTCCCAGTAATGTAAATCCAATCCGCGTGTGTCAAACTTGAGCACCAGGAAGACAACACACCATTCGCCGATCCCGGTCTTTAAGACAGATTACCCTATCTGTCCCCCTTATAATTGATTTGGAGATGTTACTGGCTGCATTCTGGGGTTGATATAATGTGTCAGAGATGTTGCTGGCCACACTATGGGGGACATGTAATGTGATGGAGATCATAGAATGGTAGAGTTGGAAGGGAAGTCCAGGGTCTCCTCCCTTTCAGTTTCATCCCATTGCTTCTAGTCTTTCCAAATGAAAATAGGGCTGATCCCTCTGCACTGTGACAGCCCTTCAGATATTTGTAGACAGCTATTAAGTCTCCTCACAGCCTTCTTTTTTGCAAGCTAAACATTCGCAGATCCTTTAACCGTTCCTTATAGGACATGATTTGCAGACCGCTCACCATCCAGTGGAAAGGAAACCATTGAAATCAATGGTTTTGTTTCATCCCGTTAAGCAGCTTTTATTTTCACGTCCTCATAATGGGGATAAAAGATGCCCATCTGTTTAATTCCTCAGGCACTTAATGCAGAGTTATCCAAATTCTTAGTTAGAGGGTAGCCAAGCTCGGGAGAATAACTTTCACCACAACAGCAATTAACATGACCAAAGATATCTGTTTATTGATTGACAGGCAGCATTTTTTATAGAGGCACATACTTTGATGACAATAATTCAAATCTATTATAAATCATTTATTACCATTGGTCGATGAGACGTAAACGCAATAAAAATATTTCACTGCACGGCTCCGATGTTGGACGAAGGACGACACATGTTTCCAGCAGTATACAGGACAGCGCTGTGATGTCGGAGGCTGCTCTGTATATATATGTTACAATATACAACACAGCACTGTGATGTCAGAGGCTGCTCTACATATTTTAAGTGGGGGTTCACTTGCCTGCGGATAGCCCACCTGTGATACCAGAACAGCCACCACACGTGCAGAAACACTCAGGAGATATGTATTGTTGTTAAGTCTGGTGCCCAACAGCCTTTATTCAGTATCACAGCAAATCATAAACACAGTTCATATAAGCACCCCACCTGGGTGTCAGTCCAGGGTTGTCGTCCCTGTCGGACTCTGGGCCTTTGCTCGTCCACCTTGGATCACCAGCCTGCAGCACCTCTGCTCTGCTGCACTGTCACTTCCCCTGATCCTGGCAGGAACTGTTTTTTTTTTATCCAATTCCTGCTACACCTAGGCTGTTAACTATGTCTATTCCTTTCTCCAGGTATCAGACTGCCTATTTAGCACCCTCTGTAGGCCAGTCTGATGCTGCCCTGCTACATATCCTCCCCCTTATCAAAGGCTGTAGGGCGAATCACAGCTTTTGGCCCTACAGGGTTAAAACTCTAGGCTCGGAAGTCTCTTGCCCTAACTGGCACTTTCTCATCTTCCACATTGGATACTTCAAATTGTACATCACTCATCCATTCAACTGTTACAGGAGCCATTTCTTCAGTCTGTATTTTAGTAGCGGTATGTGCACGTATTTCCACCTGTGGGCCCTCTATCACAGAGACACTTTCATTCGCTTGGATGACTTCTTTATCTAAAACGAGTAATTTCTGAGGCCTTTTCCCCAGTCTCTGCTGCCTTAGTGGCCTTCCCTGCTTCAGTAGTTTCACCTTCTGCCTTTTCTTTGGTCACTTGTACTTCAGAGAATTGCTTACCTCCCATCTGTAGTTCAGCTCTCACTTTCTCAATGACTTTCACAATTTTTATCTCCTTTTTAAATTCTTCAACAGGATCTTCTTTCTTTTCACTTGTCTGAACTAGGCCCTAGACCTCACTAGTCTCTGAACCTTCTTTTCAGCAATATGACCCTTTGACAAAGTTACATCTTCACGCTTAAATTCTTAGCAGACTTTTGAAACACCGCTTTTTCTGACACCACTTTCAGGGTGCACGTCAAGGTTAGCGATTCAGTCTCTTTCTTAATATTCTCCAACAAGGTCTCTATTCCTTCTACCAGTTGTTGGAACACACTTTTTAGCTTTTCCTATATTAGTGTTCTCTCTTTCCATTGACACAGCCATATGAGGGCTTGTTTTTGTGTGGCGAAATGTAGTTTTTACTGGTACCATTTTGAGGTACATATAATGTAAAAAAATTTTTGAGGGCAGGGAGAGGAAACACATCAATTCTGCCATTGTTTTTAAATCATGCAGCATAAATGACATGATACCTTTTTTCTCTGGGTCAGTACAATTACAACACCACCAAAAAAAGAATTTTTTAAAGGGTTTTCCACTTTTGCACAATAAAAACCCTTTTTTAGGAAATTATTATTTTCACATCACTGCATTCAAAGTCCGATATTTTTTTTTATTTTTCAATAATCGAAACTCTGTGAGGGCTTGATTTTTGCGTGACAAGCTGTATTTTTGATTTGTACCATTTTGGGGTACATACAGCTTTTTTGATCACTTTAATTGCATTTTTTGGGGGAGTGGGTGGGGTTGCCGTGCAGGATAGTGTGTTCAATTTATTGTACAGGTTGTTATGGATATGATAATAATACATGTGTAAAAAAGAGTTTTATTTAGTATTTTTTACATGTTTTTTTTAAACACATTTTATTTTATTTTTTCTCATTTTTTATATCCATGTAGGGGACTTGAATAGAGATGAGCGAGCGTACTCGGCCACGCCCCTTTTATGCCCGAGTACCGCGATTTTCGAGTACTTCCGTACTCAGGCGAAAAGATTCGGGGGGCGCCGTGGGTGAGTGGGGGGTTGCAGCGGGGAGTGGGGGGGAGAGGGAGAGAGAGAGGGCTCCCCCCTGTTCCCCGCTGCTACCCCCCACGCCGCAACACCTCCCCCCGCCCCCCGGCGCCCCCCGAATCTTTTCACCCGAGTACTGAAGTACTCGAAAATCGCGGTGCTCGATCGAGTAATTACTCGAAACGAGTACGTTCGCTCATCTCTAGACTTGAACCATAACAGCTATGATTACTATGATAAGGCATTGCAGGACTCCAGTTCTGCAATGCATTATTGTTTACTATAGCAATCATAAGCAATGGCAAGCTAGGACGCCAATATCTGGCGTCCTGTTGCCATGGCAACCTAGCGCACTCCCTCTGCGAACCCTTTACAGTCCATGATTTTTCTGAGTAATTAGTTATATAACATGCAATATTATATCGCTCAAGAAAGACTTCCAGGCCCCTCTTATACTCTTATTGAATTTACCATCACCACGTCCTCAGGCAGAGAGTTCTATAGTCTCACTGCTCTTACAGTAAAGAACCCCTTCTATGTTGTGTAGAAACCTTTACTAAGGTAAATAGATGAAGCTGCAAATCACAATGAGGTCACTATTATGGGCGACTAAGTATCTGGACACAAACTGGAAAACTGAAATTCCTTTCCATGGCGCCAATGGATCTCAGTGTTGCAAGCTGCTTACTTAGATACAGAATCGGGACTTCAAAAAGTGCAACATGTTCACATCACACATTTTATACAGCAGTATGCATCCTTGAACAACTGTTTAAATACTGTATACATGGCACAAAATGTACACTGTACCGCACTGTCGATCATGGAGCACATTCTAAATGGGGATTGTAAGGTTGGGTTCACACAGGGCGGATTTGCCGCGCGGAATTTGGCCGCGGCAAATCTGCCCGTGGCCGGTAATCTCGGGATTAGCCAGCCATGTGGACGAGATTTCTCAGAAATCTCGTCCACACGGGACGGCCAATCTGCTGCGGTAAGTCCGGCTGAAACCGCGGCTGCAGCCGCCGCAGCCGCGGTTTCAGAAGATGCAGCATGTCTATTTACTTTTCTTTTTTGTTTATTTTTGGCGCGGCTGCGCTCTCCTCTATGGAGCGCCGGCCGCAACGGAAAAGCGAGCGGCTGGCCGCTTCAAAGCCATCGCGGCTTAAACTGCGGTGGTTCTCCCGGTGGAAATCTCGCGTTTTTTGCTGCGGCCAAACCGCGAGATTTCCGACGGGAATACGCCCCGTGTGAACCCAGCCTAAAGATAAAAGTCAAGTAATTTGTACAAGTGAAAAAAACAGTAATTAGATGGAAGCAACTCTCTTCTAAAGTCCCCAAATTCAAGGTGGTTCGATGTTAACTCACATACTTAAATCAAAACACACACTTGCACGTTCCTACACTTCCTTTTTTGTTTACTTAAATAACTCTGAGCAGCAGTAACTCCTCCAATAAATTCTCCATTAGGAAATATGTTTAAATCTCTAGCAACTAAGTAGTTTTTAATTGATTGTTGGGGTTGTGGAAGGGGAGTGGTGGGCTCAGTTTTGCTAATCTGCCTAGGGCACCAAATCACCTTCTTCTGGCCCTGAGTGCAAAATAAGTTTACTGTGACACAAACAATAATTTTGACAAAGAACTTTAAGGTGCGTCAGTATTCATCCCCGTAATTCTAAAATTTGTGGAGTCATCTTTTTCTGCAATAACAGATTAAAGTGTCTTAATTAGAGATGAGCGAACGTACTCGTTTCGAGTACTTACGCACCCGAGTACCGCCATTTTCGAGTACTTCAGTACTCCGGTGAAAAGATTCGGGGGGCGGCGAGAGGCGTGGCGGTGCGGGGGTAGCAGCGGGGAACAGGGGGGAGCCCTCTCTCTCTCCCTCTCCCCCCCACTCCCCACTGCTACCCCCCGTGCCGCCACGGCGCCCCCCGAATTTTTTCGCCCGAGTACGGAAGTACTAGGAAATCGCGGTATTCGGGCGAAAAAGGGGCGTGGCCGAGCACGTTCACTCATCTCTAGTCTTAATGAAAAGCATCTCAACAGCATGATGCTGCCACAACCGTGTTTTACTGTAAAAATGGGGTTCTTGGGGTGATGGGAATTGTTTGCACACACATAGCATTTCCCATGACAGGGCTTCAAATTTTAGGGGCCATTGGCTTCTAAACTGAAAAATTTAGGAGCTAAAAAATATTTTTTGTTGCCAGATTTAAATAGATGACATGTGTTATAACCTTTAAAAAAAGTCCTTTACTGTTTGCAGTGTCCACCTCCTCTCTCCTCTTATCTCTGCACTTTGACAAATTCTTGGTAACATTGAGTCTTACACATGCTGTTTGGTGAACTCCAAATTTATTTTTATATGTTTTTCTTTAAGCAGTGTTTTTTTCCTGGCCACTCTTCCATATAAAGCTCCACTCTGTAGCATGTACACCTTAGAATGGTTCCGAGGACTGATACTTCCATCTCTGCTGTGGTTCCGTAGCGCTCCTTCGGAGTTACCATTGGTATTTTTGTTAAATCTCCAATTAATGCCATCCTTGTTCGGTCTGTGAGTTTGGGTGGGTGGCCTTCTCCATTTTGTTATAATGGTGCCCCGTGGGATATTCAAAGTTTGGGATGTGTTTTTTTTAGAACCCAACCTTGACCTACGCTTCTCTACATCTTCTTGTCTGATGTGTTTGGAGAACTCCTTGGTCATGTGACACTTTGATTGCACACTGGGGGACATTATTCAACAAATTATGTGACTTCTGAAGCTAATCGGTTGGACAAGACCTTACTCTGGAGTAAAGGAGATGAATATACATATGCATTTGTTTCAGTATTTATGTGTGTATCAATTTTTTAAATAAGGTTTTTTCATTCTACTGTCACAATTTGGACTATTTTCTCAAGTCCATTACATAAAATAGAAGTTAAAATTAATTTTAATATCAGATTGTAATGCAACAAAACAAGTAAAACACCAAGGGGGGCGAGTACTGTATATGCATTGCTTATCTTACACTGATCAGAGATGAGAGCTGAATTCATAATTCTGCTAGATGCAATAAGAAACAGTTGATAAGGCATGCTGACAGACATTCCCTCCCTGCTTATCTGTGTTCTTATAATGCAGGGGTAGAAGTAGTTTTACTTACATCAGATTACTGATTGCCTAGTATTAGAGGTACAGTTCCACCATGCGGCGTGTGGGTGGAGGCCGACTGTAGCGGAGAGACCAGAGAGAGGGAGGGACGAGGCTCTCAACATGGTTGTCACAGGTGATTCTGTGATCTCTCCCCAACAATGGCAGAACGTGGCCCAGCTCAGTCACGTGCAGGGCAAAAAGAACAGGCAGATGTAAACGATTGTAATTAGTCCTAACAGTATTATCATGTGATGCCAGTACCTGTTTTCAAGCAAACAGTTGCTCCTTGTTAAATAAAAGAGTTCACAGACAAAGAGAAAGTTTTCAAACCGGAGGTACTTGATTTTTCTTTACTCACATAGTCCAACTATTTTCCAAGTATAAAGCAAGTTGACAGTCTCAGACACACTTCTGGCAGGCATCCCTCTGATTCAACTCTGTTACTCACACATGCATTCTTCTAGGAGGCACTTTTCTTCCCGTAATCTAGGAGTCCTCAGTCTAAGTTATCTGATAGATGATCCCCGGGGGTACATTCCTGACACAGTGGGTTAACACACAACTCTTGCCAACTCTTGCTTAGGCCCACGGCTCTGCGCAGGCAGAAGCAAAAGTAAGCTTCAGCCTCCCGCTAACATGTTTTCCACCGACTACATCTCTGCACACTCTCTACTCACACTACTACAGACTCCGCCTTCTAACTTCTGCTAAGCTCCCGCAATGCCACACACAACAAACAAGTTAGGTAAGACAGATTTGTCACAACAAAGCTCGTAAGAACTTACATAGAACACAGATACACACAAGTACACACAGATACACACAAGACAGTTTACCAAAACTGCCATACACCTACTCTAAAGATACCCCAACTCTGGGCCACTAGGACCAGACATAAACACTGCAGCTTTTCATTGCAGGATTTCTACACAGAAAAACTGCAGCATTTACAGCAGCAGCAAATCTCATGCAGTAGAATCGATCATGTCAATTTTTGCTGCACATTTTCAGCATGAATTTGCGGCACATCCGTAGCAAAATCTGTGAGAATAACTGCACTATTTGGGGCAATCTTTGCTGCTGCTAATTTTATGCAGATTTGCTCCCAATTTTCTGCTGATCCGTCTTGTGTGGATTTACCTTACTGCTGCACTTCTTGTAGAGCAAAACACCAGAGATTATTTGGTGAAGACATTTAGCCAGAAAGGAATTTCAGCTCTGAACTGTAATACAGACTGTAATTTAAGGTACTTTTAGATGGGACATTGGCCCATGTAGAGTATTTACACAGTTTGACTTTTATGCAGACTGATTTTATATGTAAAATAGTGCAGATTGCCTACAGCCATTTATATAATCAAGCTTTCCATTATGTAATGTCCGCAGTATAAATTAACAACCCAATTTATGCTGCAGATTTTTTTTTTTTGTGCAGTGTGTGGATGAGATTTAGCAAATTCTCATCCATGATGCAGTTATGGTAAACGCTGTGAATTAGCTGCACACAACTCTTCTGTGGAAAATATGCAGCATTTATGCCTCATGTGGAGCTACCCTAACAGTGGGGAAACAGAATATAATGTAAAAAAGTACCTTAATTCTTTATAGCTATGTTGTGAAATTTTGTATCATTTGGCATTAAAATCATACATTAAAGACGGTCTTTCTGATTGCTCACATCCGATGTGGAGGTATAAATATATGTATAAATTTGGCCAAATCGGACATCAATATGAGCCTGCATTAAGTAGTCATCAATAGATCTGTATGGAGAAGAATGATGCATGGAATGACCTAAAATTGATCTCAATTGAATTGATTGAAATTTGGCCATAGTGTCCGGATGAAACATACAATATAACTTTTCTCCCTCCTCCTCTGACTTCTACTTGAGTAACTACACAAACCACTAAGTTTCCTGTTAATCGTACCTTGTTTGAGGCCATCTCACTAACTGAATGTCTGGTCTGCAGAGTCTCCAGTTGGTCCAGGCACCAATCCAACTCTTCCAGAGTTTCAATGGCCAGTTTCTGAACTGCATCCTCTATGGATGGAAGAAAAGTAAGCATTCAGACTAATTATTATGGAGACTTGCATTTTTTTAAAAACCATGTTCAAGTTTTCAACACTTTTTTTGCCAATACCAGAAGTAACTTTACCAGTAATATTTTTTGACCCATGCACGGGCTTTTAAATCTAGAAATATCTGTTGCTTGGCAAAATATTGACATCAACAATAGTGAAAACATTTTTTTCTGTTCAGGTTTCTTCCTGGACTAAAAATAAAAGCTAACGAAGGGTTTAACCTCAGGCAACTTTGCCTTTACCCTAGTTAAATACCATGGGAAGTTGTATTTTTTCCTGAATTTGCTAATCTCTTATAAAATACTCTAATGTCTGAAAAAAACTGTCTTGTCTCAAAGGACAAACACAATGCAGTATTCATATCCAGCTTATCAGGCTAAGTGACATGGATTGCTGTAGCAGGAATGATCCACATGTAAATATTCTACATTCTGTATTCTGAGCAGATAGAAAACAGTGTTAAAACATCATCATTAAAATTAAAAACTAAATTCTTCAAGCAAAAGTGTCCTGGATTTCAACCAACCAAAAAAGAAGCATAAACCAGAATTGGCTTTCATAACAATCAAACCCAAAAAATTCGGAATATATTACCAAAAAAAATGGCCAATCCTCAAAAATGATCCCCTCCTTACAGATTTTATTTTAAAAAAATCCAAGATTGATCTTTAAAAAAAAAAATAGGACCATACAGAATATTTTAGCTCCCTCACGACTAGAAGAAAAAAAGAAGGAAGGTGTTTTCACCACGTTAAAACCAGGGATACACAAATGTAATAAGAAAAAATGTAAGTGTTGCCAACATATTAGATATGATAGAAAATACATTGAGATGGGGCAGAATGAGAAACCCACAGAGATAAAACACAAATACAGCTGAAGTTGTGAAAGTAGGTACATTATTAGAGATGAGCGAACGTACTCGTCCGAGCTTGATACTCGTTCGAGTATTAGCGTGTTCGGGATGCTCGTTACTCGTAACGAGTACCACGCGATGTTCGGGTTACTTTCACTTTCATCTCTGAGACGTTAGCGCGCTTTTATGGCCAATTGAAAGACAGGGAAGGCATTACAACTTCCCCCTGCGATGTTCAAGCCCTATACCACCCCTCCCCTGCAGTGAGTGGCTGGGGAGATCAGGTGTCACCCGAGTATAAAAATCGGCCCCTCAAGCGGCTCGCCTCAGATGCGTTGTGAGATAGCTGAGGGACAGTGCTGTTGGTGCCGGAGCTGCTATAGGGAGAGTGTTAGGAGTTAGTGTAGGCTTCAAGAACCCCAACGGTCCTTCTTAGGGCCACATCTAACCGTGTGCAGTAGTGTGGAGGCTGCTTTTAGCAGTGTTGCACTTTTTTTTTTTTTGGTATATCGGCCGTGCAGAGCATTGCGCCCTACAGTAATAGTCCAGGGACAGAAGTGTGGAGACAGGGAGAGCGTTAGGAGTTATTGTAGGCTTCAAGAACCCCAACGGTCCTTCTTAGGGCCACATCTAACCGTGTGCAGTAGTGTGGAGGCTGCTTTTAGCAGTGTTGCACTTTTTTTTTTTTTGGGTATATCGGCCGTCCAGAGCATTGCGCCCTGCAGTAATACTCCAGGGACAGAATTGTGTAGGCAGGGCCAGAAGACATATATTATAGATTGAATATACGCAGTGGTCCTTTTCAAAAAAATATTGGAAAAAAATCTATTTGGCCTGCCTGTCACTGTGCTCAGTGTTCTGGGTCCGTGTCTGCTGGGGGTAGTAGTTCTCCAAATAAATACGCAGCCAGCTAAGTGTTACAGCAGGCTTGCACCAAATTATTTCCTGGCTCTGAAATCACCGGTCTGTTGCAGTTAACAGTGCAACACTGCAGTTCCGTGACACACACATCAGGGACAGAATTGTGTAGGCAGGGCCAGAAGACATATATTATAGATTGAATATACGCAGTGGTCCTTTTCAAAAAAATATTGGAAAAAAATCTATTTGGCCTACCTGTCACTGTGCTCAGTGTTCTGGGTCCGTGTCTGCTGGGGGTAGTAGTTCTCCAAATAAATACGCAGCCAGCTAAGTGTTACAGCAGGCGTGCGCCAAATTATTTCCTGGGGTTCCGTAAACGAAGTCAGCCTCCAACCACAGGCCAATAAGCGACACATTTAATTACAGCGTTCTGTTTCTGCACTACTGCTAATACACCATGCTGAGGGGTAGGGGTAGGCCTATATGACGTGGACGCGGGCGAGGACGCGGAGGCCCAAGTCAGGGTGTGGGCACAGGCCGAGCCAGTGCGGTGGCCAGGGGTAGAGGCAGGGCCAGACCGAATAATCCACCAACTGGTTCCCAAAGCGCCCCCTCGCGCCATGCCACCCTGCAGAGGTCAAGGTGCTCTACGGTGTGGCAGTTTTTCACAGAGACGCCTGACGACCGACGAACAGTGGTGTGCAACCTTTGTCGCGCCAAGATCAGCTGGGGAGGCACCACCACCAGCATGCGCAGGCATATGATGGACAAGCACCCCACAAGGTGGGACGATGCCCGTTCACCGCCTCCGGTTTGCACCACTGCCTCTCCCCCTGTGCCCCAACCTGCCACTGAGATCCAACCCCCCTCTGAGGACACAGGCAGTACCGTCTCCTGGCCTGCACCCACACCCTCACCTCCGCTGTCCTCGGCCCCATCCAGCAATGTCTCTCAGCGTAGCGTCCAGACGTCGCTAGCGCCACAGTTTGAGCGCAAGCGCAAGTACGACACCACGCACCCGCACGCTCAAGCGTTAAACGTGCACATTGCAAAATTGATCAGCCTAGAGATGCTGCCGTATAGGGTTGTGGAAACGGAGGCTTTCAAAAGCATGATGGCGGCGGCGGCCCCGCGCTACTCGGTTCCCAGTCGCCACTACTTTTCCCGATGTGCCGTCCCAGGCCTGCACGACCACGTCTCCCGCAACATTGTACGCGCCCTCACCAATGCGGTTACTGCCAAGGTCCACTTAACAACAGACACGTGGACAAGCACAGGCAGGCAGGGCCACTATATCTCCCTGACGGCACATTGGGTGAATTTAGTCAGAGCCTGGGACCGCTCACGTCCTACCCACCCCCCGAATTGCGTGCCCCAGCTCGGTGGTGGTATCTGCGGGGGTGTATGCTTCCTCCACTAAACCACCCTCCTCCTCCTCCTACGCAACCTCTGTCTCGCAATCAAGATGTGTTAGCAGCAGCAGCACGTCGCCAGCAGTCGGTGTCACGCGGCGTGGCAGCACAGCGGTGGGCAAGCATCAGCAGGCCGTGCTGAAACTACTCAGCTTAGGAGAGAAGAGCCACACGGCCCACGAACTGCTGCAGGGTCTGACAGAGCAGACCGACCGCTGGCTTGCGCCGCTGAGCCTCCAACCGGGCATGGTCGTGTGTGACAACGGCCGTAACCTGGTGGCGGCTCTGCAGCTCGGCAGCTTCACGCACGTGCCATGCCTGGCCCATGTCTTTAATTTGGTGGTTCAGCGCTTTCTGAAAAGCTACCCCCACTTGTCATACCTGCTTGGAAAGGTGCGCCAGCTCTGCGCACATTTCCGCAAATCCCACACGCACGCTGCCACCCTGCGGACACTGCAACATCGGTTTAATCTGCCAGTGCACCGACTGCTGTGCGACGTGCCCACACAGTGGAACTCTACGCTCCACATGTTGGCCAGACTCTATGAGCAGCGTAGAGCTATAGTGGAATACCAACTCCAACTTGCGCGGCGCAGTGGGAGTCAGCCTCCTCAATTCTTTACAGAAGAGTGGGCCTGGTTGGCAGCCATCTGCCAGGTCCTTGGAAAATTTGAGGAGTCTACCCAGATGGTGAGCGGGGATGCTGCAATCATTAGCGTCACCATTCCTCTGCTATGCCTCTTGAGAAGTTCCCTGCAAAGCATAAAGGCAGACGCTTTGGAATCAGAAACGGAGGCGGGGGAAGACAGTATGTCGCTGGATAGTCAGAGCAACCTCATGTCTATATCTCAGCGCGTTGAGGAGGGGGAGGAGCATGAGGAGGAGGGGGAAGAGACAGCTTGGCCCACTGCTGAGGGGACAGATGCAGCTTGCCTGTCATCCTTTCAGCGTGTATGGCCAGAGGAGGAGGAGGAGGAGGAGGAGGAGGAGGATCCTGAAAGTGATCTTCCGAGTGAGGACAGCCATGTGTTGCGTACAGGTACCCTGGCACACATGGCTGACTTCATGTTAGGATGCCTTTCTCGTGACCCTCGCGTTACACGCATTCTGGCCACTACGGATTACTGGGTGTACACACTGCTCGATCCACAGTATAAGGAGAGCCTTTCCACTCTCATTCCCGAAGAGGAAAAGGGTTCGAGAATGATGCTATACCACAGGGCGCTGGTGGACAAACTGATGGTAAACTTCCCATCCGACAGCGCTAGTGGCCGAAGGCGCATTTCCGCGGCCCAGGTAGCAGGGGAGGCGCAGAGATCAGGCAGCATGTACAGCGCAGGCAGGGGAACACTCTCTAAGGCCTTTGACAGCTTTATGGCTCCCCAGCAAGACTGTGTCACCGGTCCCCAGTCAAGGCTGAGTTGGCGGGAGCACTGTAAAAGGATGGTGAGGGAGTACGTAGCCGATTGCACCACCGTCCTCGGTGACGCCTCTGCCCCCTACAACTACTGGGTGTTGAAGCTGGACACGTGGCCTGAACTCACGCTGTATGCCCTGGAGGTGCTTGCTTGTCCTGCGGCTAGCGTCTTGTCAGAGAGTGTGTTTAGTGTGGCTGGGGGAATCATAACGGATAAGCGTACCCACCTGTCAACCGACAGTGCTGACAGGCTTACACTCATCAAGATGAACAAAGCCTGGATTTCACCAGACTTCTCTTCTCCACCAGCGGACAGCAGCGATACCTAAGCAATACGTAGGCTGCACCCGCGGATGGAAGCATCGTTCTCTATCACCATCCAAAACGGGGACCTTTTTGCTTCATCAATCTGTGTATAATATTCATCCTCCTCCTCCTGAAACCTGACGTAATCACGCCGAACGGGCAATTTTTCTTAGGCCCACAAGGCTCAGTCATATAATTTTTCTAAACAATTTTTATACGTTTCAATGCTCATTAAAGCGTTGAAACTTTCACCTCAACCAATTTTTATTTTAACTGGGCTGCCTCCAGGCCTAGTTACCAATTAAGCCACATTAACCAAAGCCATTAATGGGTTTCACCTGCCCTCTCGGTTGGGCATGGGCAATTTTTCTCAGGTACATTAGTACTGTTGGTACACCAATTTTTGTGGGCCCTCGCCTACAGTGTAATCCAATAAATTTTTGGCCCACCTGCATTACAGCTGACATAACATCAGCTGTGATGGGCAATGCAATGGGATATATTTATGTACCGCCGGTGGGTTCCAGGGAGCCACCCATGCCGTGGGTCCACAGGGAGTTGTAACTGCATGTGTCCACTTCTAAAGAACCCCAGTCTGACTGGGGCATGCAGTGTGGGCCGAAGCCCACCTGCATTAAACATGACATTACTACCTCAGCTGTGATGGGCAATGCAATGGGATATTGTTATGTACCGCCGGTGGCTTCCTGGCACCCACCCATGCTGTGGGTCCACAGGGAGTTGTAAATGCATCTGTTTCCACTTCTAAAGAACCCCAGTCTGACTGGGGCATGCAGTGTGGGCCGAAGCCCACCTGCATTAAACATGACATTATTACCTCAGCTGTGATGGGCAATGCAATGGGATATTTTTATGTACCGCCGGTGGGTTCCAGGGAGCCACCCATGCTGTGGGTCCACAGGGAGTTGTAACTGCATGTGTCCACTTCTAAAGAACCCCAGTCTGACTGGGGCATGCAGTGTGGGCCGAAGCCCACCTGCATTTCATCTGACGTTAGCTCTGCTGTCCAGGGCACTGCAATGGGATACATTTATGTACAGCGGGTGGGTTCCAGGGAGCCACCCATGCTGTGGGTGCACACGGAATTCCCATTGCGGAGTTGTACCTGCCTGTGACTATTTATAAAAAACCGCGGTCTGACTGGGGCATGCAGACACCTTCACAGAATGAATAGTGTGTGGCACATAGGTTCCCCATTGCTATGCCCACGTGTGCAGCTCCAGATGGAGGTGGCACAGGATTGGATTTCTCATTGCTTCTGTACAGCATTGTGGACTATCGCCCCGCCCCTTTTAAAGAGGGTCGCTGCCTTGCCGTGCCAACCCTTTGCAGTGTGTGCCTGCGGTTCCTCTGGCAGACGCACTTATAAATAGACATGAGTGTGGCGTGGCATGAGGGCAGCTGAAGGCTGCGCAGGGACACTTTGGTGTGCGCTGTGAACACTGGGTCGTGCGGGGTGGTTGGGCAGCATGTTACCCAGGAGAAGTGGCAGCGGAGTGTCATGCAGGCAGTGATTGTGCTTTGTTGGAGGTAGTGTGGTGCTTAGCTAAGGTATCCATTGCTAATGAGGGCTTTTCAGAAGTAAAAGTTGTTGGGGGGGGGGCCCACTCTTGCCGCTATTGTGGCTTAATAGTGGGACCTGTGAACTTGAGATGCAGCCCAACATGTAGCCCCTCGCCTGCCCTATCCGTTGCTGTGTCGTTTCCATCACTTTCTTGGGTTTTGCAGATTTTCACAAATGAAAACCTTAGCGAGCATCGGCGATATACAAAAATGCTCGGGTCGCCCATTGACTTCAATGGGGTTCGTTATTCGAAACGAACCCTCGAGCATCGCGAAAAGTTCGTCTCGAGTAACGAGCACCCGAGCATTTTGGTGCTCGCTCATCTCTATACATTATATATTTACTAGAATGCCTGTGTGGCAAGAAATATATAGGCAGAACAAAAAATGCACTAGGTCACGCATTGCTAAGCATAAATTTAATATAAGAAGAAGATACATTAAACATAGTGAATGCCATCATTTTTTGGAATCCCATGATTGTCAGACAAAACATCTTACTGTTAAGCCTTTGGAACATATCCAATCTAGGTCCATCAGTCAATTGAGAAAAAAAGAGAAGTTTTGGATTTACAGACTGAAAACTCCGCTGGGTTTGAATGAAGTGCTAGAGAAAATTTAATTATCACTGCAATCTACATATGAACTAGGTGGCAAAGGAAAGGGTAATTCGAATTTTACATGCTCATATTAATAATCCATTTTAGTTATTACAATCTGATATAACAATAGAAGATTAACAATATAATCAGCTATATGTTTACATTAATCTCTGGATATGAATTATGTTTATAAGAAAGATTTAATGAATAATGATGTTGATTTACCATATAACATATGACTTTTACGAGGGTGTCACTAAATTATAATTCGATTTAATTGCATGATATGCATTTTAAATAAGGATGATTTTACAAAGTAAGATTCAAAAATTTTTTTTTCATAAGTGTCTTATAAAATATGTATATTTTTAATATGATGGGATTTTATGAATTTAAATAACCTATGTGTGAATTATACACCTTAGATTCCATGGAGTATTATTCTCTCTCACGGAAAGTTGTGCGGTACTCGATGCAGTGACAGCACAATGTTTGATATACTATGACTGCGTTCGTTAGGCTGGAGTAAGAGATCTTTTAGTAATGAAATAGTAAGATGGAATGCACGTTGTGTTCCACCAAGAGAACGAGTGACGTATCTGGTCACCTGAACAGAAAGTACCTCCCACCATATGACGCTGTGACTGCCCCTGCACCGACATCCACCATGAGTAAGTGGATTTTAATGTATCTAAATAAATGGATTAGATGCTTGAGAAAAGCGATTTTAAGTTGCCGAAACGCATTGCATAATAAATCGAATATACGGGCCAACGGGTCTATCGCTAATCCCTCTTTGTCCCAGAGCGCGGGGAAATTTTTATTCTCTGCAACTGGATTTCAATTTTGATGTGAGAATACATAAGGTCTAAAAATATTTGGTAGAGGCACTATGGAAACAATTGTAGTAAAAGATCACCTCCCATGGCCCCTTGCTGTTTTCATGTAATCAGTAGGACAGGTAAATACAATGTGTCTTCTGAATGTTTTTATATAGTGTGGATATGCGTATGTTCAAACACCATATGTTACTGAAGGAAAGGCTGCTAGATCTATATGATGGTCTCTTCCCCTCTCTGGCTAAATTCGCCACAGAATTTTCTGCAGCAAATTCCACCATGTGAACATGCTCATAGGAAATGCTTACATGTACTGGAAAATGGTGCCGGATGTGCACAGAGACAATCCGCATCAAATTCCGCATCAAGACTGCGGGGGGGAAACCCAACAAAATCTGCGCAATTGGTGTGGATTTTGATGCAGTTTTTTTTATACACATATGCACCAGATTTGACTCTTTCATTGTAACTTGAAACCTCATTCGACATACAATGTCACACTAAGCACTCTTGCAGACTTGCATCTTTCTTATGTTTTTTTTCACATGATATTGCTGCATTTTTTTAACGCGAATGGCAATTGGACTTTCTAATGTTAAAAACGCATCACACAAAGATCGCAAAGCACAAACTTGCGATTTTTTGTGCGATACGTTTTTAATAGAGTTGAGCGAACATACTCTGGCGAGCTGAGAGAGAGAGAGACGAACCAAGGAAAAAAAAAAAAACTCGGGACCCTGCGTTCCACATACAAAAATGCTCGAGTCTCCCATAGTCAATGGGGTTCGTTACTCAAGTAGAGCTCTCAAATTTTACGAAAAGCTTGACTCGAATAACGCGGACCCGAGCATTTGGGTGCTCGCTCATCTCTAATTTTTAACTTTAGAAAGTCCCATCGACATTTGCGTATAAAAAAACAAAACTCAGTGATATCACGTGAAAAAAACATGCAAGAAAAAATTGAACATAAAAACTATCCTGTGAAAGCGCCCTAAGGGCTCAGTCACACGGGCGCGTCGGTGCCCGTACACCAGCGCCGATGCGCCCGTGTGACTGACAGTTAGAAGACGGCCGTACCTGAAGACGGCCGTCTCTCTGCAGCGCTGATGAAAGAACACATGACCGGCAATGAAGCCGGTCACATGTTCTTTCTCCCGGCGCTGCAGAGAGACGTCCGTCTTGAGGTACGGCCGTCTGCTACCTGCAGTAACACGGGTGCCGATGCGCCTGTGTGACTGAGCCCTAAGGGTATTTTATACACAGAGCAATTAATCATTGGAATGAGCAAACTAGTAATTTGATTCGAAAAGACGTCCGTTTATATTTTCGCATGATTCTACATTTATGTGAACAATCATTCCGTATAAAGGGGCCCTAACTGCTGATCTGTGGCACTTTTGATCATCACTGATAAAATGCCTCCAGCTCTATAAGTGTAGTACATGCAGTGATAATCTAGTAGTGACTCTCTACAGTACAATATAGTCGGGCTGGGTTAAGTGTGCTGGGCCCTAGGCACAAATGTGAATTCAGGCCCCTAATCAATGTTCACAATATTTACCCAAAAGTCTTTATCAGGTCACAGGTATAGTAGTAGTTATAATTATTTTATTTTTTAAATTGCGTTTACTAAATGTTATCCATGTATAAAACAGTAGAAATTCATAATTCAGAAAATGAGTTTTTGAGTTTCTCTAAGGGCAAAAATGTTTCTGCTTCATCGAGAGACCTTTTTGATTAATTCTGCCTTGATAGACAATACTGCAATTGCATTAGTGAGTGAAATGCATAGCACACAGTACATAACTAGTAGGGAGACATAAACCCCAATCTGGAGACCCAGGCTGCTAGAAAGGTGATACTAAGGCCCGTCTCACACAAATGGGTTGGATTCCGCATGCGCGAGGCCACAGTGGAATCTGGCTCTGTCCCAGGCTGGCGATCCCGCGTACCTTTTTTTCTTTACTTGGGATGACTGTGGACACTTGTAGTTGGTCATGCGCAGTAGAAATTTTTTTTTCATCGTTGCTAGGCGATGACGCGGGTACCCGCGACCTATCCACAATGTCATTTGCGGATGGGCCGCAGGTCGGACACCGCTCATGTGTGCAGACAAGTGAATGTTCTATTTTTTTTTAATGTGGGCTGAATACCGCGCATGAGACTATTGCAGATTCTGCAATAGAAATCTGGCTGTGTGAGACCAGCCTTGGATGTGCCTGAGGTAAAACAAATATAATAGTGGAGGAAATCAAGTCAAAACAATTGCAAGTAATTCAGTATTATTACGCTTTATGGAAGTTGGAGTCTTTAATAATATCGGGAGCATCAGTGATGAGCAAAATATCTCACCTGCAGAGGAAAAGAAGTGGGGGGAAAAGGACAAATTTTGGGAAGAGGAATGTAGAAGTAATAAGTAGGAGATTATTTAAAAGCATTCTAGTGATACCAGGTATTCATATGATGAGTAGAGGCCTCCAGCATAGAAGCAATTAGCACCTTCAGTCTCTGTGTCAGTGCAGTTTCTCTAAACCAGTCCTCAAGAGTCGGAAGGTCTATGGATTTCCACCTGTGTTAGATCGCTGACTTGGAAGCCTGTAGTAAGTGGTGTGTGAGGTAGCGTTTATATGTAGATAGGGGCATTGAGAACATAGAGAGTAGGGGTGTCTCTGGTGAGTTTGGGATGAATGTGTCAGTTACTTAGTGTATGACTTTGAGGATCACCTCCCAATATGAGACATAGTGCCACCTTGGCTACCACAGTGCCAGCAATGATCAAGGACTGAAGGCTGTCCCCTATGAAGAACACATGAACCTAATGTTTGCCCAGCTCCCTCCCCAATATGGAAGAAGATGCTGAGAGCGTTGGGAAATTAACACTGTATAGAATGTTGATATTCGCATGCGCTGTAGAGGAAGCTAAGATGCATGTGTTCCAAGGTTGTGAGTGAAGGGTGATGGTTAACATGATGTTTCGTCACATTATAAAATGTTTGCGCTGATGACAATCAAAAATAAGATGAGCAGATGAAGTATGGTCAGGAAGAATCTATGAGTGGGCACAAAGAGGAACTAGATACTGTGTAAGATAAGTGCAGGGGACAGTGTGGAAGGGACCCGCCAAGACAGGAATGGTTTGCATGACCTGGCAAAAAGTCAAGATTATCAGTAATTGGGGTAAATGGGCCTTTTGGGTCTATGAGAGGGTTTCCAGCCCCTGAAGAGCATAGTGCTAAGAGTGTGCTGAATAAGGAACATGGTCTCAGGGGTTGTGCTCACAGATGAACTCTGGGTCCAAGGAAGTGAGAGGAGTATAAGGGCGTACTTGGCAGGCTGGACCAACAGTTTTTGCTTGGTTGTTGTACTAGAGAAAGAGGACATGCCTGTGGGCCAAAGCTAAGTAAAATAGAGGGCAGGCAAATGACAGCAACATCCTTAGGCAGTGTCAGAATTGTTCTATAGATCTATAGACGACTGGCAGATCAGATAAAGGCTCCAAAAAAGCTCCAACACTAAATACAGAGCAAGAAGGAGAGATGGAGACAGCCTGCAGGAAATGCATAATCTAGAGAGTAGGGTTATTTTGAGGAAGTTTAAAGGAAAGAAGGTATGCACAAGCCATATGGGCAGACATTAAAAAGCCAGGAGAGGAGAGAGCACGGTATGTTGTGCGTGGATGATGGCGATACCCAACCGCAGCCCCAGTAGCAGAAGGGCAAGGTGGGCAGCAGTGGTGAGTTATGACAATACCTCACCTCTCTCCTTTTTGCAGAATAGAACATTATCAGTTCTGCTGCATGGATGTTCTCTTGGAGTTCCCATGATCTCTCTTCAGAAACCTTTCCTTTCCAATCCAGTAAAACAGTTTGCTCCTTATCTTTTTGACATCTAGGCTCTCTTTGACCTTGTGTTCTTCAACTTTAACAGCAGACAGTCAACAAGAGACTGGGAATATCTGTTAAGGTTCAATGATTTGAAGGGGGAAAACATGGAAAGAATTTGAGATCCTCCAAGAAGGTGACAGACAGCGTTTATATGTGACTGGATTAAATCTGTTTCAAGATTTGAAAAGGGCCTAGGAAGTGGGGTGCAAACGTGAAGGATAGCATCTTCAGGCATATGTTCTTAGATGACAGCCACATACAATCTCCAGGGGAAAATTTAAGAGGACTTTTCCTCTTGATCAGCAGGTTTCTTCATTAATTTACCAGCATGAGCAAGGGAAGCTCAGATTTGATCCCAGATCTTTAAAGACTTATGGCCACTGGCACATCAGTGATGTAGGAGACTGGAAAAGGTACACAAGGATGTTGTGCGTAACCCTGGAGGACTGCTTGACATAGTTGTCATGAGAAAATTCTGCCAACTAAATAGCAGTCATCTTGCCAGGAAGACATACAGTGTCGAAGAAACAGCTCCAGAGTTTGCTTAATGTGTTCTATCTGACTATAGGATTGTGGATAATACAAAGAGGAAAAATTTAAGCTTGACATCCAACAAGCAGCATAAAGCTCTTCAGAATCTGGATGTGAACTAAACACCACAATCAGAGACGATGTGATGGGGGAAGCTCATGTAATCTGAAAATATGAATTATAAAACAGATGCATCAAGCGGGAGGTGGAGGGTAGAACAGGAAGTGAAGTGGGCACTCAGTCTGCAGCAGCTCAAGATCTGGTGCTCTCTGGGGTCTGGTAGGATTTCCACATATGGGACCAGTTTGTAGTCCCTCTATAGCCTCTGGTGTATTGTCAGTCACTGATATATTCCTCTTGGCTCATTTTCTTTATTTAAGCTTTTGTGAGATGGTGGTGATTTGGTTTGGCTGGATTTGTTTGGGGTGTCTGGTTGGTTGTGGGCCCTTTGGTGTAGCATGGATTGTGATGCTAGTAGCTTGGACTGTTATCCTATAGGGGGGGCCTGAAATGATAGCCCCCTCTTCTGGATTCTAAGGTGTAGATGGAATCTCCCCAGCTCAGTTCTACAGGCTCTGTTTAAAGAACTTTGATGGACTTGGAGAAGGTGCTTGCAGAATTCTAGAATGCTATATTACCTTACAGTTGCCTGAAGAGTGTTATAGGTTTTGTATTTTATTACATTTAGATATTCTCATGCATTGAACACCTGACTACAATTTAGAGAGTCCTGTGTACTGGTTGAAGCCTGTGATAGACCTTCCACAATGCTGAGTAATAGTGAAGTAACAGCTCTGGGAGTGGCAGGATAATAAATGGTATATCATGTGATATGGCAAGAACACTTAATGCTACCTTATAGACCTTTGACTTATTACTAGTGGATGTACAAGGTAGTTAGGATGCTATACTACAGAACAGAGCTATAGTTGATGTTATTTTATCATAGATGTAAGAAATTGTGCGGAATGTGTTATTTCAACCTAACTGACAGTTTGACTGTTATCCCGGTTCAGTGTAATGGATCCAACAAATTCTTATCCGCTCTTGCTGACAACTTTATCTTCCAAAAGGTAGAAGAGAAAACAAGAGGATCTGCTATCTTGGACCTAATTCTTACCAACAGGGAGGGGATGGGTGAGGAAGTAAGAGTGGCTGGGACCATAGGGGGCAGTGATCATGCTATCCTTGAATTTTGGTTAAAAAGGAGTGGAAGACCTGAGGAAACTCAGACCTCAAGGATGGATTTCAGAAAGGCAGATTTTAATGAGTTCAGAAAAAAGGTAGGAAGAATCCAATGGCTGGATGTTCTCAACCCCTTAGTGACCAAGCCTGTTTGCACCTTTAATAACCGGCCAAATTTTGGAAATCTGACACGTGTCACTTTAACATAGAATAACTCCGTAAAAGGTTTGCATATCCAAGTGTTTCTCGCACTGTTTTTTCGCCATATATTGTACTTCATTTAGGCGGTAAAAATAGACTGATAGACTGTCCACTACAGAGGAGACTGCGCGATCCCCACACACTCCCCTCTGGAATAGCCCCAAACTGCCGCACTTCCCGGAGTCCGCCTTCTGGAGACGCCGGGGCATCAATGTCCTCTCTGACATAGTCAGCGAGGGCAAGTTTTGCACCTTTATGCAGCTATGGATAGCCCACGGCCTGCCCGAAAACTCCTACTTTAGGTATTATCAACTGCGAGATGTAACCAGGGCTCAGTTTGGAGGTTTATCTATCCCACTATCCATGACACGACTGGAGAGCCTGGCGCAGATGTGCAATGTTGTCAAACCGCTGTCAAGTTTTTATGCCCATACAGCGCAACACCTGGCCCCGCTAGGCGAAAGGGCCATACAGAGATGGGAGGGGGACATCCCTGACCTGACCTCAGGGGAGGATGAGGATATATTGGGTGGTTCTGTTCCCCCCCTGGTTAGCACTAGAGACAAGCTCATCCAAGTTAAGTTTCTGCACCGCATATATTATACCCCCTCCAGGTTGTGCACTATGGGCCTGCTCCCTACTGCAACGTGCCCACGATGTTTGGTGGCGGATGGGACGGTCATGCATGTGTTCTGGGAGTGCGCGGTCCTACAGGAATATTGGAGAGACGTGCTTGTCTTCATGGAAACGCATCTAGGGGCACCGAGGATCATGCATCCTGGAACGTGCCTCTTTGGGCTTGTGGGAGACCTGCCGGTGGCCGCAGCAACACGTACATTATACAAGCTGCTACTCTTCTATGCAAAAAAAGTGATCCTTCCTAATTGGAAACACCCCGGGAGGCCGACTAGGAGCGCATGGGTCCGGGTCGTTAATGCTGAAATCCCAATGTACAAACTGACATACATGCCCAGGGGGTGCCCTGAAAAATTCGACAACATTTGGGATAGCTGGGTGAGTTGCCCCGCGACGGCGTCGGGAGAGCCAAGCCAGGTGGTGGTGGGGGGGGGGGGGGGGGTGAGGGAGAGAGAAGGATAAAAAGAGAACCACCTGTTAAATCTGCTTTCTACGATAAAACCCTATGCTCAGAAAATTATTTTTTTCTCCTCTATTCCCACAGTTCTTCTTAAGAGAGTCGCGCCAAGGGGTTGGGGGGGGGGGGGGTGTCTAAGTTTAAGTTTTTGCTTTCTCTCCTGATTGATCAAGGTTAAACTACTGTTTAGCAATAATTGATAAAGTTAAGAGTTTAAAGGGGGGGGGGGGGCGAAAGAAATAAAAAGTACTAGCCAGGTATAGCATGCCAAGAAGAAATATGTGTATGTACGCAAGTGAAGGTCATCTCTACCCTGTTTTTCATGCAATGTACTATCTGCTGAATCTGACACCTGCGGTGCCAGTTATCTGTGTTTATATGCTTGTTAATTTCTGGCTAAATAAAATTCCTTTAAAAAAAAAAAAATAGACTGATAGAACTTGTGCATATTAATTAAAAGTGCCAAAATTAGGAAATTTAAAAAAAAAATAATTTTTTCACATTTTCAACTGCAATATCTCAAATATTTGCAAACATACTGTACAAATTTTTGATGATCTATATATTGCAATCTGTTTTCACTATTCTGGACGCACATTGGAAAAACCTCAGTTTTTTTTTTACGATTTAGGAGACATAAAAATTTAACATGACTTATCAACATTTTGAGGGAGATTTTGTTTTCCTTTACCAAGTCAAGATTGCAGAGGCTGATGGGTGTCAGAATAATAGATACCCGCACAAATTACCCATTTAAAAATACACATTTGAATGTATTGACTGAGGTGTGTCATGAATATTTTGACCCCACGGTTTCTTTTCAGGAATTCATACAATTTAGAGGAGAAAAACTAAATTGTCACATTTTTGCAAATATGTAATTTAAAAGACAAGATTTTTTTCTGCAGTGCACATGAAATTGAGGATTTACACCCAAAATGGATACCGCTGTTTGTCCTGTGTTCAGAAACATAACCTATTATGCCGCTAATCTTATGTCTGTATGCACAAGGGGACCCAAACTGACATGTGTGACAGCTGCGGTAGAGAATTAAAGAATTCCTCCGCTGCATCTGCCACAGATGTGGCAGATGTAGCAGCAGGGGATTCTTTTACCTAGCTGGGATGAAGCAAACATCTGCCGCATGCGGCAGATGTGTTCTTCATCCCTGTGGGGGACACAGCAGCGACGGACAGGTAAGTAATTTTCTTTTTTTTTAACACTAAAATTTTTCTTTTTCAGGGAAGAGCTTATATGTAAAGCTCTTTCCTGAAAAACAATATAGGTGTGCTAGCAGACCATTGCCTTCAGTGGAGCCGCCGGCAGCAGCAGCAGCTCCATTGAAGAGAATGCCTGCATTTTTTTTTTTACACTAAAATTTTTCTTTTTCAGGAAAGAGCTTATATGTAAAGCCCCTCCCTGAAGAAGAACGCAGGGAGCCGGCAGACCATTGTTTTCAATGGAGCCGCCGGCCGCAGCGACGGCTCCATTGAAAACAATGCATGCATTCCCTATGGTGCACGCATGTCCTATCTTTGCAGGCACACAACTGCAAAGTACGGGCATGTGAACACACCATAGGGAATGCAGTGTTGCAAATAGAAGCGTGTTTTTGTGCGTGCGTATGTACGCACAAAAACACGCTCGTGTGAACCTACCCTTAAGGATGACAAAGTCGCGAATGTCAAGGGGAATTCCAGAAATCCTGTAGGGAACAAGACAAACTCCGGTCACAATTCACCAGTTCTTTTAGCCTTCTCTCTTTGAAACAAAACGGCTGCTGCCTAAGAGAAGAGGCATCGACATTCAAATATAAAGGAATCAATGTGTCCAAACTGTGAAGAATGGGAGTTTTTCCATTCATCCTTGTCAAGTACCCTATCGAGGTTGTAGGCCTCTCAGAGATTGAGTTTACTGAAAATGATAGCCCCCTGTAGTCGGTCAAACAATTGAGAGATAAAAAGAAGTGGGTTTTTATTCTTCCTGCATCACAGCGTTGTGACCTCTATAGTCAATATATAGTTATTAGAGATGAGCGAGCGTACTCACTAAGGCAAACTACTCGAGCGTGTAGCGCCTTATGCGAGTACCTGCCCGCTCGTCTCAAAAGATTCGGGTGCCTGCGGGGAGAGCAGGGGGGAGATCTCTCTCTCACTCTCTCCCCCCCGCTCACCCCCGCAACTCACCGCTCTCCCCCGCCGTCACCCGAATCTTTTGAGACGAGCGGGCAGGTACTCGCATAAGGCACTACTGCTCGAGTAGTTTGCCTTAGTGAGTACGCTCGCTAATCTCTAATAGTCATAGATAAATGTCTTTTTCACAAAGAAGAACCCTGCACCAGCTGGTGAGGAAGATTTCTTCTTGATGTATTATATAATTGTTCCCAGCAGGAAAAAAACTTGTAGATAATCTTGTAGATATGATACCTTTCAATGGCTAACAAAAATACATGATGTTAATGCGAGCTTTCGGACGTATGCAGGGTCCTTCATCAGGGCTTAATAAAATGGATTAGAAGAGGCATGCATATTTATACACACATACTTATGACAAGGTACAGACATGGATGTAATTAATTTGCACTTAAAAGAATACTACAACAGAAATACAAACATATATGTGAAGGTTTTAGGGTCCCTGAATTAGTGTTAAGAGATCATCAAGTCAGCAGTGTTATCTGTGATATAGATGTCTCATACTTCACAGTCATGCATGAATCCTCTTGAAGAATTTAACCCTTTGTTGAAAGTGTCAAAAGTTGTTATAAATGTATATTTCCAAATTCTTCTGTGCCGCTGTCATTTGAAATTGCCTTTCAATATAATAACTTTCATGTCTTTCAAGTTGTGTCTGTGACTAGAAAAGTGCTCCACCGCAGGGAATTCTGTCTTTCCCTTTTTAATTGTGTGGCGATGAGACCTCATCCTCTGTTTAAGTTTCTGTCCTGTGTCCCAACATAGAGGGCCCCCAACAGGACATTTACTGCAAAGGATCAGGTACACAACATCGGACAAAAAACATGTGAATGTCCCTGGAATCTTATAGTCCGGTTGTGTGTTGGGGATTTGTATCCTGTCCTTGGTCAGTACATGTGAGCAGGTCGTGCAGTTCCTTACATTGCAGGGATAAGTTCCTTTTTGCGTGTCAGAGGGCAATGTACTCCTGTTTATGAAGTTCCTCAAGTTTGGGGGTTGCCTGTAACACAGAAAGGGAGGATCTGGAAATATGGTTTTCAGACTGTCATCCTTGTGTAGGGTATGATGGAGTTTCTTTGCTGTTTTCCTTAGTACCTTCAGCCGTGGATTGTAGGTCACTACTAGAGGTACATGATCGTTTTCTTCCTTCACTGTGTATTAGAGTACTTGATTTCTGGGTATCCTGGTGGTTCTGGTGATTTGGTCATCAATTGAGGTGGGATGGTAGCCCTGATTTAAAAATGTTCTTTTAAGATGATATAGATGTTTCTCTCTGTCTGTTGGGTTGGAGCAGATCTGGTTGTATCAGATGGCCTGTCTGTTAATGATGGACTTTTTGATGTGTTTAGGATGGTAACTGTCCCATCTAAGGTATGTGGGCTGAACAATTGGTTTTTAGTATAAAAATGTCTGTGTTGAGTTGTTTAAAATTTTTATAGTGGTGTCCAAAAAGTTGATTTTGGTATATGAATAACTTAATGTCAGGTTTATGGTGAGGTGGAATGCATTGAATCTCTCCTTAAATTTTATTAGTTCTTGTTCGGTGTTGGTCCAGATAATTATGATGTCATCAATGTAGCGGAAGTAGGCCAATGGTTTTCTGGAGCAGGAGGCCAGAAAGTTACTCTCCAGTTTTGCCATGAAAAGATTGGCATATTGTGGGGCCATTTTACTGCCCATGGCGGTTCCGGTGAGTTGCAGGAATATCTCTGTGCCAAAGGAGAAATAATTGTGTGTGAGGATGAATCTTTGTGAGCTGTAACACAGATTCAGAGGCAACCGCATTGGCCTCAAGGTGTGCCTGGCAGGCGGTCACTTCATCTTCATGTGGGATGTTGAAATATAAGGATTCCACATCCATGGTGGCCAGGATGGCGCCATCGGGGAGGGGACCTATAGATGATAGTTTGTTCAGTAGGTCCGTGGTGTCTTGCAAGTAGCTGGTTGTGTTTCTCCCCAGTGGTTTGAGGACACCTTCTACCCATCCTGAGATTCCTTCAGAGAGGGTTCCCACACCTGAGAAAATTGCCTTCCTGGGTTGCCAGCTTTGTGTAGTTTTGGAAGCACTCAAAATGTTCCAACCCTGGGGTTCTCCGGTATCAAGTCCAAACATTTTGTGGAGCCCAGACAGGCTTCTGATGACCCTTCTCAATTCCCTCACATATTTTTGTGTCATTATTAGACACAACCGTATTGTTGTATAGTAGCATTGCATTTCCAGTTTCAAGTCTTCTAGAAGTGTGTTCCTTAAACTTTGTATCTTCATAAGGGCCTTTTTGTTGCTGCTGTAGAAGACGTGGATAAGGTGGTTCCGCAGTCTCTCAGAAGTCCTGTGGCGTAGATGTTGTGCATAAAGGGTATTATAGGTGTGCAGAATGTGATTCCTCAGGCAAGGTCCTTTGGGAATTAAATGTTCCTTCTTGCATTTGGTTAAAAAGAAAATGTCGCTGTCCAGTTGTGGCAATTTCTTCAGAAAATGTTTCAGTTCCATTTGTGTACAATACATTCTGGTATCCTCCATTAGGTATAATGAAAAAAGTTTGGTACGGTGTTAGCAAGTAGAGAAAAATGTGATGGTTCTCAGCAAGAGAAACCAAGTAATCTTGTAGATAAGATACATTTTATTGGCTAACAAAAATACATGATATTAATGAAAGCTTTTGGACTTTCATCAAGGCATAATGAAATGGATTAGAAGAGGCATGCATATTTATACACACATACTTATGACAAGGTACAGACATGGATGTGATTAATTTGCACTTAAAAGAATACTACAACAGAAAAACAATCACTGCAGCACTCGATAAATCAATCAGAGCCATTTATTGAATGGCTGTGATTGGTTCATTGAGCACTGGCCCTGATTGGCTAAGCAATGGCATTTAAGAATGGATAAGAGCAATTGCTTGCTGGAGGCAGGGTTTACAAACTCTGTTACCAGCAAACAATGTTCTGTCAGCACTAAGAACTGCAAGCAAGCCTGCCAAAATGCTTGAGAGCAGCAGGAGGGACCCGGATGGTGCCTGCTAGGTAAGTATAAGACATCCCCCAAAAAGAAGACCCTGTGCCTCTTTTGTGGCAAAAATTAATATGACAGGGTCTTATTCTCAGGAGAAACATGGTGGTATATTGTAAAGGAAGGCCAGAAAGCTCAAGAGGAGTAGTGGGTTTAGGACTGGAGCAACAGAGCACAGACAGTGGGTGTAGCAATGGGTGCTCCAATGACAGATGTGCTCATTATGCCAGTTGATGACCAGTGAGTGTAAACAGAACCAAGGAAATCCCAACAACAACACTGAGTTTATGTATCTGGGTAGAACAAGCAGGGAAATCTCTCTGTGCTGAGTCCCTATTTGTAGATCCAGAGGGAAACTGACAAACCTGATAACTTTAGACAGGAGCTCACCATCTACAGAAGTGACAGATGTGGGCTTCTTCAGAAATAACATTGGTATTCTGTGCTTAACCACCTGATCCTGACAGATGAAATTCCCGGGAGCCTGAATCTAGGTATGCCTCCATAGAGAAGTGTTACCACAGGTCAGAGATGCAGGAATTTTGGAGTGTCACCTAAGGTAGCACCTTCTACTGGTCCTAAGTGATAAACATTCTCTGGTTTCACAATAAAAAAAAAGCGAATAAAAGAAAACGTTTTAATTATTAAAACAAGAAGGCATTGAAAAAGCGCTAAAAACATACAGAGAAAAAAAACAAAGTATGTAAGGATAAATCAAAACTGCCAAGGAGGAGGCAGAAAGACTGATTGCCCAAGAGAGCAAAAATAACCCAACCTGTTTTTTCAATTATATAAACAGTAAAAGGATTTGCACTGAAAGTACTTGCCCTTTTACAAATAATGCAGGATCTATTAAATATTTTTTTCTCAAGTGTATTCACGAAGGAAAAGGAAATGCCATGCGAGATGCAGGAGGATAGAACGAGGGTAAAACTAAATATCACTGTTGCGTCCTCCGGACGTGCAACCTCAATAACACAAACAAAAGGCACAACTGTGCAAAGGAAACATAAAACTAAGAGGAATTCTCTCCCTATAGTCCCCTAGCCCGGGAGGGGGCCCTGCCTACTCGGCGGACCGATCGCTCTGACAAGTGCGAGCCCGCACGCGTGCCTGAGCCGCTGACGAGTCCCTATCAGGGAGCCCTAGCACAAAAGAAAGGCGAAACAGAAAACCAAACAAAACAGAAAAGAACTTAGCTAGCATGGAGAGCTTCAGCCAAGATGTGGTGCTCCATCGCTGTCCAAAGGCAACTGAAGTATTGACCAGCACAGGAGATAGTGCTGGCACCGATAGTGCTGACTGACATTACTCCTGCAGCTACCACACCCCTCAGCTCCCGGAGAAGCAAGGGTACACCCAAAACCTGGTCTGGCCTGCAAGCAAGGTGCAGGCCTCTGAACGGCTGCAACAATCACCTGTCTAATGCAGAAAGAATTGCAGAGCCAGTTAAAAAAGATTAAAATCGACAAATCACCAGGCTCAGATGGAATACACACAAGGGTTCTATGGGAATTAAGTGACATGGTAGATAGACTGCTATTACTTATATTTAGGGACTCTATTGAGACCAGGGCTATACTACTGGATTGGCATAATGCCAGTGTGGTTCCAACATACAAAAAGGGGTCAATAAGACAGCCTGGTAACTGCTGGCTGGTAAGTCTCACTTCAATCATTGAAAAAATATTTGTAGACCTGGTAGAGTCTATTGATCTTGTATATCTGGATTTTTGTAAAGCATTTGACACCGTGCCGCATAATAGGCTGATATATAAAATGAAGCAGCTCGGTCTATGCGAAAGTGTGTAGCTGGGTTAAGAACTGGCTGAAAGATAGAAAGCAGACGGTGGTAATAAATGGTTCATACTCTGATTGGGCCACTGTTGCTAGTGGGGTGCCACAAGGTTCAGTATTAGGACCCATTCTGTTCAATATATTTATCAATAACCTGATAGAGGGGCTGCACTGTAAAATATCAATATTTGCAGATGATACAAAATTATACAAGATCATTAAACCAACATAGGACAATATACAGCTGCAAATGGACCAAGATAAGCTGGGGGCTTGGGTAAAAAAATGGCAAATGAAGTTTAATATTGATAAATGTTGATTATGCACATGGGCAGGAGAAACGGATGTCACCAATACACACTAAATGGGGTAGTGCTAAGGTAAAATGAGATGGAAAAAGACCTGGGGGTACTAGTTGACTGTAGACTTAACTGGAGCAATCAATGCCAGTCAGCTGCTGCAAAGGCAAATAAAGTCTTGGGGTGCATTAGAAGAGGTATAAGGGCGAGGGACAAGAACATTATTCTTCACTATATAAGGCACTTGTCAGGCCTCACATGGAATACTGTGTACAGTTCTGGTCACCGGTGCTCAGGAAAGACATTGCAGTGCTTGAGGGGGTACAAAAACAGGTAAGTAAATTAATAAACAGAATGGAAGGACTAGAATACCCAGACAGGCTATCAAAATTGGGACTATTCACCCTGGAAAAAAGGCAGTCAAAGGACGACCAAATAACTATGTATAAATACATAAGGGGACAATACAAGGATCCCTCCGGTGATCTGTTTATACCCAAGACTATGATGGTAACAAGAGGGCATCCTTTACGTCTAGAGGAAAGAAGGTTTCATCACCAACACAGAAGTGGGTTCTTTACTGTAAGATCAGTGAGACTGTTGAACTCTCTGCCTGAGGAAGTGGTGATGGCAAAATTAATGGAGGAGTTTAAAAGGTGACTAGACATCTTTTTGAAGCGCTATGACATTGCAGGATAAAGACATTAAATAGCCAGAGGGGTGGTGGCTTCAGGTCTTGGAGTTAGGTAGGAACTTTCAAATATTGATCCAGGGATTATTCTGCCATTATAAGTTGGGAAGGAATTTTTTTCTCCTAAATGGGGTAAATTGGCTTCTGCCTCAGTTGGGGTTTTTTTTTGCCTTCCTCTGGATCACAGGTGGGGGAGGTGGGGGTGGAAACAAGCTGAACTGGATAGACATTTGTCTTTTTTCAGCCTTGCATACTATGGTACTATGTTACAATCTGCATGCAAAATAATATTGTGTACTCACCTATTTTCGTAGCTCCCTTATAAAACTCTCTCTTGAAGGACAAGGTGAAATTTATTATATTATTGTCACTATTTCCCAGGTGCCCCCCAATCAGCAGCTGTGTTATTCTGTCAGGTCTACTGGTTAATATTAAGTTCTAATTGCCATCCCCCTAGTCAAATCCTGTACAAGTTGAGTAAGGTAATTATCTTTAGTAATTGGCAGAAAGTTGTTACCTTTATGAGATCCGCAAGTCTCGGCTTCCCAGTTTATATTTTGAATATTGTGGACAGTTTTGGGCACTCAAGAAGGACATATCTGAGCTTGAGCGGGTACAAAGGTGGGCAACTAAAGTCATAAATTGAATGGACGGACTACAATACCCAGAAAGGTTATCAAAATTGGGATTATTTAGTTTACATAAAAGACAGCTGAGAGGCGACCTAATAACTATGTATAAATATATCAGAGGTCAGTACAGAGCTCTCTCTCATCATCTATTATACCCAGGACTGTAACAAGGGGGGCTCTAATAACTATGTATAGATATATCAAGGGTCAGTACAGAGATCTCCCCCATCATCTATTTATACGCAGAACTGTAACAAGGTCTGTAACAAGGTCTAACTGTAACTCTAATAACTATGTATAAATATATCAGAGGTCAGTACAGAGATCTCTTTCATCATCTATTATACCCAGGACTGTAACAAGGGGGGCTCTTATAACTATGTATAAATATATCAGGGGTCAATACAGAGATCTCTCTCATCATCTATTATACCCAGGACTGTAACAAGGGGGCTCTCTAATAACTATGTATAGTTTTGGGCACTCAAGAAGGACATATCAGAGCTTGAGCAGGTACAAAGGCGGGGAACTAAAGTAATAAACAGAATGGGTGGACTACAATACCCAGAGAGGTGATCAAAGACAGGAATTAGGTCCTACCTGTTAATTCCTTTTCTTGAAGTCATCCTGACAGCATACACATGGAGGTTTTCCACCGGACACCTGTTGGGACAGGAAGCGGAGAATACAAAAGGTAACTCCCACCACCGGCTCACCAGTGTGTACCAAATAACTACAGTGACCCGGCTTTGCTTAACCAATCAATTTTTAATACAGAAATCATAGTACAATACGTTACTTCACGTAAAAATAACTCAATGGGAGGGAAAAGCCCCTATGCTGTCAGGATGACTTCAAGAAAAGGAATTAACAGGTAGGACCTAATTCCTGTCTTCCCCTCGTCATCCTGACAGCATACACATGGAGTAGTGCCAACAATCAAGGGCTTTAGGGAGGGACCACTGCCTGTAGCACCTTCCGCCCAAAGGCCATATCACGGCTGGCCCCCAGGTCCAGGCGATAGTGTTTCGTGAAGGTATGAGTGCTTGACCATGTGGTGGCTCTGCAGATCTGGTCGATTGTCGCCTGGGCTCTCTCCGCCCAGGAACAGGCGACCGCCCTAGTGGAATGGGCTCTAACGTCGCCCGGGAGTGGGATCCCTTGGGATCTGTACGCCTCTTCTATGGCCCTCCTGATCCAACGCGCTAAGGAGTCCTTAGTAGCGGCCCCTCCTCTGCGTGGACCCTGGAATTGAATAAAGAGGTTGTTAGACTTCCTGAAGGAATGTGTGACCTCCAAATACTTCAGGACTGCTCGTCTAACATCTAAATTATGGGGTTCCTGACAGAAGGAGGGAAGTACTATTCGTTGTTCTCTGTGAACGTCTGTGAGAACTTTCGGTTGGAAAAAGGGGTCAGGCCTGAACTCTATTTTATCTGGGAAGGTGGTCATGTACAGGGGCCTAATAGAGAGGGATTGGATCTCCCCGATCCGTCTGGCGGATGTGATGGCAACTAGAAAGGCCACTTTATAGGAGAGGATCTTTACTGATAGATCTTCCAGGGGCTCAAAGGGGTGTGCGCAGAGGGCCTGCAAAACAAGGTTCAGGTCCCAGGGGGGCATGGTTTCTCTTATAAAGGGGTGGAGTCTGACTGCCCCTTTCAGATATTCCTTAATTAGCCTATGGTTGCCTAAGGGGAAGTCGAAGAAGGCCCCAAGGGCGGCCACCTGGACCTTAAGGGTACCAGGTCTTAGCCCCATGTCCAAACCATCCTGTAGGAACTCCAATATTTTGTTAATGTCCAGCTGTTGGAGGTCATGTATACTATGCCCTAACCACCTAGAGAAGGTATCCCACACCCTGGAGTATATTTTTCTGGTGGATTTTTTAAGGCTCTCACATAAAGTAGTGGTCACCCTCCCTGATAGGCCCTGGCTCAGGTATTTTACCCGCTCAACTTCCAGACCGCCAGTCTGAACTGTCGGACCTTTGGGCATATCAGGGGACCCTGCTGAAGGAGGTCGTCTCTCTGCGGCAGATGTAGAGGCTCCTGTGTCGAGAGAGCGGCCAGGAGCGGGAACCAGGGTCTCTTGGGCCAGAATGGGGCCACCAGGATAACAGAGCCTGGGGACTCGTGAATTTTCCTTAGGACCCGAGGAATCAGGGGGATAGGCGGGAAGGCGTATGCAAGGTCCCAATCCCAGGCCTGGGATAGTGCATCTATTCCCAGGGAGCCCCCGTCTGCTCCCCTGGAGAAAAACCGGGAACACTTGGTGTTCTCCCGAGAGGCGAACAAGTCCACCTTGGGTGTCCCCCATCTCTCTAAAATTAGCTGGAACGCATGTGGATGTAGAGTCCACTGCCCGGGGTCCGGGGGTTCCGCGTGGATCCCTGGTGGCGAATGAGGGACACAGTTGTTATGTTATCCGAAAAGATCTTAATGTGTCTACCCCTGATCTCTGTCTCGAGGCCCCGAATGGCCTTCCAGACAGCGCAAAGTTCTTTGTAGTTGGAGGATTGAGTAGCTTCCTCCCGGTTCCAGCCCCCTTGGACGTAATGACGGCCTAAGTGGGCCCCCCAGCCAGTTGCACTTGCGTCAGTAAAGATGGATACTGGGGATGCGGGGTACCAAGCCGTGGCTCTGGCAAGGTTGGAGATAGACATCCACCATTCCAAGGAGGATTTTATATTGTAGGTAAGGACGACTTTCCGATCCAGGGAGGCGGGGGATTTATCCCAGCTGTTTAGGATAAAGTCTTGGAGGGTTCTACAATGTAACTGGGCCCAAGGGACTACCCCGATGCAAGATGTCATGAGGCCGAGGACCCTCATGCCTCTCCTAAGGGAGACTTCGGTGGTTAGAGAAAGTGCCCGACACTCATCCTGGATCGTTTTTTGCCTTTCTAGGGGAAGGGATGAGCACTGGTGGTGTGAGTCCAGAATCACCCCCAGAAATTTTTTCTTCTGCTCGGGCAGAAGACTGGATTTAGCGGAGTTGATGATCCAGCCTAACGACTCGAACAGACGGAGTGTGAGGTTGACCTGGAATTGGAGTTCTGAAGCGATCCTGCTATGATCAGGAAATCGTCGAGGTATGGGACAATCAACACCTTGTCAGTCCTTAGTGCCGCCACCATCTCTAACACCAGTTTGGAGAACACCAGGGGGTGCGGAGGAAATCCCGAACGGCAGGCACGTAAACTGAAAGTGAGAGACAGAGCCATCTATCACCAGGGCAAACCGCAGAAACCACTGGGAATCTATGTGTATAGGGAGATGGTAATAGGCATCCTTTAAGTCCACGGTGGCCATGACACTATCCGGCGCAATTAAGGGGATTGCTGACCACACCGATTCCATTTTAAATCTTTGATACGCGATAGATTTATTCAGGAATTTCAGATTGATTATAGTTCTATAGGATCCGTTAGGTTTTTTGATTAGGAACAAGGGGGAGTAGCACCCCTTGAATAGTTCTTCTGCGGGAACCCGAGTGATGGCCCCTAGGGACAACAGCTCTTGCACCCCCAACTGGAGGGCCTGAGCAGACGCAGGTGACTGGCAGGGGGTGACCACGAACCTCTGGGGAGGAGGGGAGGAAAATTCAATTTTGTAGCCATCCGAGACTAGGCGTAAGGCCCAGGGATTGGAGGTCACCTCACTCCATCTAAGGGCGAACCCCTTCAGTCTACCCCCTACTTGTAAGATCCGGGAAGGCGGATTCTCACCCTTTCCGCCTTTGGGATAGGACCAGCGTCCGTTTTTTCCTTTTCCCTTGTATGTTCTAGAGGGAACAAAAGGAGGAGGGTAGGAGGAGGAAGGCCGCTTAAAGGATTTCTCCGACGGTAGTCCCTGGCTCTTATCCGATGCCTTCTCTAGGAGTGTATGCAAGGAAGGCCCGAAGATTCTGTGTCCTTGGAAGGGCAGGGAACAGTCTATTCTTGGAGGCGTTATCCCCTGTCCAGGCCTTAACCCAGACAGCCCTCCTGGCTGTGTTCGAGGGGGCTGCTGAGCGGGCCCCGAACCTCACTGACTCCATAGAGGCGTCTGCCAGAAAGCCGGTTGCCTGCTGGAGGAGGGGAAGACAGTTGGAGATGTCCTCCCTAGAGCCGCTCTGAGAAATCAGCGTCTGGAGTTGGTCCAACCAGACCGACATAGATCTCGCCACAGATGTGGCCGTGATGTTGCTTTTGACGGTCAGGGCCGCGGTCTCCCAGGCCTTTTTCATCGCAGAATCCACTCTGGTATCTAGTGGATCCCACAGTTGGGAAATGTCCTCAAAGGGGAGGGCTGCTTTTTTTGAGACCCTGGCGACCGCCAGATCCACCCTTAGGGACGGTTTCTAGGAACTCGATATCTTCTGGTGTGAAGACCATCTGATCCTTGAATTCCTTGGACAGGAAGAATTTCTGATCTGCCTGTTTCCACTCTGTCAGGATCAGCTGTTTTAAAATGTCATTAACTGGAAATGACGGTTTTGGCTGTGGTAGGAGCCCCCGGAACAGGCTATCCTGAAAGGATGGCTGCTGCGGCACCTCTTCCTCCACCTGCATGGTGCGCCGGACTGCAGTTAACAGCTGACCCAAGTCCGCCGATGAAAAGAAATACTTCCTTGCATCCTCCATGGGTGGCATGGATTCTGAAGGAGAATCTTCTAGGAGTCCCTCCTCAGAGTCCGACTCTTCCATTCGTGCCCGCCTTACCCTTTTCGTGGGGGGCGGCAGAGAAAGAGATGAGAGCGAGGCTTCAATCTCCTCGCCGATTATGGATCGGATGTCCGACATGCCCGAGGAGCCCTCTTCGCGGATCACCTTCTCCATACAGTCCGCGCATAGTGGCTTGGTGTAGCCCTCTTCTAGCCGCCGCAAGCAAACTGGACATTTTCACACTCGCTTTTTGGCCTCTCTAACCTTTTGTGCATCTCTGTCCTAAGAGACGGAGACAGCAAAAAGGACTTCCAGCACCAGATACCTGATTTCTCAATCCTCCCTCCCCGATACCCCCAAAGCAGTCTACTCACCAGCAGGCTGCTTTCAGTGTCCTCTCTGGCTGACATCCTCAGTAAGGTGCAGACAGGAGAGATGCAGGGGAATCCAGTCCTTTTAAATTTTCAAATTTGGCGCCAACACGCCCCCTTTAAGTGAGGCCCCGCCCCCCGTGACGCGGCCGCGCTGACGTCACGCCGCAAACACTGGGACACCGCCGACTAGAACACACGTGGGGACGCACGCCGACCGGACCCACCGCCTAGGAGACACACATGGCGCCGCGCTCGCGCCGACCGGACCGCACCGAGCGCTTCTATGCACGCTGGCATACCTCTCTAGACGTGGATCCCTGGAGACGCTGGCGTCCGAGCCTGCAGGTACTGGGGCTGCTTCCTACCGGTACGACAACCCCACTGGGCAGCGTACTGGGGGAGGATTTTCCCACTGGGGGAACAGTGCTGGGTAGATCCTGCGGGTGAGGGTCCCCTCGTAGGGTCTCACCCACGCAAGCCCTGCCAGCCCGAACAGAGGGTCGTCCCCCCACGGGCGGACAGGCTGCATGGGAGTCTTCTTTTCTTCGTTTTCCTCCAGCATACACCTGGAGGCCCGCTTGGACTGTCCTGTAGGGACAGGAAGACACTGGTGAGTCGGTGGTGGGAGTTACCTTTTGTATTCTCCGCTTCCTGTCCCAACAGGTGTCCGGCGGACAA
Organism: Eleutherodactylus coqui; assembly: GCF_035609145.1. NCBI lineage: Eukaryota > Metazoa > Chordata > Amphibia > Anura > Eleutherodactylidae > Eleutherodactylus > Eleutherodactylus coqui. The sequence continues at coordinate 195,569,793 of NC_089843.1, read as the reverse complement.
CCTCCATGTGTATGCTGTCAGGATGACGAGGGGAAATTGGGATTATTTAGTTTAGATAAAAGATGGCTGAGGGGCTAATAACTATGTATAGATATTTCAGGGGACAATACAGAGATCTCTTTCATCATCTATTATACCCAGGACTGTAATAAGGGGGCACTCAAATAACTATGTATAGATATATCATGGGTCAGTACAGAGATCTCTCCCATGATCTGTTTATAACAAGGAATGTGACTGTAACAAGGGGGCGCACTTTGCATCTACAGGAAAGTAGGTTTCTACACCAACATAGAAGGGGACGTAGTAATGGTAAATGCGATAAAAGAGTGTAAGAGGGGCCTGGATGCCTTTCTTGAGCATCACAATAGTACATGTTATATCACTGATTTCTTCAGAAGGGTTAGTGATTCGGGGATTATTTTGATTGCCAGACTGGAGTCAGGAAGTAATTTTTTTTCTTTTAAATGAGGAAAATTGGCTTCTACCTCATTGGGGTTTTTTTTGCCTTTCTCTGAATCAACATTGGGTGGAAATAGGCTGAAGTGGATGGACATATGTCTTTTTTCGGCCTTACATACTATGTTGCTATGTTAGTAGATATCTACGAGTGCTAGTAAAAATGAACCCTACTGATTTAACCTTACTCTCTGCTTCTGCATTATAGCTATTAACTCCATCTTTGTGCTACATATACCGGCGTCACAATTATCATTTATTGTAAAAAAGCATAATCACCCATTTCAGCCACTGCAGGTGCTATTGGTAGAGGAAAGTGTTGGTGGTAATCACCGTGATCCAAGGTACCTACTGCCACTTTCACCATCCGTAGCCCCCACCAGCACACTGCACATTGGTTCTCATCATCTGCTAAGGTAGAATCTGTCATAGCAGTGTCTTTGGCATCCAGTAGTCTATTGGATTACACTCTGTCCATGTTTTATTATTAGGCAATCAATATGTCCAGAAAAGTAATCCAAATAAAGCAAAATAGGCTTGCAATCCTGATTTCAATACTGAATATTACAGTATTACTTAGTATATAGTATTACTAATACACTACTAAATCTGTAGTGACTGTAGTTCAAGTTAGAATTAGGCATGATCTTAGAGGGGTTTTCCAGGCAGTGCCCCTGCTCTCAGTGGCAGGCTACATCAGGGCCAGAGTGGAAGCCCTTGCTCAGACCCCTGTGTGTAGTGGTCAATACTCGTAATTGCATTAATTGCAATGAGAGCTGCGCCTCAATTTCAAGCACTGGCCACTACACAGGGGTCGAAGCAGCAGCTTCCACTGCGATACGGGCGTAGCCTGTCACTCACAGCCATCCCTGCCTGGAAAACTCCTGCAAGCCCATGTGAAACAGAGACAAAACAAATAGGCTGGCTCAATGCTCCAGTATTGACTCATAGCTACATATGATGAAGCATTCACATTTTGAAGAGGATGATTCTAATTTTAGCAATGTATGGGCACGTTAGCTAACGTAATACTCCAACTAGCAATGAATTAAATGTAACAAGTTATATGGCACTACATAAGAATCAGCCAGTACTGTAAAGGTTAATGGCTTTCACATTACAGAATGTAAATCCCAAGGTGGTAGTAACTACTGGGCAGCTACTATTGCAGTTTATTTATATGCTAATACAGTACATCAGGCTCAACTCTTGGGCAGGCGTACTGCTAATAGTATGATACCTTACCAGATAGGCTTGGTTTACATGCTGTTGGTGGATTGTTGCCAGATGATCGCCTGGTAAAATAACACAACAGAATAAAACTGCTCATTTATTAAATCTAACAGATAAATCAATGTTGTTCGTTCATAAGGATCGGAAATAAAACTGCAAGCAGTACTGAGATGTACCGACTGCACGCTATGTAGCTTCCTTACTATACTTCAGCATATACAACCTGCTGCATTACTGCTGTACTGATTAATAGGCAAATGTTTAATCTCAGAAACTTCCTCTACAAGTACCCATATATTTACAGTTACCCCGTTGGTGTTTTTCCTGTTTTGTTGCATTACAACCTGAAAAAATAAAATGGATTTTAATTTTATGTAATGGAACCAACAAAATAGTCCAAATGGTGACAGTGGAGTGAGAAAAAGAAAACTGTGTTTAAAAAAAAAAAGTAAGAACTGAAAAGGTGTGAGCACATATATAGTCACCCCTTTCCTATGAAGGTCTAATCCAACAAATTAACTTCAGAAGTCATACAATTAGTTAAATATGATCCCCCTGTGTGCAATCAAAGTGTCACATGATCTGTTGCTGCACATGGGAAAATGGAACAAAACCTCTGCAGTGCCAACTATTGGAAGGCAGCATTCGTGCATATCAATATCAGACTCTTTAAACAAGTCTTGTAACAATGACTTGAAATTATAAGCAAAAAGACAGCTGTTTCGGGGTGATTTTCCCTCATCAGTGTGCTCTTTAAACTTTAATAGTTGGGGCTGCAGAGTTATTGTTCCAATTTTACCATTTGCATATTTCCCAGGGGAGCATGGATGGCCTTATATGTCTCATATTACACCTTCTAGGTGTTCTCCTTAAGGAGAAACAATACCCTTCCTAACCCACAGGATGTCAGTATAAACGTATCTGTTCTGAAAGACCCCTGAGTCTGAGACACCACTAAGCAAGCAACATGAATACCAATTAACCCCCCAAACAGGTCAGAGAGATAGTTGTGGGGAAGTATACATCAAGCTTCACTTGTATAAAAATATCCCAACCTCTAAACACGTCATTTCATGCCAAATTATCACTAAAGAATTAACCTTTCAATCCGACATCTCAGATATGCAAGAAATTTGGTAATATTGTAAAGGGTAGGGTGACTGGGTGATGTTACGAATGTGAATATTACAGGAGGTTTTGATCAGTTTTCTACATCCCAACAGACCATCCCATCATATGTGACCCTCATCAGGCAGGCATACTGTACATTTTGGGAAAACAGGCCATTAAAGGCTCATGCCCATGGGCGTGTGCGTAAAATGCTGCACTGCGGGAGAAGAGGAAGAAAAAGAAGGATAGATGAAGGGAGACGGAAAAGAAAAGAGGAAAGGAAGAGAAAGATAAGGAAGCAAAAAACGAAGAAAGATGAAAAATAAGATAAAGATAAAGGAAATAGCAAGAAAAGTGTCTGACTGCAGCCCCTTATTCCTTAAGTCTTCAGCATCCCATTTTTTGGACAACCCTTGTAAGGGTAAGCTGAATACCTGGAACTGCAACACCAGAATCTCTTCCCAGCCACTGTAGCTGTGACTAATTCAAGCCTTATATTTAGAGATGAGCGAACATACTCGGTAAGGGCGATTTCGCAATCGAGCACCGCGATTTTCGAGTACTTCACTACTCGGGTGAAAAGTACTCGGGTGCGCCGGGGGGTGAGCGGGGGGTTGCAGCGGGGAGTGGGGGGGAGAGAGAGAGAGGGCTCCCCCCTGTTCCCCGCTGCTACCCCCCACTCCCCTCTGCAACCCCCCGCCCCACAGCGCACCCGAGTACTTTTCACCCGAGTAGTGAAGTACTCGAAAATCGCGGTGCTCGATTGCGAAATCGCCCTTACCGAGTACGTTCACTCATCTCTACTTATATTCCTCTCCAAGTACCTTCATTAATTCTTTTTGGATATAAGCTAGTAATAGCTCTAACCCAGTCTTTGGCCACTACTACTACTAAGTAGATACTGCTATCAAGCCTGCATATACAGCCATATCTATAGCCTATATACACAATAAAAATATACCAAAGCATAATACTCCTTTTAAGATGCATTTTAGGAAACAACAGCCACGACTACAGAAGTCTTAATTAAGATCTCTGCATTATCTTTATTGAGGCAACCAACCTTAAAGCTCCGCCTTTCTTAAAGGACCACCGTACCTAGGGTCAGCGACCGAATGAGTCATATTCACCATGTTCTAAAATTGTTAATATAGCACTGGTTTTTACAGCGGCTCAAGTGGAGATATATAATTTTATATTTGACCAAACTGGTCTTTCTTTCCCGTCTTTTTGTTTTTCCCTCTACAATAAAATATGGTGAGAGGCAACAAACATACAGCTTTCTTTGCGTCTGCAACTTCTATACTTCAAAGTGCAAATTATTCTTCCTCTACTGATCCAGGAGTCGCACCCCTGAATCTCCCCAAGGCCTAGATGTAGGTATAATATGCACTATGATAGCCAAGCAATCAATAAGACATTGCACTAGTATTGATTGCTTGGCTACCATAACGCAAATTATACCTACATCTGGGCCTTGGGGAGATTTTTATTCTATTGGTCAATTTTTATATACTCAGCATGCTCTGGCTTATGAATACTGGGAATGCCTCTGCAATGTGGAGACTTTTATTCTACCGGCCCGTTTTGATCCACTGAGCATGCTTCAGCCAATTAGTATAGAGTATACCTAGGCATTGTGGAGATTTTTTATTCTATCAGCCTGTTTTGATCCACTAAGCGTGCTCCAGCTCACGAACACAGGGATTGCCTTAGCACTGTGTCTCCCATTGGCTTAATGTTATGTGTTCTTCTATTGGCTGCCCCACACTGTTTATCCTATTGGTCTTTGCACTGATGTCTGTGCATTATGCCCAGAGCTACTATTGGTTAATCCCTCTGCCGTTCACACAGCTGATTGGTGGTGAGGATGATACCGCTGGCGTACCACTAGGGGTCGCAGGGGTTGCAATTGCAACCCAGCCCCTAAGCGAACAGGGGCTATATGTTGTTTTGCTGTTATGGCCTGTGGTTCAGCTGTGAGTGGCACCCAGGGAGCAGGGGCCTGTTATTTGGGGAGCCGGCAGCCAGTTACGGGCTACAGACTCCCCAGGCATGCAGTCCTCCCTTCCACTGAGACACAGCAGTTGTGATTGCAATTTGTCAGTGCACTACTGGCTGCGTGATTGGTCCAGCTGATGGTGCACTCACAATACATAGTAGAGCAGAGTCGGCAGACCATGCAATATAACCAGGTATGTAATCATGTATGTATAGCTGGTATAACTTATACCAGCAGTACATATATAATTATATACAGGACATATCCAGGCTACACCAGCATGCTCCATATCACTATATACAGGGGAATGTATATCTCCTTGTATATAGTGATATGGAGCATACTGGTATAACTTGGATATGTCCTGTATACAATTATATGTGTACAACTAATCCAACCTATACATCCTGTATGTAGTAATATTTCCCATGCTGGTATAACCTTGTATATCATATAATTATATACAGGACATACCCAGGTTATAGCAGCATGCTCCATATCACTGTATACAGGGAATTGGGGATTCCACTGTCCTGCTCAATTCGAGGAGCAGGAAAGGGGAATCCCCATCACTGAAGGCTCTGGCTTTGTATGGAACTGAACAGCGTCGGATAGACCCAAATAACTATAATGGGGTCCGTCCACTTTCTGCTCAGCTGTGCGGCTTTTGGACGAAAGTAAAAGTGCTGCATGCAGCACTTTTTCTTCTGCTATTTTGAGCCGAATCTGTGAGAGACACTCCAATTGGAGGTTAAAACGCAGATGTGAGACCAGGTTTACACCAACATGGTCAATATCACAGTATACAGGAGATTTATATACTTCTCCCTGTATATAGTGATATCGACCATGCTGGTATAACCTGGGTATCTTCTGAGTATAATTGCACACTTTGCACACAATTAAAAAAATGCATCAAAAGCTTGCAAAAAAAAAAACCACATCTGTTTTTTAAATCCACATGCGTTTTTTATAGTGTATGCATTTTTTTTTAAAAGTTTGTGATTTTTGAATACCGTATGCATTTTTTATTGTGCTTTTTAAAATTGTGGTTCAAAAAAGCAACAAAATAAATGAACACAGCCCAATGCCGGGCTCACTCAGGCGCAAGCTCAAAACACTGCATGGGTCATGCAACGTTTTACTACTGGTTACCTGGCCTATTGTTGTGTATCACCGCAAAATTGTACTGCGCAGGACAGCGTATCTCATGCATGCTGTCCTGCGCAGTCCACATAGTTTTTATTGTTTGTTTCCTGCGCCGTCACTACGCAATAGCGCATATACACGCCACTCATAAGCAATGTAAATACATGCAGGCGGCATTAGGCAACAAAAAACACCTGCGATTTTTGTGCCTAAGAAAATTTTATTTCTTCCCGTTAGCTTATTATAAAACATACTGGAAAATAAATTTCATTTTGAAAAAAGTTTGTTTTTGTGGTCAGGACATTGATAAATTAAAAATAGATGATTTTGAATGTTTCAAGGATATACACAGTGAGAACAGAAATTACTTCACAGAACACGGATGCAATATTGCTGTGATTTTCTCGCAGCGATACCACTGTTGCCCATGTTAAATATATATTTAACTGGGTTACTGCAACTCTCCCATATTTGGGTGTTTACCCAAATTATTTGACACAAATTTCAAACCTCTGCCTGTATCTACTAAAGCAGAAATGACTAAACTAAAAATCTATGGAATTTCTTGGCTGGGTAGAGTTTTAGCAGTAAAAATGATTGTCCTTCCTAAAATACTGTATTACTTATGAAATGTTCCCATCCCGCTCCCAACCCAGTATGTCAAAAATATTCAAATTCTCTTACAATCATTCGTACAGGAAAAGAAAAAACCAAGAATTAAATCTGATGTTCTTTTCCTGCACTGGAAAAATGGTTGACTAGGTTCTCCATCAATTACTCATTGTTATAGAGCAGATATTCTAGATCAGTAATGACAAAACTTTTAGAGACTGAGTACCCAAACTGCAACACAAAACCCACTTATTTATCGCAAAGTGCCAACAAGTCAGGGGGCGGAGCTTATCATGACATATGATTTTACCCCCGTCCTTCTAAAAAGGACAGGGCCGCTTCAAAATAGACAGGGTGCAGATTTTGACTGCTTTTTGGATGTTGAAATGCTGCAGAACGTGCTCAGCGGAAATTTCTGTGGAAAATTCTGCAGCATTCCCGCATCCAAAAAGCAGTCAAAATCTGCAAGCTGTCTATTTTGAAACAGCTCTGCCCATTTCTGCCACATGTAAACATACCCCAGTGGTAATAATCCAGGGTGGAATGATCCCAGGCCAAGCAGTAGGGAATTGCTCCACTTCCCCCATTCTTCACACACAGAGCAATCCGTGCCTGTGTGGCTCTCTGACTTCTCTCCTTGCAAACCCTCAATCGACTAACTCTCTCTCCTTGCAAGACTCTCTCTTACTAATCCAAATATAGAACATAGTCACATAACACAACAAGATACATTTCTCAGACATAACCCGGACATTAACTCATTCAGTGCTGCAGAGGCGCAATATACATCAAATGCACACAACACAGAAGACACTGACAATACTATTGCACAAGACAAACACATTCAACATTATGGAGGACCCTATTAACTCCGGACCACTACATTAAGGGTCTCTTGTTTTGTATTAATCATTGTATGTATCATTCTAGGTTGTCATGCAACAAAACAGGAAAAGCATCAAGAAGGGTTAAGGCACTGCATATACTGTACAGTTGTTTCTTGCTCATCTCAATTTTTTGGTTAAATAATCTTTGCGAGTGGTTATGTGATTATGTGAAATAAGAAACGTAAAACAGTGGAATGTAGAAAAAGACAAAATCATCTCTCACTTGTTAGATACTCTGTCCTGAAGGTGAGTTAACATTGCAAAGTTGCTCCGCACAGTCCTCAGGCTGGCCAGAACCTCAAAAAGATCCAAGAATTATTCTATTACAAAAACAACTGCTAAGAGAAAATCAAGCCATATCAATGCCTTCACTTTGAGGCTAAGTTCACACCAAGTGATATTGTGCCACAATATTAACTGCATGGTTTTTACAGGTGAAATACAACTTTTAAACACGTATCACCTATAAAAATCATTCATTCAAAAATCACATTGCAAAACCACAGCAATGTGTGGGGATTTTCTGTGTGGTGATGGGCCGCATGGCACTCTACTGCTACTTGTGACACTATCCTGAGGGAAGACCATCAACTTGGATGACAGGAGTGTGCAGATAATATAATGTATAGTAATAACAACCAAAGAAACATATAAACAAGAAAACATGGGAATTAGAGATGAGCGAACGTGCTCGTTTAGGACAATTACTCGATCAAGCATCGCTTTTTTCGAGTAAATGCCGACTCGGGCGAAAAGATTTTGGGGGCGCCGGGGAGCGGCGGGATAGAGGGGGGAAGCAGTGGGGAACAGGGGGGAGCTCGAGCTCTCTCTCCCCCCCCCACTCCCCACCGCAACCCCCTGCTCACCCCCGGCGCCCACCAAGTTTTTTCGCTCGATTAGGCAGTTACTCGATGCTCGATCGAATAATTGCTCTAAACAAGCACGTTCACTCATCTCTAATGGGAATAGGTTTTTTTTTTCAGTAGCTCCTTACTAAGTTGTTCGTACTTATATCTGCTCTACTTCTGAGAACTATTGAGTTAGGCTCTATGCACCTGAGAATCAGGGCCTTGGCGCAGATTTGGCACAAGCATTCTGGACAAGACTGCAGCATGCTTGTATTATTTTGTCTGGGAAACTGCCAGGAGAAAGCATAACAAAAACCCAATGGGCACCAGTATAGTCAAGACAGGTCCATCGGGCTCTGTTTGTTTCCATCTAAGTACAACAATCTCAGTATCTGATAGAAAAACGGGATGTTCATTTCCAAAATGGACAAGAAAATGGAATGGCACAATGCTCATGTAGCTGGCCTTTTTTCATGCGTTTTTTTTTCCAATAGAGAAGTCAATAGATTATATATTACCTGTGCGAAGGGGGTCACAATCATGTCTTCTCCATGCCTAAAGGAGAGATCCAGAAATAGCTGTTGCAGACCACTTATCATCATAAAGGCACATAAGCTTTACATTAACGTTGACTTTTTGATTGAATGTTTTAGAAAGTTCCATTTATTATTTAAACAAAAAGAAAAAAGATCACTATATAAAAAACACACATTAAAAATGTTATAAAGGTGTATGCAAAGAATCCAACCTTAGAATTAAACAGTAATGGATATACACCCCATAAATAGGTTGATATCGTTCCCCACCATGAAAAAGGTCTAATCAAAGTGCATAATCAGAAACTGGTTAAATTTCATACAATTATAGCCAACTGATCATGGAGAAATACGCCACATCCTATGCATATCGGTGGGACTCTGTCAGCTTCCTTAGGTAAAAGTATCCAGCCAGTGTATGCTTGGATTGTTCAGCACCTTGCATTTATATAAATAAGTAGTGCCCACTAAACTGTATTTTTCAGGCAATTTTGTTGATGTTCTATCAAGGAATAAATAGTTTTAAACCAATAGAAATTAACTGGCATCAGATAAGAAAGGACTCATTGTGGGATCATTTTTACCATTATGAATATTTTCACCGTACATGTTTTGGTATTTTACTATGAGAAGTATTCTGCATATTCGGAAGATACTAGTTAACCTGAAGAAAGCTAGTCTTCCATTCATACTCACAAGTCGCTGGCAATAGATGAGTTCCTTGACATGGCTTTAGGAGAAAGGTCATAGTCACTATCGGAACGGTAAAGAAAAGACTCTCTTCTTTGGCTGTGAGGAAAGTTGCCCTGCAGGACCAGACCTGATCCTGGACTGGCTTGGGGGTCCAAGGGACTTCTGCCTGCTGACAAGCCATTTTCAACATCAAAGCTGTAAGAAGTAAAAATGAAAAATGAAAAAAAAAATACATACAGAATGGGAGCAATTGGGGTAAGCAGCAGCACATGTGAAAAAGACTTGGGTATACTAATAGATCATAGACTGAACATGAGGCAACAATGTAATGCAGCAGCTGAAAAGGCAAACACAATTCTGGGATGTATTAAGAGAAGCATAGTGTCTAAATCACGTGAGGTCATTATCTCCCTCTACTCTTCCTTAGTCAGACCTCATCTGGAATACTGTGTCCACTTCTGGGCACCCCACTTTAAAAAAAGACATAGACAAACTGGAGCAAATTCAGAGAAGAGTTACCAAGATGGTGAGCGGTCTGCAAATCATGTCCTATGAGAAACGGTTAAAGGATCTGGAAATGTTTAGCTTGCAAAAAAGAAGACGAAGAAGAGACTTAATAGCTGTCTACAAATATCTGAAGGGCTGTCACAGTGCAGAGGGATCAGCCCTGTTCGCATTTGTACAAGAAAAGACTAGAAGCAATGGGATGAAACTGAAAGGGAGGAGACACAAATTAGATATTAGAAAAAACGTTCTGACGGTGAGGACATTCCTTTACCTACCAAAATTATTTTTGCTGCGTTTATTTTTCCGTGACATATAGGGCGATTTTTAAAATATCTTTTTCACTGACTTTTTTTTCCCCGTTTTTTAGTTTTATTGAAGGTAAAAATGCTTAAAAAATGATTTTTTTAACATATATATAGTTATTTTTTAAATTTAGTATATTTATGTTAAAATAAAGTATGGGAACGGGTTCCTCTATTTGTTTTGGACATTTTGATATATAATAGGTATGGGTTTGGTTTACAGGGCACATACTGCAACGGTTTTGGTTGGCGACGGCTTTGTGTTATTTTCTTTCTTATGTATATATTGTTGTTTTATTCTGTAATATTGTTCTAATTATGTGTGGAATTGTGGTTTTTTACTATCTATGCCCCCATGACGTCATGTAAGACCTCTGGGGGACATTCACTTTTTAAAACTTTTTTACTTGACACTTTTCCATTGTAGCTGGGGCATCCGTACAAGCCCCAGTTACAGGGGAAAACAACCCCTGTAGTGACATTAGTCACTGGCAGAGCTGGCCAGGGTCTAGTATGACCTTCCAGCTCTGCTGTAGCAGGGAACCCTGGCGGTCACATGACCCCCCGACTCCCAGAGAGGAAGATACACTTCCACTTTCAGTACACAGTGCTCAATGAGCGCTGTGTACTCTGCAAATGAAAAGGCAGAAAGGGTTAAAACCTCTCCTGTCTTCTCCTCGATGGTGTTTTAAGCCCAGGACCAGGCGCCGTATATTTACCGCACCTAGTCCTTAATGGGTTAAAAGGAATACTGCAACAGAGACATAAACACTTTTATCTAGGCAATAATAAGGGAGTGAAAGTTTTACGGTTCCTTAATTACTGTTGGGGCGGAGGGGTTCACCAGGCCAGCAGTCTTCTCTGTGCTATACATGTCTCATACCTCCCATTCAACCATAAATACTCGTGAATAATTTAGCCCTCTATTGAATGTGTCAAAAGTTGTAAATTTATATTCCCAAATTCTTCTATGGCTTTGTGACTTTAAACCACCCTTTAATATCATAACTTTCAACGCTTTGTTTCTCATTTAAAGTGCAACTGAGGAATACAGCACATCCAAGAAAAAGCAAGCCCAATAGCATTGATTAGGACCCAACGGGGCCCAAGCCCAATAGGATTGGAAAAGACCCAACATGATACAAACCCAATAGGATTGCATAGGACCCAAGCCCAACAAGATTGGATAGGACCAACAGGACCCAAGCCCAATATGACTTGATAGGACCAAACACGATCCAAGCCCAAAAGGATTGGATAGGACCTAAGAGAACCCAAGCCTAAAAGAATTGGATAGTGCCCAACAGGATCCAAGCCCAATAGGGTTGTATAGAACTCAACAGGACCCAAGCCTAATAGGATTGGATAGGACCCAACAGGACCCAAACCCCAGGATTGGATAGGGCCAATAAAATTGGTTTTAGTACAAGCTGTTAACCCATTGCGATGTCTTAAGTTTTTATTGACACTGTTAGTGGCTCACTGGACTGAGCTTATTTGTAACTGATTATTGAAATAATCATATGTATAAATATTAACAAAACGTTTACTGCTACACTAAATGCAGACTGAATTTTCCATCAGTCCACTAGTATCATCTATTGGTCCTATGATCGATTTATGACTGGCACATTGTATGTCTTATTGTCCTGCTGTTCTGACTTGAATATAAAACAGGAAACATGGTAAGAGCTGCTCCCCTTTAAGATTTTTCTTCTCCTTGCAGTCATGGATAATACAAATCTTATCTCTCCTTGGAGTAATCATATCCTTCCTGGCTCCTGCACAGACCAGTGTAGACAAAGGATGACCCCTTCTTATACAAATAACTGCTGTATTGTGACTATGCCCCATAGAAAAACACCACTCTACTATGAAAGTTAACTGGCAATTACATGCAGGATGATGTAGGAATTCTAATATTTTAGGTGTAATATCTAGTGTCCTGTTAATGCTGGGGAGAATACAAGGTGTCAGGTAATAGCCCAACATCATCATTTCACGTGGCAATGTACATTTGCTAGAATTCAATTTAATTCAATAATTAGTTTTCATGAATATTTCATTTTGGTGGATATTTTTACTTTCTAGAACCCTCTGCTGTTGTATTAGCAGCACTAAAAGTAGTACTGCATGCTAACCATTTAAATCAATTGCCTAACATGTAATGTGGAGGATATATATATATATATATATAAAAGGTGAAATGTCCTTTTCACTATCTGAGCCAGTAGAACAGAATTTGCTAGTCACATTCTGACTGCTGCCAGTTTATCAGACTATGCAGCTTGATAGAAATACGAGCACATAACCTCAGGGCGCATTATTTACCCGCACATAACCCTCAGGCATCATTTGACAACACGCTGCTCACCCCGCCCCTGCCCCCTCCATCGAACACCCAAGATGTCGCCGCATTCCACCTGAAACCATGTGATGTCGGATGTTCATGACGACAGAAGCTCACGCAGGACCGGATGTAAGAAGACCTTAACTGGTTCACCGAATCCCATGCTTTGATTCCCAATCACGTATGGCTTCCTGCTGCCCATAAAGGGCAGTTGACTCATAATGCTATAAAAGATGCTATACGCCTACTAATACATCAGAGTCCACGGACACTTTCTACACTGACAGTCAGTCTCTGTGTGATTTCTTGCATTGTGCACACAAATGCTGAACATAAAAACTGTAAGGGTGCAAACATTCCTATTGGTTACGCCAGGGACACAAATGAATCCACGACAGTAATACATGGATGCTCTTTTTAACCCCTTTTCACTGTTGTCAGTTTTGGCCCTCCCGACCAGGCCTAATTTTTCAAATCAGACACTTATCACTTTAAGTGGTAATTAGGAAGATTGAACAATGCCTCTACAGTGCCCCCTATTAGAAGGCAACATTCCATCAAGTCAAGGTCAGACCTTTTAACAGGCCTTGTAACAATGGCAGGGAATATAAGCTAAAACCAAAGTCCTCTCCAGAACGAAAAGACAACTATGTACATACAGCTGTTTCGGGGTTTTTGCCAATCATCAGTGTGCAATACGTTTCTGGCTTGGCTACTGAGAGGCCTGTAGACGTGGGTCAGGAAGAGTATCATTTCTTCCTATGATGAACACCTAGAAGGTGAGTGAGGAGACTTACAAGGCTAACCATGCTCTTCTGGGAAATATACAAATGGTACAATGAAACACTACCTCTGCAGCACCACCTACTGGAAGGCAGCATTCTTGCAAGTCAATGTTAACCAGCCTCTAAGGCCTCATGTCCACGGGGAAAATGCGATTTAAAATCCGCAGCGTTTTTCCCGCAGCGTGATCTGCGCCCCAAAGGGATGCATTGGACACCCGCAAGTAGTTAAATACCTGCGGATGTCATTTTCCCCTGAGGCGCGAATTGCATCTGCGGGAAAAGACCCGCGACACGCTCCATTTTTAGTGCGGGTCTCCCGCAGGCTTCTATTGAAGCCTATGGAAGCCGTCCAGATCCGCGGAACACCTGTACCTGAATTTCTGCTCTCCCGTGCGGAGAGAAGGAGTTAAGAGAAATATGGAGCGCCCGGCGCATGCGCGCGGCACACTGCCGGCGTGCCGAGCACATCCGCCGGGCTGAAGAAAGAAGATCCGGCTGTGACGGAGGGAAGATCCGCAGCGCCAGGACAGGTAAGTTTATTCTTCTTTTTAGCCTCATGTCCGCGGGAAAGGAGGGACCCGCTGCGGGATTCTACATGCAAGTTTTTCTGAGATTGTACTTTTTTTTTTATAATTGTTGTTATTAGTTAAATCGGGATACATCTTATCATTGCAGTACAATATTTTTTGCTGATTTGGCATCATGGGTACATAAGTCATCCCGATTCACATTTTACTTAACTTTTTATATAACTGGGGGAACTGGGGGAAGGGAGACTGGGGGAAAGCGATTGAGGGGAGAGAGAGAGAAAAAAAAAAGGGGGGGGGGGGGTCAGCGAGGCGGGAGGGGGTCGAGGAAGGGGGAACTTATACATTAAACCAAACTTTTGACCCACTTTGATGTTAGCATGTTTGGTCTATTGACCTTTATGTTGGAGATTTTTAGAAAGTATGGAGGCCCCACACGGCCATGGTACGACCAATAATTTATCCTACACAGGCTGGTCCCCCATTGCCACTTGCTCCTGGAACCAATAGGTGTGGTGGAAGCAATTTTTTAGTTTTTCTTTTACTCTCTGTGGCATTAGTTGGATGAAGCTTCCCCATGTTTCGAAAAAAGCTTGTACCATTTTTTCCTTAAATAGTGATGTTTCCGCCCAGTCCATTTGAAACAGGAATGCAAATTTCTCTAGGAACAGTCTGAATGGGGGGCCTGTTGGTTGCACCCATGTCTGTAAGATTGCTTTTAATCCCGCTGCTGCTATGAAATGTAGTAACTTTCTTACTCCTCTGGCACAGTGATATGTCTTGGGGTCTAAGTATCCAAATATTGCCCAGGCTGGGTCTTGTGGGCAGAAGTTCGTCAAGTGTGATATGGTGTATTCGCGTATTTGGGTCCAAATTTTTTTTTTTTAGGGGCATGTCCACAAACTGTGGTATAGGTTAGTGTTTGGTTCCTGGCATTTGAAGCAATTTGGGGTAGCATAGATTCCCATGTAAAATCCCTTGATTGGGGTGAGGTATGATCTCTGGGCCACCTGCAATCTCATTTCTAGAAATCTGGCCGATGGCAGGTATTTGTGGGCTGATGACAAAGATTCCCTAATTAGTGCAGGTGTGGGGTCTGGGTTGTCCAGAGACCATTTCCCGGCCCCTGGATCTGTGTCTTCTTCCTCCCTCATGTTCATTATTGCTCTGTATAGTTTAGATATCATACCCTGTATTCCTGTCTTTCTAGAAATCCAAGTGTTCCCTGTCTGTGTCCAGTCAGGCTCTTGGAGCTGTGGTATGAGTCCCGTGATATAGTGTCTGGCCTGCAGGTATGAGAATAGTGGGATCGGGAGCTCAGGGTGTTTTTGTTTTATTTCTTCATAGGTTAGAACTCGTCTTTCACTTTTGTGCAGTAGTTTATCTATTGAATCCAATCCATGTGTTTTCCACTCAAGGAAAATGTTATGAGGATTTCCGTCCTGGAAGTTAGGGTTGTTTATGAGTGACAAGTGTGGGGATACGTGTGGTGATGTTTGACTGTCTCTGCGTAGTTTGTGCCATGCTGCTAGTATCAAAGGGTTGCGTTTTATTTTTCCTGACAGTTCTGAGTATGGTTGGTGGAGTATGTTTTGTAATGGTATCGGGTTAGCCATTGTCTGTTCGAGTGGTGCGTTTGTGAAATGTGACTTGGAATAGATCCAGTCATGGATGATTCGCGCTTGTGCTGCTAGGTTATAGTCCCTTATGTTTGGTAGGTTAGCGCCACCATTATCTTTGTGTTTGTGTAGGATTTTGAGAGCAATGCGTGGTCGTCCTCCCCAAACGAAGTTTCTATATAGGAAGTTGATCTTCTTTATATCTTTTAGTTTTAAGAGTATGGGTAGTGAGTGTAGGATGTATAGCAAACGTGGGAATTATATCATCTTTAGGAGGTTAATTCTCCCCAAAAAAGAGATCGTGAAGTTCTTCCATACACTTAGGGTCGTTTCTAATTTTTTGACGTATGGTTCGATGTTTGTGTTGTAGAGTGCTGAAGGGTTTTTTGTGATTTGAATTCCTAAGTATTGTATGGAGTGTTTTTCCCATCTAAATGGGTATTGGGTTGCCCAAGGGGGTTTAGCTGGTCCTCTAAGTAATAGTGCCTCTGTTTTGTCCAGGTTCAGGGTGTAACCCGAGAGTCTGCCTATTTTCTCTATTTCTTGTAATAGGGGTGTTAGTGTTTCCCTAGGACTGTTGACTATGAGTAAGAGGTCATCAGCAAATGCTTCTACCTTTATCCTTACTTCTCCATAGCATGCCCCTGTAAAATGTGTTGTATGTGTTAAAAATCTAAGTAGCGGATCTATTGATATGTTAAAGAGTAGTGGTGATAGAGGGCAGCCCTGTCGAGCTCCTCTAAACAAGTCGATGTGGGGGGTGCTGAGGCCATTCACTGTAAGGATTGTGGTGGCATTTGTTTGTGTTGTGTTAATATGGTTTGTGAAAGTCTGTCCAAACCCTCGTCTGTTCAGTGATATGTTTAAAAATGACCAAGCCATTTTGGATGCCAATTCTTTTGTGCTAGAATTGAATAATCGAGTTGGGACCCATTAGCTTTTCCTATTTATGACATAATCAATGCTCGTGCCAAATTTCAAGTTTCTATGTGAGAAAATTACATTCCGTACGTAAAATTTGGTCGCTAGTTCTTTTGCGCATAGAATTGAATAATCGAGTTGGGACCCATTAGCTTTTCCTATTTATGACATAATCAATGCTCCTGCCAAATTTCGAGTTTCTATGACACCGGGAAGTGAGAGAATTAGATTCCGTACGTAAAATTTGGACGCTAATTCTTTTGCCCACAGAATTGAATAATCGAGTTGGGACCCATTAGTTTTTCCTATTTATGACATAATCAATGCTCCTGCCAAATTTCACGTTTCTATGGCACCGGGAAGTGAGAGAATTAGATTCCGTACGTAAAATTTGGACGCTAATTCTTTTGCGCATAGAAATGAATAATCGAGTTACGACCCATTAGCTTTTTCTATTTTTGACATAATCAATGCTCCTGCCAAATTTAGAGTTTCTATGACACCGGGAAGTGAGAGAATTAGACTCCGTACGTAAAATTTGGACGCTAATTCTTTTGCGCATAGAATTGAATAATAGAGTTGGGACCCATTAACTTTTCCTATTTATGACATATTCAATGCCCGTGCCAAATTTTAAGTTTCTATGTGAGAAAATTACATTCCGTACGTAAAGTTTGGACGCTAATTCTTTTGGGCATAGAATTAAATAATTGAGTTGGGACCCATTAACCTTTCCTATTTATGACATAATCAATGCTCGTGCCAAATTTCACGTTTCTATGACACCGGAAAGTGAGAAAATTACATTCCGTACATAAAATTTGGACGCTAATTCTTTTGCGCATAGAATTGAATAATGGAGTTGGGACCCATTAGCTTTTCCTATTTATGACATAATCAATGCTTCTGCCAAATTTCGAGTTTCTATGACACCGGGAAGTGAGAGAATTAAGATTCCATACGTAAAATTTGGACGCTAATTCTTTTACGCATAGAATTGAATAATCGAGTTGGGACCCATTAGCTTTTCCTATTTATGACATAATCAATGCTCCTGCCAATTTCCTAATTTCTATGACACCGGGAAGTGAGCGAATTAGATTCCGTACGTAAAATTTGGACGCTAATTCTTTTGCGCATAGAATTGAATAATCGAGTTGGGACCCATTAACTTTTCCTATTAATGACATAATCAATGCCCGTGCCAAATTTTAAGTTTCTATGATATTGGGAAGTGAGCGATTTAGATTCCGTATGCAAAATTTCGACACCAATTCTTTTGCGCTAGAATTGAATAATCGAGTTGGGACCCAATTAGTTTTCCTATTTTGGAGATAATCTATGCTTGTGCCAAATTTCATGTTTCTACGACATCGGGAAGTTGGAGAACTTTTGACGAGTCAGTCAGTGAGTGAGTCAGTCAGTGAGTCAGTCAGTGAGTGAGTCAGTCAGTGAGTGAGTGAGTCAGTCAGTGAGTCAGTGAATCAGTGAGTCAGTCAGTCAGTGAATGAGTCAGTGAGGGCTTTCAGCTTTATATATATAGATGTTACTATGCACTTGGGAGTAGGTCTAGATTCATGTCTTAGGATTGTTGCAGCAGGAATTTATTATGCATTGTTGTTTTCATTAGATTGGTCCGTATGTGGCATTATCATAACTCTAGCTCACCCTTTCTAATGTATTTTGTACAGTTGTGTTAAAAAAAAAAACACAACACAAATCACGGGGTCCTACTTTGTAGGTTGCATAAAACTTGTATTAGCTGCATGGGGAGTACAAATACAAGATACTGTTGCTGTGTAACCACTGACAAGGACTCTGCTGTGGTAGTCTTGGCAGCAATATGCTAAAAACAGCTGAATAGGATGACTCTCTGGCTACTGTGAATGCCTAGGAGCCTTCCTGTTCACATGCATATTAGTGCAGCAATATCAGTGGTGCAACTAGCAGATTGGTGTGGTTAAAGGGGGAGATACATTTCTTACAGATACCTCTCCTATATGGAGTAAGGATGCCTCCACACAGGCGTTTGCATTTTTTGGGCAGGCGAAAAACGCAGCGTAGGGCAAATGTGTGTCTGCTTTGGAAAGTGCATCGTTGTGCCTTTTTTCACCCAAATCGAACAAATGATGGTTTCATATGGAAACATAGGTGCATAAAAAGGCAAAAAGCCAAAAGATTGAACATGCAGTGATTTTTTGCTATCGCAGCATCGCAACAGAGAACACATCGCAGATGTAAATGAAACCATTGACAGTTATGTCCTCTGTATTAACACGCAGTCCTTCTGTACAGCTATCCTAAAAACATATGTAACTTTTCTCAGCAGATAAAATATACTCTGCAGAGTTACAGTGGCACTGGCCTTTGAGGGAGAATACCAGCAGGGCCAGTGAATTTTGCGCCTCAGGGCAACTAAGTGCTCTGTGGAATGAATGCAGATCATTGTGCCCTTACAGTAGCGCCACTTCTGCAGAGCTTCACATGCTGCATTTTCCCCGCTGCTTACTTAAACCGCATAGAAACTCCAATAAGATGCCAGTTAGATGCATGACACCACCCCTCCCCCACGATAAGCTATTACATACAGCTACACAAATGGGTCATAAGGTGGTTAAAGGGGTTTTCTGAGACCCCCACCAGTCTGGTCATGGAAGCTCCTGTAGCGGTTCATTTTTCACATGACGTCTGCAACAATCACTAGCTTTAGTAGTCATGTGCTCTTCATGACTGCTGAGGCCAGCAATTTGTGACTACTGAAGACGCTTTTGGGACTGGACTGCTGGATTGGAGGGGTGTTTAAAAAAAAGAGTACATTTTTTTCTTTATTTTACAGTGTGTATTGTAATTCTAGCCAAATTCATTGAGAAAGCCTGAAAATGATGCACATTTTGGTGGAAATCTATGCCTACTCATTTCTGCCTGCTGGCTCTAAGGAAGAATTAATTTTTCATGGTTTCAACACTCCAATTAATGGAGAACTTCTGAGATATCAAACATAAACCAGGAGTTTGAGAGTCCAAACATCATTGCTTGATCATGTCAACTTGATAAGCATTCTTCACACAACCTCAGTCACCATTGTCTTCAAGCCTCCATGTGTCCTCTTCTTTCACTATTGTCTTCCAAGCCTCCATGTGTCCTCTTGTTTCACCATGGTCTTCCAAGCCTCCATGTGTCCTCTTGTTTCACCATGGTCTTCCAAGCCTCCATGTGTCCTCTTGTTTCACCATGGTCTTCCAAGCCTCCATGTGTCCTCTTGTTTCACCATGGTCTTCCAAGCCTCCATGTGTCCTCTTGTTTCACCATGGTCTTCCAAGCCTCCATGTGTCCTCTTGTTTCACCATGGTCTTCCAAGCCTCCATGTGTCCTCTTGTTTCACCATGGTCTTCCAAGCCTCCATGTGTCCTCTTGTTTCACCATGGTCTTCCAAGCCTCCATGTGTCCTCTTGTTTCACCATGGTCTTGCAAGCCTCCATGTGTCCTCTTGTTTCACCATGGTCTTCCAAGCCTCCATGTGTCCTCTTGTTTCACCATGGTCTTTCAAGCCTCCATGTGTCCTCTTGTTTCACCGTGGTCTTCCAAGCCTCCATGTGTCCTCTTGTTTCACCGTGGTCTTCCAAGCCTCCATGTGTCCTCTTGTTTCACCATGGTCTTTCAAGCCTCCATGTGTCCTCTTGTTTCACCATGGTCTTTCAAGCCTCCATGTGTCCTCTTGTTTCACCATGGTCTTTCAAGCCTCCATGTGTCCTCTTGTTTCACCGTGGTCTTCCAAGCCTCCATGTGTCCTCTTGTTTCACCATGGTATTTCAAGCCTCCATGTGTCCTCTTGTTTCACCATGGTATTTCAAGCCTCCATGTGTCCTCTTGTTTCACCATGGTCTTCCAAGCCTCCATGTGTCCTATTGTTTCACCATGGTCTTCCAAGCCTCCATGTGTCCTCTTGTTTCACCGTGGTCTTCCAAGCCTCCATGTGTCCTCTTGTTTCACCATGGTCTTTCAAGCCTCCATGTGTCCTCTTGTTTCACCATGGTCTTTCAAGCCTCCATGTGTCCTCTTGTTTCACCATGGTCTTCCAAGCCTCCATGTGTCCTCTTGTTTCACCATGGTATTTCAAGCCTCCATGTGTCCTCTTGTTTCACCATGGTATTTCAAGCCTCCATGTGTCCTCTTGTTTCACCATGGTCTTCCAAGCCTCCATGTGTCCTATTGTTTCACCATGGTCTTCCAAGCCTCCATGTGTCCTCTTGTTTCACCGTGGTCTTCCAAGCCTCCATGTGTCCTCTTGTTTCACCATGGTCTTTCAAGCCTCCATGTGTCCTCTTGTTTCACCATGGTATTTCAAGCCTCCATGTGTCCTCTTGTTTCACCATGGTCTTCCAAGCCTCCATGTGTCCTCTTGTTTCACCGTGGTCTTCCAAGCCTCCATGTGTCCTCTTGTTTCACCATGGTCTTCCAAGCCTCCATGTGTCCTCTTGTTTCACCATGGTATTTCAAGCCTCCAAGTGTCCTCTTGTTTCACTGTGGTCTTCCAAGCTTCCATGTGTCCTCTACTCACTGGGAATCGAGGTATAAAAAGATGGGACCAAATCATTACACATCGCTACTCTCACGTAATTCCTGGGTCCTTTGTGCATGTAGCCTGCGAGGACTCATTGAAGCGAAGTAATCAAATTTTTTTTCTTTGCTTAGTTGACTTTGTTAGTATTTGTGTTTTATTATTCTTATAATAATGTTCTATTTGATTTATAAGGCAATCCAGATTCTGCATTCTGGCCAGCGACCCCTCGTACCTTCACTTTCTGAATTGCGGATGACTGCGGGCGCTTGCTGTCTGTCATGCTCAGTACAGATTTTTAAAAAAAAATTATATTTCCCGCACTGTCACTAGGCGATGATGCAGGTACCTTGGGCCTTTTCTCAATGTCAATTGCGGATGGGCTGCGAGTCAGGCGGCCGCCATTAACTTCAATGGAAGCCGTCCGTGTGGAGTCCGCACAAAAATAGAACATGCTGCAATTTAAAATCAATTGCTATCCGCTCAGGGGAGCGGACTTGCGAATGTTCTATTTTTTCCATGGGTGCGGAATACCGCAGATCTTCCTCGTGGGTGACGATTGCAGATTCCGCAGTTGAAATCCGGCCGTTTGCAGGCCACCTAACTCGTATCTTTATGCTACATTTAGTAAATTCACATTATTTTACTTAATTATTGTGTTGACATTTTGAAATCATTACAGTCTCAGAATCTACTGTAATACATAGGCCAGTTTAATACAAGTGCATAACACGTCCATAATATGGATCCATAATACAGACATTACAACCACGCCATCAGTATTTAATCTGTATTTTCCTCCATATTTGCTGGCATTGGTGTTATTTTCTACTGGATAAAAACTGATCCACAATAGGAAATCATATCAATACGCAGGCAAAAACTGACAAAATTTAGTCAAGCTGCATTTTTAAAAACGGAAAACACACAAAAGTATGCAGGATTTACTAGTAAAAGGTTTGGCGTATTGAGCACTATAAGTCAATGCCCCCCATCATTATAGTGATAATATAAGGCAACTCCGGCATCCAGTGTCAACACAAGAAAAAAGGGGGGTGAAGCCAAACAATTTATTAAGAAAACACATAAGACATCACAGACAACACACAGAGACTAAATAAAACTGAGGATCCATTGAATGGGGATTTAAAGTACGTACATAAGAAATCTCAGTGTGACAGAGGAGTTTGTGTATCTCAAGGACTCTGACTAGTAAACCACATACTAGACAAGTACCCACCAATGGAGCCAGGAGACACCCCGACACACGATTCATTTGCTTGCCTTTGTCAAGGGGTGACAAACACACGCTCACACCTCCTTTTAAACCCCTCCCATTGATCATGTAACAGGATACTGGCACTGTAGACAATGCAGCGCATGCGTGGAAATTTGCAAACGACAGTGCGAGTGTCACCAAGGACTTAGCGGTTGGAACAGGTGCAGACCATAAAAAAAACACACATGCTTCGAGCGAATACTGAGGCCATCAACAATCGCACAAATGGTTGCCATCTAGCGCATGTGGTATGGCATTTTGGCTCCCACCATCAGGGTTATATCTAAATATTTATTTATACAATCCATAATCATTGCTGAAAAAAGAAGATTTATCTACTTTAACACCTGCCCTGTCTAGTGAGTCAGCCTCTCCTGAGTCCAGATTCATTGAGTAATCCCAAACTCTGCCCCACCTGACTGAGCAATGGGACCAGCACTGCAGTGCACTGCCTTAGCCTCAGATACTAATAGAGACTACCTAACTGGGCACAGTTTGGATCCCCCACTGAACTTCCTAGTCACAAAGAGCATCTATGGAGAAGCATATGAGGCCTTTCAACTTGAACCATGTGTTTTGTTGTGCATGTCAGCAGTTCCTGTGGAGACACTGCAGCTTTTGGTGCACCTTAACCTTTTCCAATCTACTGTTTGACGCCTGCAGACATTATGATTTAAGGCTATACAGCTCCAATGTTAGAAGACGTCCATCGGGGGTTCTCTTACTGTATATTGCCAGTCTCTCTGCTGTCCGAGCCTATCCAATGTGTCACCTCATGCAGTACTGGCTTTAGCAAGCAGATAGTGCCATTGTATAAAGGCAGAAAAAGAGTAAGCCCCCTAGGAAAACCAGGATACAAATTGGATTGGAAAGGGTTAAGTCACCCCCCAACTGATGCCGCATACAGCGTCTTTCAAATTAGTACACAGGACAGTCAGCTGAGGATAAATTAAAGGACTAGTGCATGCGCTTCTCACCCAATTGTGAGGCCAAATAAGCACTATTTTCTTTCCAATAAGACCTCCAATTCAAATTTATCTGCATGTGGAGGTGGCCCACATGAAGGCTCAGATAAGAGACAGAGGTAGTTATGAATAACAGTATTTAGCAGCTGAAAAGTTGGTACATTCACTTTTAAGCTCTGGTCACATATGAATCTCCATTTGGGGCCTCTGGCATAGTTCCGTTCAGAAATCCAAAGACAGCAGCAATTGCTAGACCCGGACTAACACTGAAGGAACACTTAACACACCACTATATACACTAAAAACACAGAACAATACTGGAAATAGTGCAGTGATGGGAAGGTACATGGACAAGGCTGAACAACAGGCAACAGGATACAAAACAGGAGGCATACAAAGACTGGAGACCAGCAAATAAATCAACACTGATAAAGTACAGGATAAGCACAGATAAGGAGACAGACACTAGACCTATGCTTGGTGTCAGAGGCATAGACACAACAACAGAGGTAAAGAGGGAGGGTTACCAGCTCAGCTATGTAGTGAGGTAATTACCAATGCCCTACAGCTGAGCTAGGAGTGCTAAAGCAGGTAGACATTGAAGTGCTGAAGAATAATATGCAGCAGTTCAAGTTACAGGGAAAGCAGGGTGACGCCCACGCCTACCAGAAACAGCATGAGACAGACAAGTCTGAGCTGCCAACCTAATACCTAGCATGGAACATTATTGATATATTGAACTTACTAGTGCTTGGAAATAAATTTGAAATCGCTAACATTTTTTCTGCAACTCCTTCTGACCTTCTGTGTAAACATTAAAAATAATTTTCATAAAATTGCTCTCAAATCAGTATATAAAATATGATATAAGACTATTTCAGTAAGCATTGTGAGCAGCCACATGGTTCCCAGCTGCTCAGTTCACCCACGTGAGTGACAAATGAATTAGAAACAATCTCTCTTCTGTGGATATCAAGGCTTACAGACGTCAGACAGAGAGTTGGGTGGACATGGGCGTCAGATTTTACACTGTCACCGAGGCCATCAGTACTGTTCTACCATTGATATCGACCTAGTTCTGTGGAAATCAATCTGACCTCAGAAGTACCCTTGTTAACACCAACACGATACAGAGTCAGCTGGATAACAATGAATTGCTTTGTCTGTGTCTTTGATAGGCTAGAAAAGGGTCTCTCAGTAATATTCATATTTTTCCATGCACTATATTAATGGAAATATCCAAAATCTTACCTCTAACTAGTAGGGACATTTTTACAGCTTTTCTGCAGCTACATCACTGTGCAGTGAAAGGGTTGGGGGTGAGAAGTTGTGCCCCAGTGGTTGAAGGAGCTCTAAGGACCTTTTACATGGGGTGATAATTGCCCCAAAAATCACTCAAAAAAACAGTGATTCCCAACCATGGTTTCATTTGCCACTGATTGTATTTTTTATGTGGGCATAAAATTATTGCTTGTCGACAGAACATCCAAGCACCTAAGTAAGGGATCTAACTAGAGATGAGCGAACATGTCCGTTACGGACACATCCGCACCCGGACACCGGCTTTGCCGAACACTGCAGTGTTCGCGCGTAAAGGTCCGGGTGTCGCCGGGGGGCGGGGAGATGCGCGGCGGCGCGGGCGGCAGTAGCGGGGAACAGGGGGGAGCCCTCTCTCTCTCCCTCTCCCCCCCACTCCCCGCCGCACCCCCCCGCGCTGCCACGGCGGCCCCCGAACTTTTTCGCCCGAACACTGAAGTGTTCGCAAAGTTCGGTGTTCGGGCGAAAAAGGGGCGGGGCCGAACGTGTTCGCTCATCTCTAGATCTAACGTAAAGTGGATGGAAGGAGAGGAAAATACATAATCGCACATCACACGAACCATTATAGCCAATACATTTTTGGGGGCCACGTTTTCTAAATTTACATTTATTTAAATTTACATAAAAATGCTGTGAAGTAAGAATACTTTCAAAAATAGAAAAGTTTGTTTTTGTTAATTAACAAAATGTAAAGTGAATGAACAAAAGAGAAATCTAAATCAAATCCATATTTGTTTGTTTGCCTCAGGAGCAGCATTGATTCTGAAACAAATACCTGTAGGAGGCTTAAAACTGGTTGAGGATCAGCCAAACTTTGCTACAAAGGGGAGGTTGTAGAACACGGTGTCATATCACAGTTCATACACCATGGTAAGATTTCAAAGCAGACTGGGGTTTCAAGGTGTTCAAGCTCTTTTGAATCAGGAGGTGTATTGTCTCTGCTTGAGGAGAGCAGCTAAAAGGTGAGTGAGTGAGGAGACTCATAAAGCCATGCCTGTTCTTCTGGGAAATAAGCGAATATGGTAGATGGAACAATACCTCTGCAGTGCCACCTATTGGATGGCAGCATTCCTGCAAATCAATGTCCAACCCTTTATACAGGTCTTAACAATGATTGGGAATTGAAAACCAAGCCAGAATCCATACACAGACAGCTGTTTTGAGGTGTTTGCCGCTCATCAGTGTGCAGAAGGATTCTGGCTTGGCTAGTGAGAGGCAGGTGGCGCTGCAAAGGTAGTGTTCCATTTTAATTATTTGCATATATCTCCCAGAAAAGCATGCATGGCCTTATAATTCTCCTTACTCACCTTCCTGATGCTCTCTTTAAGGAGAGACAATTCCCCCTCCCCTATAAATAGAGATGAAATTGATAGATATGAAAATAAGAAAATGAATCCAATAGGTGGCACTGCAGAGGTATTGCTCCATTTTCCTAATTTGCATAATACCCAGAGGTGCATGAATGGCATTATAAGTCTTGTCATTCCCCTTCTAGGTGCTCTCCTTAAGGAGAGATAATACCACTCCCGACTCACAGCATAGGCCTCTCACTAGCCAAGCGAGAATCCTGATGAGGGGCAAACACCCTGAAACAGCTGTCTGTGTATGGATTCTGGTTTGGTCTTCAATTCCTAATCATTGTTATGACCTGTATAAAGGGTTGTACATTAATTTGCAGGAATGCTGCCATCCCATAGCTCTTTTGAAGAAACACAAAGAAATGGGCAACATTATGTATAGTAGGCACAGTGGTTGGCCAAGGAAACTTAGTGCAGCAGATGAAAGACACATCACGCTTACTTCTCTTCAAAATCAGAAGATGTCAAGCAGTGCAATCAGCTCAGAACTGACAGAAACCAGTGGGACTAAATTAAAGACACTCACCTAGTAGCGCGTTGAACTTCATTTTGCCTTCATAGTGGTATAGTTCCCACGTGTTCAAACAGTTCTGTAGGAGCATTGGCCCATGTGTACAGAAGAGCTTCTTGCAGTCACCACTAATTAGATGGAGGTGCTTCTCTGAACAGCTGATGGGAAGGGCTTACAGATCCATGCTGCTTGCACCAAATTCTCGCCCTCCCATCAACGTGGTACAACAGAAATCTAGATTACTTTTACTAAGTGATGTTTTTCCGCTGCTCAATGATGCAAATATTGCAAATATATATTGCAACAGCAATGGTGCTGGAAAGGGTCCTCTGCTGTTTTAGCTCATCCATGCTAAGGAATGATGAGGACACATTAGTTAGAGTACCAGCATTGTATTTTGCTGCAATTTGCTTGACTGCACACTGCCTCTTCCTCATAATGATTCTTGACATCCTACTCTGAACCCTCAGTTGTTTACATTCACAGGTTCCTCTTTTGCTGGATGTTTTTCCTCAAGCCTATCACCGAGGGAATCACTAAAATATAACTTTTATTAGGTAAAGATAAAAATAAAAATGTATAAAAGGCGTGGACTCTTATTCCAGTTACACTCCTACTGGAAAAGTAGATATTCTAACAGTAGTAAGTCCATATAAGTATATACCAGATGATGCGCTAAGTTCTAACTCCACAACCACAATGACCCAATCTATATTGTTGGTGCATGGGTCGAGATATATATTATGGTTGTGTACAGCTCCACGTGTATAAATGGCCACAAGGGCTAACAAAGCACAATGTAGGTTATATTTTTTGTATTTATACGTTGGAGCCGATAAATGGGTAAAGGCCAGAATAATAAATGTAACCCCCGTCTGGCAGAGTATTGAGGCATATATTAATGCCCAGGAAATATAGCATCAATCAGGTATATACTATGTGGTATATCCCCTATTATGGTGGATAATACCCTGATGCGATAACCAGCTATAGTAAACACGGTCACTAATTTTATCTATATAGTGACTCGCTTGACTGACGTCATTTAGCGTGTTTATCTAGTTTATATAAAAGCTGGCAAATAGACTGCAGCGCTGAGTGGTCTGTAACTAGGAGTTAAATGGTGCAAGGACACAGCACCAAACGTTCCTTTTATTTTACCACATTCCCATTAGGGACAGACACAGCGGAGAGTCTTAGACCAGGGTCATTAACTCATAAGACCCTGTCACATGGACTAAACACTGCTGAGTGCAGCTAATAAAATGTTTTTCCTCAATCACAATATTCTCTGTATACTCCTCACAATTCTATGAGAAAACCCCATAAATGTTGGCAGTTGAAATATTGGCCTCGGCAAATTTAGCATCGGTGGCTATGCCTCATTCATAGTCGCTTAGATCACTTGATTCTTACTATAGAGTCACATAGGTTACTGAAATGGATTCAGTATCAAATTCTGCACTGCTCTATCTATCTACAACTCTGTAGGTCTGTTCAAGCTCAGCCCTATTGGGAATACAGGAGCTTTTCCTTCTATAGTTAGAAGCTGTGAGAACTGCCTTTATATCAAGGAGAACTTAAAGGGGTTGTCTCGCGGCAGCAAGTGGGGTCATACACTTCTGTATGGCCATATTAATGCACTTTGTAATATACATCGTGCATTAATTATGAGCCATACAGAAGTTATTCACTTACCTGCTCCGTTGCTAGCGTCCCCGTCGCCATGGATCCGTCTAAATTCGCTGTCTTCTGGCGTTTTTAGCCGCGCTTGCGCAGTCTGGTCTTCTGCCTGGTGAATGGGGCCGCTCGTGCCGGAAAGCTGGGCCCGCGTCGTCATCGTAGCTCCACCCCATCACGTGTGTCGATTACAGCCAATCAGGAGGCTGGAATCGGCAATGGACCGCACACAGCCCAGGGTGCGCCATGGGAGAAAACCCGCGGTGCATCGTGGGTGAAGATCCCGGCGGCCATCTTGGAGAAGGAAGAAAGAAGTCGTCGCAGAGCGGGGATTCGAGTAAGTAATATATATATATATATTTTTTTTAACCCATCCCTTGGGTTTGTCTCGCGCCGAACGGGGAGCCTATTGAAGAAGAAAAAACCTGTTTCGGCGTGAGACAACCCCTTTAAGGTTAGGACTTTGACTTGGCCATCCCAAAACTTTATTCTTCTTCCTTTGTAGAAGGACTTCTGTGCTTTGGGTTGTTGTCTTGCTGCATGACCCACGTTCTTTAGAGATTCTGCTCACGGACAGAAGTCCTGACATTTTCCTTTAGCATTTGCCGGTATTCAGAATTCATTGCTCCATCACTGATGACAAGCCATCCTTCTGCAAAGGAGACCCAAGCCATGATACTACCACCACCGTGTTTCACATGAGGTAGGAGGTTTCAATGCTGTAATAATGTTTTCTTTTTCTTCAAACATAACACTTCTCATTTAAGCCAAAAAACTATTTTGGTCTGATCCGTACACAAAACATTATTTTAATACCCTTCTAGCTTGTCCGGGTGATCTTTAGCAAATTGCAGGTCAAGTATCACACCCAGTGGTCACACATCTGCTGCGGTCCAATGATTATATGGGTCCGGCTAAAATTTGCATTTTCTTTTCCATTCACATGGCCGGGTGTGGTGTATGTACACCGCTGCCTGGAATTTCTTTGATCGGGAGTAATGATCAGCATAGCTTCTATTAGTTAAATAGAGTCAGCTGACATAGTTTAGCAGCACTAGCCGCTGCTAAACTCCCCTCCCTTTGTCGGCAGCTCCCATAGACATCTATGGGAGCTGCCAGCTGATTGCGGCCAAAAGATAGGACAAGACCTATCTTTTTCGTCTGCGTCTAAACATCGATCGGCATATTCAGCTGCCGATGTCCTATCTTCGCCGTCCTGACATTTTTACACGGCTAATAACACTGGTCAACACTGACAACAGCGAAAATCTTTCCGACTTGAAATAGCTATTTCTTAATCATTTCATCATGGAAGAAACGAAAATGACTTGAAAACTTTGAAAATGAAAACTTTTAGTTAGCTCTTGGCTTGAGATGTAGCCTATTTAAAGGGGTTGTCCCACGGCAGCAAGTGGGTCTATACACTTCTGTATGGCCATAATAATGCACTTTGTAATATACATTGTGCATTAATTATGAGCCATACAGAAGTTATAAAAAGTTTTATACTTACCTGCTCCGTTGCTGGCGTCCTCGTCTCCATGGTGCCGACTAATTTTCGCCCTCCGATGGCCAAATTAGCCGCGCTTGCGCAGTCCGGGTCTTCTGCAGTCTTCTATGGAGCCGCTCGTGCAGAATGCAGGCTCCGTGTAGCTCCGCCCCGTCACGTGCCGATTCCAGCCAATCAGGAGGCTGGAATCGGCAATGGACCGCACAGAAGAGCTGCGGTCCACAGAGACAGAGGATCCCGGCGGCCATCTTCAGCGGTAAGTATTGAAGTCACCGGAGCGCGGGGATTAAGGTAAGCGCTCCGGTAAGCTTTCTTTACCTCCCTGCATCGGGGTTGTCTCGCGCTGACCGGGGGGGGGGGGGGGTTGAAAAAAAAAAAAACCCGTTTCGGCGCGGGACAACCCCTTTAAGTTAAATAAATATATGTACCTTTATTCAGATCCACAAGGTTAAATGAGTGAAATCCTTACATAAACAAAAGGCATGTCTAGTAAAATCGTGGAATAACTAAAATGTAAATCAGATACCGTAATGCTTAAATCTCAGAATTGATATGTATATATATATATAACAATAAAAAAATGCAGTTAAGTGTCATCCAACTTGTTTGTTTTTTTTCAGAATTTCAGGTTAGAATCCAGCATGCTACGTACTTGTAAAAACTTTTCAGAAAATCTTTGTTATGTGTGGTGAGGTGATATTTTCTGCCCAGAAAAATGGAAATTACTCCAATCATAAAGACTGCATATCGCCAATATTTTGGTATCCAGTTAGGAGATCCGGACAAGCACTTTATTTAAAGTTAGTGTATCTATAAAACCAGAGTTAGGCCTACTAAACATAATATAAAGTCCCATTCATTTTCCTCGAGCCCAAATTAGGTGTAGTTTAGTTATTTTACGTAAAGAAAAAGTTCAAAGCTTATTTTTAGTATTTTGATTTGAGTTTCTTGACCCCAAATTGGGTAGTTTAACTACTTTGAGAAAGGAAAAAATTTCCAAGTGCATTTTTTTTGTCGAGTGTCATTGGCGATCTGAAAGAATGCATTGGAATCCAAGGCTTCCGAGGGTCACGTTTTTTTATCGCGGCTAAATAAGCCATTAAAATAAACGCTCATATGAAAGAGGCCTATGGGGGACAAATGGTTGTAAATACAGTGTCATCGTTGTCGGCAGCACATCCCCCATTTACATTCATTCAGCTGCACAAAGGATGCGATGGCTGAGCAATGGCATCAATGACAATCATCCGGTGACAGCATTGGGGTTTTGTTTGAAAGGTTACCATTAAATCAGATCCAGAAGCAACTGTAACCTCTGCTTCATGAGGAGTGTAGTATTATGTCCCCTACATGAGTGTATGAGTTAGACTGCTTTCACATCTGCACCAGTAACTCTGTTTAGAGGACCCTTCACAGATCCAGCACAAAATGCCAGAAGAAAAAGTCCTGCATGCTGCACTTTTTCTTCCGGTAAAATGCCGGGCAGATGAGTGGAAACGGAAGGGGGTCCTTTCAGCGTTGTTTGGTTCCGTCATAAGATGGATCCATTTGGCCAGGGGTTTCCACTTTCCTGATGAAGGTGTGAAAGCAGCATCATGTTTGCTATTTGGGATTGTTGGATGTGTGCGGTACACGCCTTAGTATATTACAACAATACAAAATGCTGAGCGCTGGTACGCACTGCGAGAGGTTCAACCACAGCATTCCATTCTGTTAGAAACATTTCTATCATAACGCAGGTCTGTGGTAAAAGCGGATAGAGATTTCATTTTCAAATGGGTAAAGAATCCATTATTTGCACATTCAGTGACTACTAGAGATGAGCAAGCACACTTGCTAAGGACAAATACTTGAGTGAGTATTGTCCTTTTCGAGTACCTTCCCGCTCGTGAAAAAAGATTTGGGTGCTGGCGGGGGGCAACTGGGGAACAAGATCTCTCCCCCCCCCCCCCCCCAGCTCCTTCCTGCTCACTCCCGCAACACACCGCTCACCCCTGCTGGCACCCGAATCTTTTCTCACGAACGGGCAGGTACTGGAAAAGAACAATACTCGCTCGAGGACATTTACCAAATCTACATATACTGTATATATGTGTATTATGTACACCTAAATATATCATTTCTAAATCTATATTATGTGTTCAAGTAATTCTCATTAACATGAAGCATTATTATTAGAATTGTCTGCTTCTGCCGGAGTATAAAAATCTAAATGGAACTGAATCTCCGGGCTCCACAGCTGTACCAAAATATAGTAGAAGTGCATTGCAGACATACATATAAGCACTAATGCTTCCAACTACAGCTGCTTTTTCTACCTCTTTATTACCAAGAGAAGATATGTTTAGTCCTTAATACAGCATGTAAAATGCATTGTACAGTCTATTATTTTCTATTCCATGACATACCATATAAAAGAGTGCCTTCGTATTGGAAACCGGGCATATGACAGCATTCTCTGAAAGATTCCTGTATGAATTGGGACAAGGCGAAGACGTTGTGCACTGGAATATGCTACAGATAATCCATGAAGTACCCGATGATTGCTAATCCAGAGTAGCCAAACTAAGCAGATATCCAGAAGCTACGCTACTGGCATCCAATAATACTCCTTGCTTTCGTGTATTTTCTCCTCATAGGATATGATATGATTTGTAGACCGCTCACCATCTTGGTAACTCTTCTCTGAACTTGCTCCAGTTTGTCTCTGTCTTATGAAAAACTCTTATTTCCAGGAATTTCAGAAATCCCAATCGCTCTTGACATGAGATTGAAGCCATCATTATTTCCTCAGTATCTTAACCTGACTTCTCTGTGAAGCACCAAGAAAGCATTGGGTTTGCTCTGAGATGCTGGAGGGGGTGTCTTCAGGTTCGTGTACAGAACATGAGCTCATGCTCCATCATTTCTGTCTTAAAGTGTTGCTTTGTTTTGATTTTGGAATGGGAGCCTTATACAATGTATAAGCACACAGCTGGCTGGGAGGGTCCATGCGCTCCCCTCCCTTCACACCCCTTCAGGGTTAAGGCTAATTTGCCCTTCTCTGTCTCCCCCTCTCCGTTTCCTGTCTTGAATGCACTGCTACATCCTGACCCCATATAGAAAGCAGAGGAAAAACAAACATCTTCACTTCCCTTCCTGGATACTTCCATTCTTGCTTAACACGAGTTTTAATAGATCACATGAAAACACAAAAAACAAACAGCATTAAAGTCGCCCCGGCACCGACAGCAGCTCTCCTAACACTGCGACATTCATGGTATTAAGACTGCGACGTGGTTGTTATTAGAACTGCGATGTAGATGTCATTAGGACTGCAACATGGATGTCATTAGGACTGGAAGACTGGAACATGGATGTTATTAAGACTGCAACGTGGATTTCATTAGGTATGTGAAGTGGATGTTAGGAGGACTGCGACGTGGATGTTATGAGGACTGCGACGTGGATGTTATGAGGACTGCGACGTGGATGTTATGAGGACTGCGACGTGGATGTTATGAGGACTGCGACGTGGATGTTATGAGGACTGCGACGTGGATGTTATGAGGACTGCGACGTGGATGTTATGAGGACTGCGACGTGGATGTTAGGACTGCGATGTGGATGTCATTAAGACTGGAACATGGATGTTATTAAGACTGCGACGGGGATGTCATGAGGACTGCGACGGGGATGTCATGAGGACTGCGACGGGGATGTCATGAGGACTGCGACGGGGATGTCATGAGGACTGCGACGGGGATGTCATGAGGACTGCGACGGGGATGTCATGAGGACTGCGACGGGGATGTCATGAGGACTGCGACGGGGATGTCATGAGGACTGCGACGGGGATGTCATGAGGACTGCGACGGGGATGTCATGAGGACTGCGACGGGGATGTCATTAGGACTGCGACGGGGATGTCATTAGGACTGCGACGGGGATGTCATTAGGACTGCGACGGGGATGTCATTAGGACTGCGACGGGGATGTCATTAGGACTGCGACGGGGATGTCATTAGGACTGCGACGGGGATGTCATTAGGACTGCGACGGGGATGTCATTAGGACTGCGACGGGGATGTCATTAGGACTGCGACGGGGATGTCATTAGGACTGCGACGGGGATGTCATTAGGACTGCGACGGGGATGTCATTAGGACTGCGACGGGGATGTCATTAGGATTGCGACGGGGATGTCATTAGGACTGCGGCGGGGATGTCATTAGGACTGCGGCGGGGATGTCATTAGGACTGCGGCGGGGATGTCATTAGGACTGCGGCGGGGATGTCATTAGGACTGCGGCGGGGATGTCATTAGGACTGCGGCGGGGATGTCATTAGGACTGCGGCGGGGATGTCATTAGGACTGCGGCGGGGATGTCATTAGGACTGCGGCGGGGATGTCATTAGGACTGCGACGGGGATGTCATTAGGACTGCGACGGGGATGTCATTAGGACTGCGACGGGGATGTCATTAGGACTGCGACGGGGATGTCATTACGACTGCGACGGGGATGTCATTACGACTGCGACGGGGATGTCATTAGGACTGCGACGGGGATGTCATGAGGACTGCGACGGGGATGTCATGAGGACTGCGACGTGGAAGTTTTTATGATTGTGAAATGGATGTTACTAGGACTGCAACATGGATGTCATTAAGACTGTGACATGGACATCATTAAAATTACGATGAAGATGTCATTACGACTGCGACGTTGATTTTATTAGGACTGCGACATGGATTTCATTACGACTGCGATGTGGATGTCATTACGACTGCGACGTCGATGTCATTAGGACTGCGACGGGGATGTCATTAGGACTGCGACGGGGATGTCTATACGACTGCGACGGGGATGTCATTAGGACTGCGACGGGGATGTCATTACGACTGCGACGGGGATGTCATTACGACTGCGACAGGGATGTCATTATGACTGCGACGTCGATGTCATTAGGACTGCGACGGGGATGTCATTAGGATTGCGACGGGGATGTCATTAGGATTGCGACGGGGATGTCATTAGGATTGCGACGGGGATGTCATTAGGACTGCGACGGGGATGTCATTAGGACTGCGGCGGGGATGTCATTAGGACTGCGGCGGGGATGTCATTAGGACTGCGGCGGGGATGTCATTAGGACTGCGGCGGGGATGTCATTAGGACTGCGGCGGGGATGTCATTAGGACTGCGGCGGGGATGTCATTAGGACTGCGACGGGGATGTCATTAGGACTGCGACGGGGATGTCATTAGGACTGCGACGGGGATGTCATTACGACTGCGACGGGGATGTCATTACGACTGCGACGGGGATGTCATTACGACTGCGACGGGGATGTCATTACGACTGCGACGGGGATGTCATTAGGACTGCGACGGGGATGTCATGAGGACTGCGACGGGGATGTCATGAGGACTGCGACGGGGATGTCATGAGGACTGTGACGTGGAAGTTTTTATGATTGTGAAATGGATGTTACTAGGACTGCAACATGGATGTCATTAAGACTGTGACATGGACATCATTAAAATTACGATGAAGATGTCATTACGACTGCGACGTTGATTTTATTAGGACTGCGACATGGATTTCATTACGACTGCGATGTGGATGTCATTACGACTGCGACGGGGATGTCATTAGGACTGCGACGGGGATGTCTATACTACTGCGACGGGGATGTCTATACTACTGCGACGGGGATGTCTATACTACTGCGACGGGGATGTCATTAGGACTGCGACGGGGATGTCATTACGACTGCGACGGGGATGTCATTACGACTGCGACGGGGATGTCATTATGACTGCGACGTCGATGTCATTAGGACTGCGACGGGGATGTCATTACGACTGCGACGGGGATGTCATTACGACTGCGACGGGGATGTCATTACGACTGCGACGGGGATGTCATTACGACTGCGACGGGGATGTCATTACGACTGCGACGGGGATGTCATTACGACTGCGACGGGGATGTCATTACGACTGCGACGGGGATGTCATTAGGACTGCGACGGGGATGTCATTACGACTGCGACGGGGATGTCATTACGACTGCGACGGGGATGTCATTACGACTGCGACGGGGATGTCATTACGACTGCGACGGGGATGTCATTAGGACTGCGACGGGGATGTCATTAGGACTGCGACGGGGATGTCATTAGGACTGCGACGGGGATGTCATTAGGACTGCGACGGGGATGTCATTACGACTGCGACGGGGATGTCATTACGACTGCGACGGGGATGTCTATACTACTGCGACGGGGATGTCTATACTACTGCGACGGGGATGTCTATACTACTGCGACGGGGATGTCTATACTACTGCGACGGGGATGTCTATACTACTGCGACGGGGATGTCTATACTACTGCGACGGGGATGTCATTACGACTGCGACGGGGATGTCATTACGACTGCGACGGGGATGTCATTACGACTGCGACGGGGATGTCATTACGACTGCGACGGGGATGTCATTACGACTGCGACGGGGATGTCATTAGGACTGCGACGGGGATGTCATTAGGACTGCGACGGGGATGTCATTAGGATTGCGACGGGGATGTCATTAGGATTGCGACGGGGATGTCATTAGGATTGCGACGGGGATGTCATTAGGATTGCGACGGGGATGTCATTAGGATTGCGACGGGGATGTCATTAGGATTGCGGCGGGGATGTCATTAGGATTGCGGCGGGGATGTCATTAGGATTGCGGCGGGGATGTCATGAGGACTGCGGCGGGGATGTCATTAGGACTGCGACGGGGATGTCATTAGGACTGCGACGGGGATGTCATTAGGACTGCGACGGGGATGTCATTAGGACTGCGACGGGGATGTCATTACGACTGCGACGGGGATGTCATTAGGACTGCGACGGGGATGTCATTAGGACTGCGACGGGGATGTCATTAGGACTGCGACGGGGATGTCATTAGGACTGCGACGGGGATGTCATTAGGACTGCGACGGGGATGTCATTAGGACTGCGACGGGGATGTCATTAGGACTGCGACGGGGATGTAATTACGACTGCGACGGGGATGTCATTACGACTGCGACGGGGATGTCATTAGGACTGCGACGGGGATGTCATTAGGACTGCGACGGGGATGTCATTAGGACTGCGACGGGGATGTCATGAGGACTGCGACGGGGATGTCATGAGGACTGTGACGTGGAAGTTTTTATGATTGTGAAATGGATGTTACTAGGACTGCAACATGGATGTCATTAAGACTGTGACATGGACATCATTAAAATTACGATGAAGATGTCATTAAGACTGCGACGTTGATTTTATTAGGACTGCGACGTGGATTTGATTACGACTGCGACGTGGATGTCATTACGACTGCGACGGGGATGTCATTACGACTGCGACGGGGATGTCATTACGACTGCGACGGGGATGTCATTACGACTGCGACGTGGGTGTCATTACGACTGCGAAGTGGATGTCATTACGACTGCGAAGTGGATGTCATTACGACTGCGACGTGGATGTCATTACGACTGCGACGTGGATGTCATTACGACTGCGACGGGGATGTCATTACGACTGCGACGGGGATGTCATTACGACTGCGACGGGGATGTCATTACGACTGCGACGGGGATGTCATTACGACTGCGACGGGGATGTCATTACGACTGCGACGGGGATGTCATTACGACTGCGACGGGGATGTCATTACGACTGCGACGGGGATGTCATTACGACTGCGACGGGGATGTCATTACGACTGCGACGGGGATGTCAT
The DNA here is from genome assembly GCF_035609145.1 of Eleutherodactylus coqui. Taxonomy (NCBI): domain Eukaryota; kingdom Metazoa; phylum Chordata; class Amphibia; order Anura; family Eleutherodactylidae; genus Eleutherodactylus; species Eleutherodactylus coqui. Next base: position 195,532,299 of record NC_089843.1, on the reverse strand, counting down.
TACGACTGCGACGGGGATGTCATTACGACTGCGACGGGGATGTCATTAGGACTGCGACGGGGATGTCATTAGGACTGCGACGGGGATGTCATTAGGACTGCGACGGGGATGTCATTAGGACTGCGACGGGGATGTCATTAGGACTGCGACGGGGATGTCATTAGGACTGCGACGGGGATGTCATTAGGACTGCGACGGGGATGTCATTAGGACTGCGACGGGGATGTCATTAGGACTGCGACGGGGATGTCATTAGGACTGCGACGGGGATGTCATTAGGACTGCGACGGGGATGTCATTAGGACAGAGACGTGGATGTCATTAGGACAGAGACGTGGATGTCATTAGGACTGAGACGTGGATGTCATTAGGACTGAGACGTGGATGTCATTAGGACTGAGACGTGGATGTCATTAGGACTGCGACGGGGATGTCATTAGGACTGAGACGTGGATGTCATTAGGACTGAGACGTGGATGTCATTAACACTGTGACATAGATGTTATTAGGACTGACACTTGGATGTTAGTTGGTATGTGATGTAGATGTTATTAGGACTGTGCTGTGGATGTCATTAGGACTGTGCTGTGGATGTCATTAGGACTGTGCTGTGGATGTCATTAGGACTGTGCTGTGGATGTCATTAGGACTGTGCTGTGGATGTCATTAGGACTGTGCTGTGGATGTCATTAGGACTGCAACGTGAATGTTATAAGGTATGTGACATGTTTGTTATTAGAACTGCGAAGTTCATGTTATTTGAACTGTGACGTAGATGTCATTAAAAATGCGACATGGATGTGATTAAGACTGCGATTTAGATCTCATTAGGATTGCGATGGGGATGTCATTAACACTGTGACATAGATGTTATTAGGACTGTGACGGGGATGTGATTAAGACTGCGATGTGAATGTTAGTAGGTATGTTATGTGGATGTTATTAGGACTGCGACATGGATGTCATTAGGACCGAGACGTGGGTGTCATTAGGACTGAGACGTGGGTGTCATTAGGACCGAGACGTGGGTGTCATTAGGACCGAGACGTGGGTGTCATTAGGACCGAGACGTGGGTGTCATTAGGACCGAGACGTGGGTGTCATTAGGACTGAGACGTGGGTGTCAATAGGACTGAGACGTGGGTGTCATTAGGACAGAGACGTGGGTGTCATTAGGACAGAGACATGGATGTCATTAGGACTGCAACGTGAATGTTAATAGGTATGTGACGTGTTTGTTATTAGGACTGCGAAGTTCATGTTATTTGAACTGCGACGTGGATGTCATTAAGACTGCGATGTGGATGTTAGTAGGTATGTGATGTGGATGTTTTTTAGGACTCTGACGTGAATGTCATTAAGACTGTGAAATGGATGTTATTAGGTCTGTGACATGGATGTTATTATTACGGAAACATGGATGTCATTAAGACTGCAACGTTGATTTTATTAGGACTGTGACGTTCATGTCATTAGGACTGTGATGTAGATGTTATTAGGATTGCGACGTGGATGTCATTAAGACTGCAACATGGTTATTAGTAGTGTGATGTGGATGTTATTAGGACTGCGACGTTCATGTTATTTGAACTGTGACTTGGATGTCAATAAGATTGCGACATGGATGTCATTAAGACTGTGACATGGTTATTAGTAGTGTGATGTGGATGTTATTAGGACTGCGACGTTCATGTTATTTGAACTGTGACATGGATGTCATTAAGACTGTGACATGGATATTACTGCACGATCTTATCACCTGTGTAAAATCACCCTTAGGCTACATTCAAACGAGTGCAAAACTCACACGCGTTTTGTGTGTTGCGAGACAAACAAAACTTGCCCGAATATGAACTCTATTCTTTTAATTGGATTTAAACACATAAGTGATGTTTACAGCGATGGCGAGGTTATAGAATCTCTGCATTTCCTTTTTTTTTGGCATACCTCGGAACGCGTCACCCATTGTTTTTATTGGGACAGTTAAACACATTGCATACCATGCGAGGTGCATGCGATTGCATTATGATGTTTCTTATTGAAGTCAATTGGAAATACATGACGATCCTCTGATGCACGTGAATCAAGCGCTGGAGGATTGGATCTGTCCAATGTCCACTGGTCCTGGACATTATATATACTCCGGAGGAGGTAAAAAGACAAGAATCTCTCCACATACTCTCTGGCAAGAAATCACTTAAAAGAAGGCTTAGCCTAAATGCACTCCGCACATTCTCCACGTGGGTGTCACTATCACGTACCTCTGTGTGGTGATCCTATTGGCGGACGGCCACACAGGTAAAATAAATGCCTGTAGTGTGAACGGGTACCTGGTACAGTGGGTTGCTTTATACAGAACTACTTGGGGAGGATTGCTCTCACTATGGGGGAGTTTTAGTGACTCATTCGTTCTCTCATGCGTTCCACATGCGGTAAGGCTGTCTCTCCGTCTCCTCCATATTAGACGCGGGGAAGCCAGAGATGTTTCCCTGTGCCCCTGCAGTTTCTCCAACGAATCGGGAAAGAGTGAAGATCCTCAGCTCCTCATAGGGAGCCTCTCCTTCTCCATTTTCAATGCAGGGAAGCTAAAGGTGCTTCCCTGTATCACTGCGGGTACTCCAACAGCATGGCGAGATGGATCATCATCAACCACCACTCCCACTCTAAAACACTCACTTTTTTAACCTCATTTGTACCACATGACACAATAGGAATAGATACACTCAGCTTGCAGACAGAGCGGACAGGCAATGATTTTAAGGGAGTTAACCCTTCAGACGCCGCAGCTGTGCAACACACATACAGAAAATGACACGACAGCTTTGCACAGTTCAACCACATAAGACAAACATGTATGACAATTATGGAGGGGACCAGGATGTTGTTCTGGGATACTACAATGTGAGGCATTTTTACATTAAAAATGCCTTGCATACCCCAATATGTCGAATCTTGCATGAAAGAAACACCCACTTTCAACTACTATACCCAGCAAAACTTTGGGTCCAAGATGGCAACAGATCCCTACTTTTTAATACCCCAGAGGAAGCGAGAAGACACATGCATTTGGAGGAGGCTGGGGAGCAGGGTTGAGGCTAATATACTGAAGGAACTTTATCTCTGATCTCTATTTCACCCCAGTCTCAAATTACATGGATGTGGCGACTATAAAAAAGAAATGATAATATTCATGTTAACTGATTATATGTTTTTTTGTATGTTTTAATCTGGCCTGCTTGAATTTCAGAAATTGGTTTTATAAGGAGACTGGGGTGCCCCTGACATGGCACGAATATTATTCGGTTGCACCTGTGGCCCACTGGGACCGGAGGATGCGACAACGACAATGAGGCATATATTACGGTATTTATGGCAAAACTATACATACCACTATGCCTACAGACACAGAATTAGCAGATTTTCAAACACCCACAACACTACAATTCCTGTTCTGGAATGTAGCAGGACTTAACCAGCCCATTAAACGAAAAAATGTAATCACGCACTTAAAACGCCACAAGCTAGATATTTTCTTAGAGGAAACACACTGAAAAAAGGGAGGGAGGGGATGAGCTGCGGGCACCGTGGATCAACTCATGTTACACAGCTTCACACCCGTGAGCGACCCGAGGAGTAGCTACCTTGATCAGAAAAAACACGCCATACACACTACTACGCAGTATAGCCGATCCGCAGGAAAGATTGTACTAAGAATATGCATAGACACACAAATATACTGTTTAGTGAACATATATGCCCCTAACACAGACCAGCCAACATTCTATTCCACACTGATAGAAATATTACAACCATACTTGAGCAATTGCTTAATAGTTGGAGGCGACTTCGACAGTGTACAGGACGAGTCTCTGGACAGGACAGGCCTTTCCGTTCAACCAGCCCTAACTACACATGCATTGCTGAAATTGATAGACTAGCTTTGCTTATGCGATCCCTGGCGATTGCACAATTCTACCAGCAGGGAGTACACATGTTGCTCGAACGCTCATCACTTATTCTCACGTATAGACTTTTTCCTGATATCCAATAGCCTTTTTGATTAGCACCATCAGTCCACAATCCTCCCAATAGTTCTTTCTGATCATGCACTGGTTGTGCTGAAGCTGCAGTTGGTCTTCTCTCGGAGGCGGATATGTTTATGGCGTTTCCCCTCTTATTTGTGGGAATTGGAGGATTTCAGGGAGTACTTGAGACTCCACTGGAATAACTACACGGATGATAATAGGGAGCATGAAAATGACATAGCATTGTTTTGGCATGCCTTGAAGGCGGTGATGTGGGGCCATGTCATAGGCCAGTGGTGGCGAACCATGGCACGCATGCTAGAAGCGGCACGCAGAGCCCTCCCTGCTGGCACGCGCCGCCGTTGGCCGCTCACCACTGCAGTGTATACCGGCAGGGGCCATGGCTCCCCTGCCAGCATTCACTCAGCTGCACAGCTAGCGTACACTATGACATCAGTGTGTAGCCGAGATCCTCCTTCCCCTCCCCTGACGTCGGTATTTTTGTATTGTGTCGCCACCGGAAGTTAGGGGTGGTAACATGATACAGGAGTTTGACATGTAGTCACGCCCCCAGATTGTGATTGGCTGGGGAAGTGTGTGGCACATGCAGTGTCGGCGGGTTAACTCTGATATGCGCGGAGGGGGAACTGTACAAGGCCATTATCTAGGAAAGGACCCTCGGGCCCAGACACACTCCCCTCAACACCTGCTCTAGAAAGGACCACCTCACCCTGTCGAAGGCCTTTTCGGCATCTACTGCGAGAAGACACAGGGGGATATGGAGGCCGCGTGCTTTGTTAATCAGTTATATTGTTTTGATCGTATTATCGCTGGCTTCTCTTCCCAGTACAAATCCGGTTTGATCTTTGTGAATTTGAGATGGAATAAAAGGGTTTAACCTGTTTGCTAGAATTTTGGAGAATATTTTGAGATCGCTATTTATGAGGGAAATGGGTCTGTAGCTCTTGCAGGAATGAGGGTCCCTCCCGGGTTTTAAAATTACTACGATGTGAGCCTGCAGCGCCTGGGGAGGAAACGGGCACCCCCGAGAAACTGCACTGAACGCTGCTAGCATAAGTTCTGACAATTGCCACCTGAATGTCTTGTAGAACCTCGGGGTGAACCCGTCAGGTCTGGGACTTTTCCCCAACTTCAGGTCCTGCTACAAGAAATTGAGAGGATTGGTGGGCTTTCGGGCTATACCCTAAATTTGGATAAAACTAAAGCCATTCTGCTCAAGGGGCCGGCTAAGCCTATATGAGCAGTCCAATATCCCTTTCATTGGAAAAAGCATTTCGTACAATATTTGGGGATCCAGATCACAAGAAGCCGTTCTAAATTGTACAACACAAACATTGAAACCTACATTAAAAAACTTGAAACGACCTTAAGTTTGTGGAAAAACTTTACGGTGTCCTTTTTGGGGAGAGCCAACCTCCTAAAAATGGCAGAATTTCCCCGTCTGCTATATATTCTACATTCTCATCTCTACCCATATTCTTAAAGGTAAAATATATAAAAAAGATTAACTATCTGTACAGAAATCTGGGGAGGGAAGTGGCCGCATATAGCCATTAAAATATTGCACAAACAAAGTCAATGGTGGAATCAACTTGCCCCACATAAGAGACTATAATTGAGCAGCACAGGCCAGCATTATCCATGATTGGATATATTCCCAATCGCATTTCACAAACGAACTGCTTGAACAAAAAATGACTATCCCATTACACCTACAAATTATATTGCACTTCTTATACGCAGGACTACCAGAGACGGTTAAACATAACCCTTTGATACTTGCGGCTTGAAAGACATGAGATAAACTACGTTGTGACAGTTGTGCGTCACCACACGTATCTCCACATCTATCCTTCATCAATAATACCAACTTTCAGGACGGTAATCCTCATAATATCTTTTTTGAATGGGAGACCTAATTTATTGATTCGGTAGACAAACTACTATGTAAAAGGGAAAAACGCATTCTGTCATACGCGGAAACAAGGCAAAAATACCCTAACCTTTCGGTTCCACTGTTCTCATATTTACAGGCCAGGCATTACATTTCGGGATTACTGCCACATTTCCGGGAGTTTGATTGGACACAGACAGGTGCCACATAGATTTCCAGGTCAATGGGCGTGTGGGGAATGATTTCTTAGTTATACAGAGCAATAAATAATATGCAAGAGCAGAATGACATTGACCCAGGGGTTGGATGCTGGTCTTTGGATGACCCAAATCTCACACCCATATTGATTATGGAATCTGTGTCGTCGGCCTATAAATACCTACCCTCGGTTAGGTTCCTGGAAATGAGGTTACACATCATCCATAGATCCTAACCCCTGTAAAAGGATACCACATGAGAATATACCCCACTTTCAACTGTTTTAAATGCAAAACACCGAATGCTAATCTTTATCACTGTTTATGGACCTGCCCTTTAATCCGGGCTTTCTGGTCCCGAATACGTGAGTACACCAACACACATTTGACAAACTTCTGTCCTCGGGAGCCAATGTGGGAGATTTTGGGCTATCTTGACCCTAATACATATCGTTATTCAAGAGGAGTTCGCAAGCTCTGGCACTTTGTGGTGGCAGCGGGACTAAAGGCTATTCTACAGGTGTGGATACAGCCAACGGGTCCTCCATTTAAACTATTCCTGGACAAATTACCGTTTCTGTTCCAAATGGATTGGGTGGAAACATTGCTTTTCAAAGAAAAAATGGTGCAGTCCTTTTATCGAGACCTGGGGGAGCTTTGTTCAGTTGCTGCCGCAGAGAATAAGAAAACAATTGAGAAACTGTTTTTATCACACCTGTTGGTTCCAGGAACAGATGATATTGGGGGATCTACCTGTCTAGGGTGTTATACTGGTCGTGCCATTGCCGTGGGGGGTCTCCAGATGTCCAGCAAATCTCCAATCTATAGGCCGAGAGTCTGTTTGAGAATGGGTATAAAGACAATATTCTCTGAAAACAGGCTCGTTTTATTAATGCATACTAAACAAGAAAAGGAGGTGATATATAACTCTGCATTCATAGCAGTTCTAAATTTTTTTTTTTTTATTTTTTTTTTTTATAATTTTGTCTTTTCTATCTGTTATATGCTTATATAATGTAAGAAAACACAGGTTAGGACGATATCCATGTATTTACCTGCTAATAGGCAGCCATAGATTGTCCATGTCATAATATTATATATCTCGGTCCAGACCCTCGAAAATACAAGCACTAACAATGTTTAAGATATTACTATAATGTTGGATGCATGTCCTGATTTGATTAATAAAAACATTGAAAAAAAAAAAAAGCCTTGCATCCACAGATAAAATGCACATTGACATGCACGGTGTTGGACTGGGTTTCTTGATATCACGCTCGCCCGTGTGAATTTAGCCTTACTCAAACCCATCTAGCAAGCATCAAACATGAATTATTTTACATAAAAAAACTAGGCTCACGTAAGTATGAACATATCTGCACTGTTTTAATCTATTAGTATACGCGTAGTGCTTTCAGTGCAAATCCTTTTACGGTTTATATAATTGAAGAATAGTTTAAGGTTACTTTTGCTCTCTTTGGCACTCAGTCTCTCTGCCTCTTCTTTAGCAATTTTGATCTTTTCTTTATATGATTTGTTTTATTCCCTGTATGATTTTGGCGCTTCTTTGCAACCTTCTTGTTTTAGTTATTTAAATGCTTTCTTTTTTTCATTTATTGCCCTTCTACAGTCTTATCGAGCCACACTGGTTTGCTTTCTACTTGTAGTTCTTTTATTTTAATGGGTATTGAACATAAATTTGAAGTGGAAGAAGTCTGCAAGCAGTTTTGACTTTCTCCACAGCCGCACACTGAGAGCCCCGCTGGATAAAGCACGTTTGAGACCTGAGCCAAGGTTGCTGTGGTTTGCAGCAGAAAGCTCGGGTCACATGGTGTGAGGGTATATGTATATATTGCCTTATGTTTTTTATGCTTTTATACCTGTATGCAAGTTCTATTCAATGCTAAAATGAGAAAAACTTAATATGTCGCCTTACATCAGATATTCCAAAGGTTTGCAAGGCTGAGAGAGATGTGTCCAGAAATTCAGAGATGATACAGAACCGGACACGAAGGCCGCGTGCTTGGCTGTTTTCCCAGAGGCGCCGTATCAAGATAACGACTGTTTAACTAAGCATATAACTATCCCTGCCTCAGGCGGAAGTGCGGACTTCACATATATGGTTATGCGGTGAATTTGAGTCAATGAGACCATTACCCATTCCTAGTGATGTGACCAAAGGGTATAAGACCCTATGTAATCTGTAATAAAGTGCGCAGTTATGTCCCCGTTTGTGGTGCCTCTTCTTTACCGCCGGCAGCGGGGCATTGGGGTGGGCCTGATTGGTGCTGTACGCAGAATTTCCCTGACAGTGGGGTGCCGCTTCATCCAGGGTGCATCTGAGGGTGGTGTGGTAGTGTGCAGCAGCCAGATTGGGGCACAGGAGAAGAGAGATGGGGAACGTGAAAGAGTATAAGTCGTCGACAAACTATTGGGTGTGGAAGATCTGGAGGTTCCTGTAGGAGGGTCTGGGGAGATGCTGGGGTGTTCGGTGGAGAAGGAGAGGAGGTTGTGGTCAAAGAGTGGGAGGAGGGAGTTAGTAAAGTGGGAAGCAGAGGTGGAGGAAGATTAGATCAAAGTTATTGCTGTCTCTGTGAGGAGGGTAGTCTGATAGTTGTGATAGGCTGAGGGAGAAGCTGAGCATTAAAAGCTGGGAGGCAGATGGGGAGGTGGGATTGTTAGTGGGGATGTTGAAATCGCCTGGGATTTCACAGGAAAGGAAGCGCGGGAGCCAGGCGGCAAAGTGGTCCAGGAATAGGCGGGTGGGATCTGGGTGCCGGTATATAACTGCAACTCATAGGGACAGTGGGTGGAAGAGTCGCAGGGTATGAGCTTCAAACAACAGTAAAATGAGTGAGGGAACTGGGGGATAATCTGGAAGTTGCAATTTGGTGAGAGTAAAATGCCTACTCCTCTGCCGCATCTGTTGTCTGGTCTAGGGCTATAAGACAATTGCAGGCCATTGTAGAAGAGTGCGGCAGGGAAAGCAGTGTCAAACTGCTGTATCCAGGTTTCGCTGAAGGCAAGCAGGCTTAAGCATTTGGTGGTAAAGAGGTCATGTGTAGTTGGGAGTTTGTTGCATGCAGAAGGCTCATTGCAATGGGATGTTGCTGTGTGCATCGGCTAGTGGTTCGGCTTTTAGTGTGGTTGATGGGAAATTGTGGTAGAGAACAGTAAAGGGTGGGCCAGTATTGGGAGAAATGTCCCCCGCTGCTAGAAGTTGTAGGATAAGGAGGTTGAGCAGGTGGTTGTGGGATTTATGAGGGTGGATAGTATGTATCTTGGTGGTGTCAGGGGGGTGGAGGTGTTTGAGGAAGGTGAATAGTGTGTGTGAGTTGTGCATGGGCAAGGAGAGAGGGTCTGATGTAGATAGAATGCATTAGTGGTGGGCGATTACAAATTACACACCTGGGGCGAAATATTGTAAGAGCCATTATTATGACTAGAATAACAATGGGAGAAAGTCTTTTAATTCTACGCATTCCGATTATACTGACAGATATGCCTTTTCAATTCAAAAGGCTGCAATTCCCTTTAAAAATAGCATTTGCGATGACTATCAATAAGGCTCAAGGGCAAACACTTAAAGGGGTTGTCTCGCGAAAGCAAGTGGGGTTAAGCACTTCTGTATGGCCATATTAATGCACTTTGTAATATACATCGTGCATTAAATATGAGCCATACAGAAGTTATTCACTTACCTTCCCTGCGCTGGCATCCCCGTCTCCATGGCTCCGTCTAACTTCAGCGTCTAATCGCCCGATTAGACGCGCTTGCGCAGAAGGGTCTTCTGCCTTCAGGTCTGCCCGGCAGCAGTGGCGTTCTGGCTCCGCCCCCTTCTACGCGTCATCGCGTAGCTCCGCCCCGTCACGTGTGCCGATTATTGGCTGGAATCGGCACACGTGACGGGGCGGAGCTACGCGATGACGCGCAGAAGGGGGTGGAGCCAGAACACCGCTGCTGCCGGGCAGACCCGAAGGCAGAGGACCCTTCTGCGCAAGAGCGTCTAATCGGGCGATTAGACGCTGAAGTTAGACGGAGCCATGGAGACGAGGACGCCAGCGCAGTTAAGGTAAGTGAATAACTTCTGTATGGCTCATATTTAATGCATGATGTATATTACAAAGTGCATTAATATGGCCATACAGAAGTGCTTAACCCCACTTGCTTTCGCGAGACAACCCCTATAAAGGTAGCCGGTGTACATTTAGAAAACACATTTTCACATGGCCAACTATATATTGTGTCAGCCAACAAAACCTTTATATCCTAGCAAAAGATGACAAAACCAAAAACGTAGTGTACAGAACTGTGCTGACATAGCATATTGCAGTTACATTTCAATATACAGAAAAACACAAATGAGATTAAAAAAAATAGAAATTACACACGGACTAAGTCACAGGTAACAAACTATTTGGTTATAAAAAAAAGTGTTAGGTTCCAGCGCAGCCCCCCACAGGAGGGGGTTGATTGAGCTGGCTAGGTGTGGATTTCTCCGGTCAGCCAATCCCTCGGGTCTCAGACCCCTGAAAGTTGGGTACCTGTGTATCTGGAGGCCCCTCTTTAAGGGGGAGGTACTGTTAGGATGTGTTGCTAGGATTTGTTGTTCTACATGGGTTTCCAGCAGGTGGGGGTTGATTGAGCTGTCTGGGTGTGGATTTCTCCAGCTAGCTAATCACCAACGGTCTGCTGCTTATATATACCAGCTCCTCTGCTAGAGGCTGCTGGGCTTTCCTCTCTTTGTTCAGTGTGTTTAGTGAAACAGTGTCATGTTCCTGCATGTCTGTGCAGGGTGCCAGACATGAGGTGCAGATATTCCTGTTCAGGGTGCATGGTGTTTGGTGTTGTATGCAAATTCCTGGCATGTTAGTATGAGCTGTGTTCAGTCCTGCTTTGTTTCGTTTGTCATCTAGGTCTATGTAGTTCCCTAGGTTCCAGCAAAGGGTCGTCCCTGTCGGGACGATCACCCCACATATGTAGGTAGGTTTTATGTGGAATTTTCTCTCCTTAGAGTAGGGACCCACAAGACAACAAGGACCCTTGAAGTGGGCTCGCGGGCTTAAGTATCTTGACCAAAATACGAATCAATACCTCACAGCATATCTATTTACATTTCTTTATGCTTGGTTGTGTTTTGGGTGTTTTTCAGTCAGTGTGCTATGTCTATCCATGAGTTATGTCCACTGTTTCCGAATTCTGCCAGAGTTTTGCCAGTTCGTGAGTGTGAATGACATAACAATGAGCTTTCCTCTATCTGCAAGGGTTTGGATAGCCTAATATTTGAGAGGGTTTGCTCTCTACATTATTACATACAATCTTATGAGAACCGACTGTAGAGCCTAGACAAATATAACGATTTTGTTGTCCAAATGCATGAGGCACTCAGCACACACAAATTGGTGATTGCTCCGAAGATATTTGATAGTATTTCAATACCTGAGCATTCAGAGCCTGCGGCCTGGAAGATTGGCTAAACTGCTGTTGGCCTTCTCTGGACCAATGCTACAACACATTTTTATTTTTACACAGTACCTTTTAATGTTCAATTCACAAAGAAGCCATTAGCAGGACTCTTGAGATGGTAAATAAATTCTGCTTATTGCTGGAGGAATGGTGGCCCTATTGGTTGTCTACTTCATATTACATGGGACTGTAATTCAACCATTGCGGTGTGCCAATAATACTCAGATTTACTAACTTGAACATTAAATTGTCCCCATGTCAAGCATAAATTTTCATTCATCTGAGTCTTTTCTACAGCTGATAGAATCGTTATTGCTCACTTATTGCAGTCCATGAAGGTACTCTTAACTAGATATCGGAAAAAATCAGATCTTTCATAAATTAAGTCATCAACGTGGTCAAAAGGGTTTTCCAGGCCGTGGCGGCTGTCAGTGTAGGGATACATCAGGATCGAAGTGGAAGCTGCTGCTCCCACTCCTGCATATCGGCTGTCAGTTGTAATTGTAGGCACAGATCTCATTGATTTCGGCTTCCACTCTGACCCTGGTGTATCTTTTACTCAGATTAACAGATATTTGTAGGGTGGAAGTTGCAGAATATCAGGGTAGGTTACTGTTCAAGCCATGACAGTACCTCCCTTCTGAGGAGAGGCCTCAGGACCCAGCAATATTCAGATATTTCTTAACAAGAATTGACTTCCACAGCTGAAACTCTAGTCCTCTCTTGCAAGGAGTTCCTAAAACAACAAGAATTACCTATTCGGCTGACCTCACATTGAAGATCCCCATCCACAGCAACTGAGGGAAGGGGGATTGCATCCCAATCATAGGACTTTCATATTTCTTAATTCATAGAATCATAGAATGGTAGAGTTAGAAAGGACCTCCAGGGTCATCTGGTCCAACCCCCTGCTCAGTGCAGGATTCACTAAATCATCCCAGACAGATATTTGTCCAGCTCCTGTTTGAACACTTCCATTGAAGGAGAACTCACCACCTCCTTTGGTAATCTGTTCCACTCATTGATCACCCTCACTGTCAAAGTTTTTTCTAATATCTAGTTTGTGTCTCCTCCCTTTCAATTTCATAGAGAATAGGGCTGATCCCTCTGCACTATGACAGCGCTTCACTGTCACAAACAGAAAGCAATGCTCTGTCGGCATGGAGGAGGGAGCAACAGCCTGCAGTAGCGCCTCAGATCATCACAGAATGCTGCGGGAGTTGCGTATTAATTTTATTTTTCTACAGCTTATTCCCAGCGTACAAGACGACCCCCGACTTTGGACAAGATTTTCCAGAGTTAAAACGTCGTCTTATACGCCGGAAAATACGGTAATCTGTGTCTCCTCCCTTTTAGTTTTGTCCCATTGCTTCTGGTGTTTCCTTATAAAAATGAGAATAGAGCTGATCCCTCTGCACTGTAATAGCCCTTCAGATATTTGTAGACCGCTATTAGGTCTCCTCTCAGTGCTCTTTCTTGCAAGCTAAACATTCCCAGATCCTTTAACTGTTCCTCATAGGACATGATTTTCAGACCACTCACCATCTTGGTAACTCTTCTCTGGACTTACTCCAGTTTGTCTATGTCTTTTTTAAAGTGGGGTGCCCAGAATTGGACGCAGTATTCCAAATGAGGTCTTATTAAGGAAAAGTAGAGGGGGATAATTACCTCACGTGATCTAGACTCTATGCTTCTCTTAACACATACCAGAATTGTATTTGCCTTTTTGGCTGCTGCATCACATTGTTGACTTATGTTCAGTCTATGATTTATCAGTATACCCAAGTCTTTTTCACATGTGCTGCTGGTTAGCCTAATTCCTCCCATTAACTGGGCTGACTTTTCTGTTGGCTAAAGGCTCTACCATAGGGATGGGTTGCATATCAATGGGCAGGAAGGTGCAGCTGTGCTGGGGGAAGATGCTGGCTAGAAGGTTGGAGGAGTGTTTAAACTAGGGTTTTGGAGGGGGGGCAACCAGAGAGAAAGGGAAGGACACAGCGTAGACAGTGACCTGGGACCAAGTAATGTGAATGGGAGTGGAGCGGTGGGGGGGGGGGGGTTAGTGCAGTTAGAACTGGCAGAACAGTATTAGGGATACACGTAATATAAAAAATAGCCCAAACCTTCTAAACTGTATGGTGACTAGTCTGACCAATAAAGTAGACGAACAAGAAATAATAATGGCTGAGGAAAACTACGACATAGTGGCATGGTTGGGTGAAAGCTGTGACTGAGTGGTTAATTTACAGGATTACACAGTCTGTTCAGAAGGGATCGTAAAAAAAACAGAAAGGGGGGGGATTCTCTATGTAAAATCCTGTTTAAAGCCCACATTATGGTAAAATATATGGATGGGAGATGAACATGTGAAGTCTCTACCAGTAGAAATACATGGAGGGAAAAAAAAATACAATTCTCATAGGGTTTTTTTCATAGACAACCAAATATAAGAGAAGCTTCTGAAAATCAATTATTGAAACAAATTGATGAAGTAGCAAATCACAATATGGTGATTATTATGGGGACTTTAACTGCCTGGATATAAACTGGGAAGCCAAAGCCTGTGGATCTTATAAAGGTAACAACTTTCTGTCAATTACTAAAAATAATTAACTCATCCAAATTGCACATTGATTGACTAGGGGGGGGGCGGCCATTTTGGACTTAATATAATGGACCTGACAGAATAACAGGGGTGGAGATTGGTGGGCACCTGGAAAACCATAATATAATACTTTTCAACTTGTCCTTCAAAAGAGAACTATGAAAATACTAAACTAGGAATGTTCTAAAAAAGAAGTGTGCAGATAATAAATGGGAAATGTTTAAAAAACATCCTAATCCATAAATAATGCAAGATCAATTGAAGAGGGTGATGAGGAGAAAACAAATCTATTAAATAACCTTTTCCCCAATGTATTCACAGAAGAAAATGAAATGTCAGATGAGATGCAGAGTGACAAAGTAAACTCTCCACTAAATGTCACCAGTCTAACCCAGGGATAAATGCATAGTCATCTTAAAAAGATTAAAATAGACAAATCGCCGGGTCCCAATGGCATACACCCCCTGAGTTTTAATAGAATTAAACAATGTTAAACACAGAACCTTGCTTCTTATATTTAAGGATTTTATAATGACAGGGTCTGTTCCACTGGATTGTCGTGTAGCCAATGTGGTGCTGATATTCAAAAAGGGGTCAAAAAGTGAATCTGAAAACTACAGACCAGTAAGTCTTACTTCTATTGTTGGTAAAATGTTTGAAGGGTTGCTAAGAGATGCTATCCTGGAGTACCTCAAGGCAAATTGCTGTATAACTCTGTATCAGCATGAGTTTATGAGAGACCACTCCTGTCAAACCAACCTGATCAGCTTTACGAAGAAGTAAGTAAGCCATTGGATCTTGTGTATTTGGACTTTTCCAAAGTGTTTGATACTGTGTCGCATAAAATGAGAATGCTTTGTCTGGGTGAGAACGTGTAAAGGTGGGTAAGTAACTGCTTAGTGATAGAAAGCAGAGGGTACATACTCTGATTGGGTCACCGTTACTAGTGGGGTACCAGAGGGGTCAGTTTGGGTCCTATTCTCTTTACTACATTTATTATTGACCACGTAGAAGGATTGTGCAGTAAAATATTTGCAGATAACACTAAACTATGTAAAGATATTTACACAAGAGAGTCTGCAAGGAGATTGCAAGAGGATCTGTTTAAGCTGGGGGCTTTGGCCGAAAAATGGCAAATAAGGTTTAACACTGATAAATGTAAGGTTCTGCACATAGGCAGAGGAAATACCATTACACACTAAATGGGAAACACTGACATGTAAAAGGACTTGGGGGTTTTAGTTAACTGTAAGCTTAACTGGAGAAACCAGTGTCAGGCAGCTGCTGCCATGGCAAATAGGATCATGGGGTGCATCGAAAGAGGTCTAGGCGCGCATGACGACAACATTGTTCTTTCTCTATATACAATATGGAGATCTCTTCCATCATCTATTACATCCAGGACTGTAACAAGGGGGTGCTCTAATAACTATTCATAGATATATTAGGGGACAATACAGAGATCTCTCCCATCATCTTTTATACCCAGGACTGTAGCAAGGGGGCACTCTAATAACTTTGTAAAAAATATATCAGGGATCAGCACAGAGATCTTTCCCATCATCTATTATACCCAGGACTGTGATGTAACAAGAGGCATCCTCTACGTCTACAGGAAAGAAGGTTTCCACACCGACATATATAGGGGTTCTTTACTGTAAAAGCAGTAAGAATATGGAACTCTCTGCCTGAGGACATGGTAATGACAAATTCAGTAAAAGAGTTCAATAGGGGCCTGGGCACCTTTCTAGCGAGATACAATGTTATATGTTATAATCATTAATAACTTCAAAAGGGTTGTTGACCCAGGGATTATTCCAGTTGCCAGATGGGAGTCAGGAAGGTTTTTTTTCCCCTTAAATGGGGAAAATTGTCTTCTACCTCATTGTTTTTTGTTTCCCCCCTCTGAATCAACATTGAGGGTAATAGGCTGAACTGGATGGACATATGTCTTTTTCAGCCTTACATACTATGTAGGTTTGGAAGACCCCAAAAGGCCCCAGGCTGCTATGGTAACTGAATGAATTAATGCAATGTTATCATGGGGAAGGGGGCAACTGGGTAACAGACCTCTATCAAGCCATTTAAATGCTGTTGATATTGGCATTTAAATGATCAAAAAGCCATCTCCCATGCTGGCCTCTGAATCTGGGTGTCAGCTGTATTTTACAGTTGGCACCCATCGCTTATTGAGCAGGATCGGCTTATGAGCCCATTCCATACAATGACATTTGACATCCTCAGTATGATGTTGGGTGGAGATAAATACAGTTTAACCCCTTAGTGACGAAGCCTGTTTGCGCCTTAGTGACGGAGCCAAATTTTGGAAATCTGACATGCGTCGTTCAACGTGGCATAACTCCGTAAAGGCTTTACATATCCCAGTGATTCTGACATTGTTTTTTCGCCACATGTTGTACTTCATTTAGATTGTAAAAAGAGACCGATATTATTTGTGTATATTTATTAAAAGTACCAATATTGGAAAAATTTTGAAAAAATTGTCATTTTTTCACATTTTCAACCGTAATATCTCAAATATGTCCAAACATACTGTACAAATTTTTGATAAGATATGTATTTCCATCTGTTTACTTTATTCTGAATGCACACTTGAAAAACTTTTGTGTTTTTTTTAACCATTTAGAGGACGTACAAATTTAACATTACTTTTCAGCATTTTGAGGAGCACTTTGTTTTCCTGCACCAAGCCAAGTTTGCAAAGGCTCATAAGTGTCAGAATAATAGATACACCCACAAATGACCCCATTTTAAAAACTACACCCCTTAGTGTATTCACTGAGGGGGGTCATGAGTATTTTGACCCAACCAGTTTTTTTCAGGAATTAGTTCAATTTAGGGGAGAAAAAATAAAATTTCATATTTTTGCAAATATGTCATTTTAAAGACATATTTTTTTCCTATAGAGCCCATGAAAATGAGGATTTTCACACCAAAATGGATACCCCCGTTTCTCCCGTGTTCAGAAATATACCCATTGTGGCCCTAATCTTATGTCTGGATGCATAACGGGAGCCAAAATGAAAGGAGTAGTCGGTGTCTTTCAGAACATACATTTTACTTGAAGGCGTTTTAGGCCCCATAGC
Organism: Eleutherodactylus coqui; assembly: GCF_035609145.1. NCBI lineage: Eukaryota > Metazoa > Chordata > Amphibia > Anura > Eleutherodactylidae > Eleutherodactylus > Eleutherodactylus coqui. The sequence goes on along the minus strand of NC_089843.1, from coordinate 195,514,984 downwards.
AGTTTTGTAGAGCTCTTGAGTGGCCAAAACCAAAGAGAACCCCCATAAGTGACCCCATTTTGAAAACTAGACCCCTTAACGAATTTATCTAGGGGTGTACTGACCACTTTGACCCCACAGTTTTTGAATGAATTCAAGCCAAGGAAAAGGAAAAAATTGTGATTTTCGTTTTTTTGTCAATTCCTTCATTTTAAAAACAGCTTTTTTTGTACAGCACACACATGAATGAAGCCTTTCATCCCAAAATGGATACCCCTGTTTCTCCCGTGTTCAGAGACATACCCATTGTGGCCCTAATCTCATGTCTAGATGCACAATGGGGCCCAAAACGAAAGGAGTAGTCGGTGGCTTTCAGAACATAGATTTTCCTTGAAGGCGTTTTAGGCCCCATAGCACATTTGTAGAGCTCTTGAGCGGCCAAAATCAAAGAGAACCCCCACAAGTGACCCCATTTTGAAAACTAGACCCCTTAACGAATTTATCTAGGGGTGTAATGACCATTTTGACCCCACAGTTTTTGAATGAATTGAAGCAAAGCAAAAGGAAAAAATTGTGATTTTCGTTTTTTTGCCAATTCTGTCGTTTTAAAAACTGCTTTTTTGGTACAGCACACACATGAATGAAGACTTGCACCCCAAAGTGGATACCCCTGTTTCTCCCGTATTCAGAGACATACCCATTGTGGCCCTAATCTTTTGTCTGGATGCACAACGGGGCCCAAAATGAAAGGAGTAGTTGGTGGCTTTCAGAACAGAAATTTAGCATAAGGGTGATTTAGGCCCCATTGCCCACTTGTAGAGCCCTTGAGCGGCCAAAACGACAGAGAACCCCCACAAATGATCCCATTTTGAAAACTAGACCCCCTAACAAATTTATCTAGGGGTGTACTGTGTATTTTTACACTACAATTTTTGAATAAATCTAAGCAAAGCAGTAGGAAAAAAATTACAATTTTCATTTTTTTGGCAGTTGTATCAATTTAAAAACTGGTTTTTTTTGTACAGCACACATAGGAATGAAGACTTTCACCCCAAAATGGATACCCCTGTTTGTCCTGTGTTAAGAACCATACCCCTTGTGGCCCTAATCTACTTAAATGACGCATGGCTAGGCCTATAATAGAAGGAGCACCCGTTGGATTTTAGGGTACAACGGAATAAATTCCAGGCCCCATTGCCCACTTGTAGAGCCATTGAGCGTCCAAAACTATAAAGAACCCCCACAAATATCCCCATTTTAAAAACTAGACCCCTTAACGAATTCATCTAGGGGTGTACTGCGTATTTTGACCCCACAGTATTTGACTAAATTTCAGCAAAGCAGAAGGAAAAAATTACGATTTTCATTTTTTTTGGCAATTTTGTCAATTTAAAAACTTTTTATTTTGTACAGTGTACATCGGAATGAAGACCTTCACCCCAAAATGGATACCCCTGTTTGTCCCGTGTTCAAAAACATACCCATTGTGGCCCTAATCTACTTACAGGACACATGGCTAGGTCTATAATGCAGGGAACACCCGTTGGATTTCAGGGCACAACTGAATACATTCCAGGCCCCATTGCTCATTTGTACGGAATAAAAATTGACTCCCTAAAATCCCCCCCCCCACCCTCCACGCCCTTTTCGGCGTTCCCCAAATCTTAGATAAAAGTAATAATGTGAACTGTGCAGTATTTCCAAAGACGGTTAATTATGGAGGTTGGTTGGGATGGGCACATAGGGTAATAAAATCGGGTATCCCTCCTCTCATGCTTTTTGGGGGTCATTTTTTGACCTCAGTGGCGGTGATGGGGTGTAAAAAGTGGCGCTCTGTGAGTCTTCGTAAGCTTGATGAGGTGCGGCGGTCTCACACAGAAGGCGCTCAACAAGCTGCTCCTGGAACTGCAGGAAGGCGAGCGTTCCCGGGGCTTCTTGTAAATTGCGTATTACAGGTAGCGGTCTGAATAACGCCGGGCTCAGGCAGCCGTAGGTGGAATCTGCTTGTGGAGGCCCGCAGCGGATCCCAGCTGTGAGCCCGGCTGTGACCCTGCGTACGGCCGCGTAATGTACTGCGCATAACTGCCTACTTACACGGGCGGTCATGCGCAGTACACTTTTTTTTGTTGTTGTTTGTATTTCCTGCACCGTCGCTTAGCGATGACACGGGTACCCGCAGCCCGTATACAACGTAGTTGCATATGGGCTGCAGGTATATCCATGACCATGGAGCACAATGGGCTCAATGTTCGGATATCCGCGGTAAAATAGAACCTGCTGCGTTCCCTTTTCTGCGAGTGGATTACACAATTCCAACCCGCTAATGTGAGCGGAATTGTGTAATCCAATGCGATTGATCTGCGTATTACCGCTAATCAAACGCATACGGAATCCGTAATTCCTATCCGGTCATGTGAGACCGGCCAAAGGTAGATTGCTACCATTTTTTCACGTGTCCGGGGACCGCTCAACGAGGCCACCCGTCACTGCTCCAGGCTCTCGGCGACCGTTGAAAAAAAAAAAACCCCGTTTCGGCGCGGGACAACCCCTTTAAGTTTCCTGGGCTCCCCGACTCCTGCGCATGTGTCCGGTGTTTTGCCGCATGCGCAGAATACGAGAAAGTTCACGGAAGAAGATTGCGTCGGGGTGCAAATATGGAGGCCTCTGGTAAAAAGTTTTATCTCCTCTCACCGATCGCATTGGTGAGGGGAGATGAACCTTCCCCTTTTTTTAACTTTTACGTGATCGCCATTATTCTTTGGATAACGGCGAACACGTGATCAGGAACCGCTCACCGCGGCCCTCCGTGAAATCTCCAGGCTCTCGGCTAAGTTTTGTAGCCAGGAGCAGGGAGATTTTAAAAAACCACGGCTTTTGCGCATGCGCCTGCCACATTGGCGACGGGCGCGTGTGCAGAAGCTGGGGTGAGGTCCGCGGATAAATCCGCAGGTCTTAGGTACGTCATTTCATCCTCCCTCACGGATATGATCCGTGGGGGGAGATGAAACGCAAGCTTTTTTAAACTTTTTAAACCTTTTTTTTTTACTTTTTGCACTACTTTTTTTTTACCTTTTACCCCTTTTTTATTTTATTTTTTTTACTTTTTGCACTTTTTTTTTACTTTACATGATCACTGTCATCCATTGGATGACAGTGATCATGTCCCCAGTGACATCCCTCTGCTCTTGGCTACACATGGCAGCCAGGAGCAGAGCAATTTTGAATTCTCCGGGGCTCGAGCCCCTCTGTGCACGCGCCCGATGTCAATCATCGGGCGCGCATGCGCAGACGGGGATTTCGGGTCCCGGGACATCGCAGAGGACCGGGGGTGAGTATCTTCACCTCCCCTCATGGATCCGATCCATGAGGGGAGGTGAAACTTTACTTTTGTTTTACTTTTTCAACTTTTTCGCGATCACCGCTATCGCAATGGATAGCGGTGATCGGGGGCCAAAGGACCGCTCACAGTGGTCCCCGGTAACACCTCCTGGTTCCCGGCTACCTTCAGGAGCCGGGAGCCAGGAGATTTTAAATTTGCCGGGGACACCCGGGCTTCTGCGCGTGCGTGTGACGTCATCGTCAGGCGCGCATGCGCAGAAGGCCGCCGGCGGGTCCGGGAGGACCAGAATTCCGGGGGACACCGCCGACAAGCTGTGTGAGTATTTTCAGCTGCCGTGATGGATCCGATTCATCATAGCAGCTGAATTACTACTTTTTTACACTGTTTTATTTACTTTTTTGCGATCGGCGCTATTCATTTTATAGCGCCGATCGCAATGCCGGGGGGGACTGCCCGCATCCTGGGATGACAGCTCCATGCTGTCGGCTACCTGCGGGCACCGACAGCATGGAGCTGTCACGTCCTCAGGCCAGTGGGCATCAATCCAAAGAGGATGCATAAAACTACGTCCTCTAGGTTTAAGGCCCACTTTCTGAGGACGTAGTTTCCCGATGGGGCGGTCGTTAAGGGGTTAAATAAAGTCTGTGCAGTTCTAAAGTTTGTGTCACTTTCATTTTCAAAAAACAACCTTTCTAGTAGACATCGCTATTCTTTCCTTCATACATACCAGAAAGGAACAAAAGCCAGGTCAGAGAGAGACCAAAGTGGTCCCCATTTGACTTATAAAGGCCAGTGGTTCCATCCAGGGTCGTGTCTGAATGCCATTTTTGGTGATTCAAATAGGACCACAGGATGGAAATGCTGGAGTTCTACTAAAACGCAGCATCAACTCCACTCAACAAATATATTCATGTCCACCCAGAGTGGTTTCATTCTTCTCCTGTATGGAATGTAGAACTCTTGACACTATATAAAAGAAAACCGACTCTGTCGTCTCCTTACCATTTTACCAGTTAAATGTTGCCCAGTTGGTTTACTTTGTAAACAGTTTAGAATACCAACAACTTAGACTTGGCTTCCCACCACGTTATCTGGGGTTTCACGTTTAATAAAACTATAAATACGTCTGCTCTGTTTAATATTCAACGCATATCTGTTCTTTCTGTGTTTATCGTTCATACAAATCTCCTTATAGACGCTCTGAGATTGTTGGGATAAAAAAAAAAAAAAATCAGACCAGGAAAGGTATTTCAAGGATGCTTATGGAAAAATATCTACTTGTAAAAGCTTATTATATACACAGCATTAGACAGAAAACACAAACTTCACATTCAATATATATATATATACATACATATATATATATATATATATACACACATACATACACACATACATACACACATACATACATATATATACATACATACATATACATACATACATACACATACACACACACAAGGTGTGTTCAAAAAGTATCCAACCTTAATTTTTTGTGCGTAAACAAATGAAGCTAGTGAGGTGTGGTTTGGTATATGTATTTAGGTGACCCTAATGCGCATGCTTGGATTTCTTCCCTGCCTGCAGAAGCTGCCAGTTGCTGGCAGACAGCTGATGAGTGAGGAAGTGTAAGGCCACCTGCAGACGGCTGGGTCGGATCCAGCTGCGAGAATTCTCGCCGCGGGACCCGACCCGAGCGTCTGCAGAGAGCAGCGTGACACTCACCTGCTCCCGCAGCCCTGGATCTTTCCTGTGCCAGCTGCCGGGCAGCCAGCGCAGAGCGGAGCTGGCGGCTGGTGATCGACGTTTCTGTGCGGGGCTCGTGATTTGTTTGTTGCGTGAGATTTCGCGCGGCCGTCTGCATAGGATTGCATTTGTTAACACAATCCTATGGCAGCTTTCAGGGGCGGAAATTTCGCGGGAAAACCCGCCGCGGAATTTCCGCCCGTCTGCAGGCGGCCTAATTGAGCACCGTCTGATTTTCTTTTTTGATAATGACAGAAAAACTTGAGCAGTGCTACTGCATTAAATTTTGTGTAAAGCTTGGTGATTCCCAAGTGGAAATGATCCACAAGATTCAAAAGGCCCTTCAGGGATGAAGAAATGGGTACCACATAGATAAAAAAGTGGTACAACCACTTCAAAGATGGGTGGACATCAGTGGAGAGTGAAGCACCTTCTGGTAGGCCCTCAACATACAGAAATGAGACCATCATTAACCAAGTGAGGATCCTGGTGATGCAGGATCGTCAAATTACAATCAGAGAACTTGCACATGAGGCGAGCATCAGCACTGGATCCTTTCATTCCATTTTGACTGTGGATTTGGGCTTCAGGAGAATCTCATCGAAGTTGGTGCTAAAGCTGCTAACGAGCAAGCAGAAGCAACTCCATTTGGAGATCACACAGGGCATGCTGCAAACTGTAAACAGTGATCCCAAATTCATCAACACTGTGATCACTGGCAATATGTCCTGGGTTTATAGGTATGACCTAAAAACCTAGCTGCAGTCATCACTATGGAACCATGCAACACCCCCGAGGCTAAAAACAAACAAGACAGGTTCGCAGCAATGTCAAAGTCATGCTGACTGTCTTCCTTGACTCCAATGGCATTGTTTATCACACGTACACACCACACGGCACAACCATCACCAAGGAATACTACCAAGAGGTTCTGCGTCAACTTCGTAATGCTGTGAGATGCAAATGGATGGACCTGTGGGCAGCAGGCAATTGGCAGTTCCGTTAACGATAATGCACCCGCCCATTTTTCACATGATATACAGTTTCCTGGCCAAACACAACACACTTGTGCATCATCAGGCTTCCTACTTTCCCTACATGGCTCCATGTGACTTCTAGCTTTTCTCCAAGCTGGAAATGCCCCTGAAAGGAACCAGATTTCAGTCCAGAGAAGACATAATGCAGAATGCGATGGACCAGCGATGCACCATCTTAAAAGATGACCCATCACAAAGGTCTGACGGAGGAGGATGCCCTCTAGATGCCCCGGGTGGGAAATAGTGATGGAGACCCTGCGGGTTGTGAACGCTGAGATCGTATATGTACCAGATCTGTTTACTGTGATATGTGGAATAAAGCTAGTGGAATCAGGAATTGCAAGTGATTCGAGTCACTTGAGCCTCTATGCACGTCGTACCGACCATCCTCAACAAAAAGGTTGCCACTATATATATATATATATATATATAAATAAAATTGCAGGCGGGCTTTATACTAGTTTTATATATCAGACAATAAATCTTAAAAGAACATTTATAACAAGATGGGTGAATGATGGAGTTGATTCCCTTCTGACAGCAGGAAAGGGTTTTTGTAAGATTCAGACTGTAATTCTTTCACTGCTGGAAAGATGATATCCTCCTCACTCAGCAGTGAAGAAGAGAGGACACAATACTATCAGCACTCCCCATAGAGAACTGCTGATAAGGCTGACTGATGATTTTTCGGTTGGACTGAATTTAAAGGGGTTGTCCCGCGGCAGCAAGTGGGTCTATACACTTCTGTATGGCCATAATAATGCACTTTGTAATGTACATTGTGCATTAATTATGAGCCATACAGAAGTTATAAAAAGTTTTTCACTTACCTGTTCCGTTGCTGGCGTCCCCGTCTCCATGGTTGCCGTCTAATTTTCACCGTCTAATGGCCAAATTAGACGCGCTTGCGCAGTCCGGGTCTTCTGCTGTTCTCTATGGGGCTCCGTGTAGCTCCGCCCCGTCACGTGCCAATTCCAGCCAATCAGGAGGCTGGAATCGGCAATGGACCGCACAGAAGAGCTGCGGTCCACGGAGGGAGCAGACCCCGGCAGCCATCTTCAACCGGTAAGTATAGAAGTCACCGGAGCGCGGGGATTCAGGTAAGCGCTGTGCTGTTTTTTTTTTAAGTCCCTGCATCGGGGTTGTCTCACGCCCAACTGGGGGGGGGGGGGGTTTGAAAAAAAACAAAACCCATTTCGGCGCGGGACAACCCCTTTAATGATCAGCTAGCAGTGCCCAAAAAGCGCACGATGGGCGCACACTTAGAGGCAGCGATTATCGCTAAAACGGTCGCCGATTAGTGATTCTATGGCTGGTGTAAATGGGTCTTTAGGATGAACTCAAGGTTGTGTTGACACAAGGGAAGAGAATGTGCACACACAACAACACAGACAGATGTCCGGAAAAATCTGTACTATAATGCTACAACAGATACACTAGACATACGTGCAAACCACCACTAATGACAGATAAATAGGAAAACATTTACCTAGAATACCAACACGCATAAGCAGATGGAATAGCTAAAGTACATATGAGGTATTGGTTCGGATTGTAGCCAAGATATTTAAGCTCATGAGTTCATACTTAAGACGTTATATATCTCCTGTATATAGTAATATCTCCTGTAGATACTAGTAATTATTAGGAAATTATAGTACCAGTGTCTCTGTTGGCGCAATGTGTCACACAGCTTTGCTACATGCATGTCACACACACAGCTGTGATACATGGGCATGTGACAGACACACACAGCTGTGCTACATGCCATGCGCCTGACAGACACAGCTTTGGTATATGACATGCGCCTGACAGACATGACATGCGCATGTTACAAACTCAGTTCTGCTACATGACACGGGCGTCACAGACACAGCTTTGGTACATGACATGCACATGGTACAAACACAGCTCTGCTACACTATATGCGCGTGACAGACTGTGCCAGTGTACATGCACATGTTGCAAACTCAGCTCTGCTACATATCATGGGCATCACAGAGACAGCTTTGGTACATGACATGCGCATGGTGCAAACAGCTCTGCTACACAATATGTGGGTGACAGATACAGCTGTGCCAGTGTACATGCGCATGTTGCAAATTCTGCTCTGCTACATGACATGGGCATCACAGACAGTTTTGGTATATGGCATGCGCATGCAACAAACACAGCTCTGCTACACTATATGCGCGTGACCGATAGCTGTGCCACAGTACATACACATGTTGCAAACTCAGCTCTACTACATGACATATTGCGCACAAACACAGCTCTGCTACATGACATACATCCATGCTGTCTGCACATATGACACACACAGCTCTTGGGTACAGTGATGAGCCCCTGGTCATGTGATCCCTGTCTCCACCCACACAGGTGATCACATGAGGGTGACATGAGATCCCCCCGGTGACACATGAGCTATTATGACACAGGGGGCGGGGCTATGATGTCGCCAGGGTTGAAGCTATGTCGTTGCTAGGGGTAGGGCTATGATGTCGCCAAGTTGTGGCTATGATGTCACCAGGGAGTAGGAGCATGAGAATCACTCACATACTTACAGACATGTGGTCGTAGTTTGAATGGGGCATGCTGCTATAACCTAGGTATCTCCTGTATATAATTATACATGTACAGCTGGTCTAATTTTTTCATACAGTGACATTATTTTGGAAACTTGTCCTACATGAGGTCTCGCTCGGATATGACGACTATTTTTGTCAAAGGCTGGCGGTGCATGGCAGCATGGGTTAGGACCAGATGGGCCTTCCTCTGTGGCTGCATCTTATGATGCTACAGTGCACTACACCCTTTCAGGCAGGAGCCAACAGTTTGGGAGGGCAGCCGGCTTGTAGGAAACATAGTTTTTGTTGACAATACAATGAGGGGCAATGTTGAAAAATCCCCGCCTCCTGGAAGTGCTGCCACTGATTGGCTGATGCATAGCCAATCACAGCCAGCGGTCGATGAATCAATCACAGCCATTCATCGAGCGCTGGTTCTGATTGGCTATGCATAAACCAATCCCAGCCAGC